>NW_025336669.1:1092446-1354068 GCF_004798865.1 Varanus komodoensis | reverse complement strand
CCAACAATCAAAACCAAGACCAGCCATACCCAGCACCACTTGCTCCTTTGAATAACTGCCTTAATAAAAGTGGGAGGGAGAAAAAAGACTAACCATGGGGAGACCAAGCGGATCTTTCTGTGTTGCTCCTTGACTGAAAAGCTCCTGTTTCTTGTCGCTACCTCCTGAGATTCAAGTCAACAAGGAACACAGGACAGGACCTTGGTTGTTGGTTGGGGAATTTGGCAGCAGTGGTGGCAGTGGGAGGACACCTAGACATGGGAGAAGACATTCCTGAAGATATTTCAGTCAGAGCAAGAAGATATCTCCTTTCCTTTCCAAGGAACTGAAGGAACGTCTAAGCAAAAAGTTGAGTCTTACATGAGTTAACATGACTTATGTAGCAATACCCCATGTTGAAATTTCCCTGCTTCCTGATTGGAAGATGGGTTGAATAAGTTTTATATTTCTTATTTTCCATAGTTTATCACATTCATAGCTGCTTTCCCCCCACCTACTCAACCCCTTCCTCTTTTCGTCTTTTCCACCTTGGAGACTATTCGGACTCAGACCAAACAAAACTTGAGTCACACACCCTTGGGACTGAAACGTGCAGGGAAAACAATGAAACAAGACTGTTTATAAAGCCTTCAACACATTAGCTTGTGGAGAGGAGCCCAGGTTTCCACATAAAAGAGTTCTGAATGGATGGAAGTGACATGAAGCACATGGAAAATATAGAAAATGTGGAATAAGTAATAAAATCACAAATAAAACAAATACAGTAAATTAGGGATACTCTTGTAACTCATCTTGATTTGTGTTCCTTCAAATACAAAATGACCTGACGAAAGTGCATAACTACCCATGGTGGCGGTGATAAACCATATGCAAGTGATGGTCTTTAGCAATGTGGCTGAATGGGATATACAGGTTTTCCAGATGGTTCATGCATTAAAACTTGGAACAAGGACCACTGAACTCTTGATCTCTTAGTAACTGAATGGGGCAAATATGTCTAGGCAACCCCCTTCACTGTTGGATGGGCTGTTGCCTTGTATTTAAGCTTGGCAAGCCCCCTTTTTCTTTCCTGTTCCAGCTGGGATTGGTTCTGTCTGCATTACAGGTTTGTCCAGATAGAAACACACCTTTGCCAAATCAAAGACCAGTGCTGTCCCATCAATTCTATTCCCCTGCCTCTTTGTACTTGAGCTTGCAGCTTAGAGAAATACATTGATACAGGAATAAGAGCTTATCTTACTTTATGAGCTAGCATGTCAAAGAAGTTCATTACTCATGTTCTAATGCTTTGGAAGTCTGCATTCCTCTGGCTATGGGTCTCTTTCTATCAAAGATGTCAAGGTTGCCAGTTGGAGTACAACGGAACGTATCAAAATGACTTATCTGTGGGATGCTAAGATAGTTTCTGTTTCTCTTAATAGGTATATTCAAGCCCGTTTGACAACATGAAGTCTGGGTAGATTATAGCAAACTCACTCTGAAAAACAGATGAACAGGATGTATTTATCAAAGAACATAAATAATGGGTTGAACATACAAGGTCTGGAAAACAAAGATGCACACGAATAGATTCTTTTGATGAAGGGAGTTCTTAATTTTCTAATTTGAATTTTTATGTTCACAACATGCATGCAACATGCATCAGTTTTCCATATCACTGCAAGTGAAGGTTGTGAACAATACCCAAGTACAGTTTGCAAGGCAAAGCCAGGTGGGTTGTAATGCTTGCTTCCTATTGAGCATGAAGCAAGCATTGCAACCCACATTTCCTTAGCTAAAATTCAAGAAAAGGGAAGAAGGTAACCATTCCCTCCATCCTTGGCCCTCCATCCATTCACCTTAGAACCAAAAGGACAGAGGACTCTCTCAGGCGTCCTTGCCTCCTCTATGCAAAACTCACAGACCTCACAGCCACGGGGAGCAAAGGGAATGCATTGTGGGCTAGCCTGGTTGAAATGCAAATCATTTGGGGATGACCTGGTAGTAGTTAAGACCAGTTGAGTCGGTACTAAGGACTATTTATTTATTTGTTAAATGTGTATAGAAGCTGCCTATTAGCATAATGGTCTCTGGGTGGCCATTACAATAAAATATGGATAATATTTTGTATTAAAATATTGTAACAAATAAAGTAAAATTAAATAAAACAGTGTAATTAAAACATTGTACTAAATAGACACAATAAAACTACACATATCAACAAAACATTAACAAAATTAATACATTTAATTTAATAGTGCCTCCAATATAGATGGCCTATATAGTGCCATAGGTGCACTGAAAAAGAAAAGTTTTGTTAGATGCCTACAACTCAGTAAGGTAGGCACTGACAAATCTCCAGTAGCAGGATGTTTTGCAATTGGGGTGCCAGCACAGAAAAGTCCCTCTCCCTCCTTACCTCCCTCTTAACCTCCCTAGGGAGAGGAACCTCGATGCCTTCGTAATACGGAGGGCGGGGGCATGTAATTTGGACTTGTACTGGACTCTTCCCAGTAGTGTTATTGTGGGGAATGTCATAATGAATACCGATGTTACAGAATCATGGCCATGCCAGCTGTGTGGGTGTCATTAGAGAGGAGTGATTCCCCTTCCCCCTGGAATCACTGTTGCTGAAGCACTGAGAGTCTTAACTCTGACATTGAAACAACAGTCCAGGATGGCAGAAGGAGATCGATCATCACATGTGAATGAGAGGCTGCTACCAACAGGTCCGAGTGTTCCAGGTTGGGTGCTCTGAATGATGTATACTAGTGGATGTGAATCTTCCAGGTATTCACTGCAGCCTGCACAAAGTAGAGATCTATATCAAACCTTGGTTTCAGGTTCATGAATGAGCTAATGCAGCCTTCTCCAAATGGTGCACAGCAGATGTGTCAGACTGCAACTGTCATCCGACGGAAATGGTGTTTGGGATCAAAACTTGAGTCTGGTGAGGTGTATTTTAGATACTGTGGCAGCTTTCTTGTGTTTTGTTGACAGATTTTACTGACTTCAGAGTCACATGGGAATTCTAATAGGCATGGCAATGCAACTTTTAAATAATGAACCGTGACACTGTTGGTGCTCTTTGGCCCAAAAATCGTGTGGATGTAGGCAATTCTATCCCCAAATTCCACAATGCACAGTCCATCAAAGAAAAGAGCCCCTGTGCTTCAGGCTTTCTGCCCCATATCGCAGAGAACAGCCCATCATGAGAGAGACTCCACTATTTAAAGGCCTCTCTCGCCCTCTTACATCCCAGGCTAAACGCTGTGATTTTCCATGTTGGCATGTGTGTATGCTGGCAAGGTTTTCCCATTCACCTGTGAAGGTTGCCAAGCCCCTGAAGCAAAATCTGCATCCTATTGTCTGCTCCACCAATGACTCCAGGGAGCTGCCCAAGTGTGGTGCAATCAGGGAACTCATTCCAGAGCGCTCATTACAGCCTGAGATAGACCGCAGATTTAATTGCAAAGGTGCAAGGTAATCAACAGACAAGTATGGTGATATGTTCCGTGGCTGCATCTACACTTTACAAAATCCAAAAGCTTTTGCTTTCTTTGGCACATGCAGCCATCATTTGTTTCACATTTTGTTTAAAGTGGATGTTAATTTCATGCCAGACTAATAAAGCTGGAAACTGAAGTCGACTTTCCTCGATGGAATTGCCCTAGCATACAGAGCTGGTTATGAATGTAACACATAATCAAAGGGTGTCTTATCTACCTGCTAGTATAGCCATCTTCCTGAGATGTTTAGATTACAACTTGCAGCATCCCTGACCTTCAGCCATGATTGCCGGGGCTGATGGGAGCTGAAGTAAATGTTTCTAAAACAGCAGCCATTCTGGGAAGCTGTACTGACATAAGTAAGAAATGGAAGCAGGGCCATTTCACCAGCCTGCTAAAACACCTGCTTTTTTTCCTTTCCCCTTTCCATTCCTTTTTCCTTATGTGTCACATCTTACTAGAGCGTAAGCCTATGAGCTGGAGTTATCTTGTGTTGCTGATCATGCGTAAGCTGCTCCAGAAGCTTTTATTGGCTGAAGAGCCAGATAAAGATACTGCAAATAATATAGAAACCAGTCCCAAAATCTGGAGAGTAGTGGATTGTGGAAGGCTGTGATCTGGTGTCAGAAGAAGAGTCTTTTAATAGTTGGCAGGGCATCATTTAGCTGATGGCGAAATAAGGTCTCTGCCACTGCCACACTTCCACAGTCACCAGAGAAAAGTACAAGGTGAAACTCAATCTTTTCCCCCAGCTTGGAAGAGTCCGCAAAGCAGATGTCTATGGTGAAAATTAGGCGTAAGTGCCAGAAGTATAAAGACATAAAAACTTGTGTGGATGGAGGAGAGAGGGTTTCCCTCTGCCAGTGAATTGCACACACTTGATGCCTTCCCCTCCTCCAACAGGAAGCTGATATGCAGTAGATGCATGGCTTATCCCCCTCCAAGGAGTACTGTTGAACCATGTGCTACCATCACAAGTGGTGATACTGTCATAGGTCTGTGAATTCAGGTGAAGGTGGATCGAGTCAAGGGGTTGGATGTAGAAGGCAGCCTTCCCATGGAGAAAAAGACAGAGACTGTTTGGAGAGAGTGGAGAAAGGGTGGTAGGGTGGAGAGGAGTTAGGGATAGAAAGAGGTGAGGCGGCCATTTTTGAAATAGTAGTGGGGTAGGATGTGAATTCCTCTCCTTTGCCAAGGTCTAGCCCCCTTTCACTTTTGGTTATTTATTTATTAATTACATTTATATGCTGCACCTCTTAGCCATAAGCTATCAGGGAGGCTTTACATAAACAAAACAACAATAAAGCAGTACAAGCAATGAGATAATGAAACAATAAAAGAACTAAATTCTGTACAAGAGATCAATAAAATTAAACAATTGAAGTTCCAATAAGACCATTTCAAACAATCATTATAAGAATAAATATGAATATCATCTGGTCACTAAACACTTAAGGCAGCAGCACCATCTTTTTGAAACGGGCATGAGGCCCTCTTCACCAGCCATTTGTCAGTTCCCATTTGCAACCAACTTCACCACACCACTGTTGGTGGAGAAAAGTTTCTGAGGTCCCTGAAATACCAGAAGAGATTTATGAAGGTCAGGACAAGCCCTGTGGATCTGGACATGGCAAACATGTTCATCAGTTTATATGGTGGAATTTTCTGTTAAGACCTCAATAAGTCCCTTGAGTCTGAACATTCATCAGGAATCCTAAGGGAGAAAAATAACCTGACAGGAGCCAGGTATTTGTGCATTGCATATCACTATTATCCACTAACTGTTCATCCTTTATTTTGAAGAAACACAAGATAGAATGTAATGATCTTATGTATTTATATAAGATCATTTTACAAGTTATTTTGACCAGCAGAAACTGCTGGATCAGGGATAATGCATCTCAGTTATTGGTAATGTAGTCAATTTTGCAGAAAAAATGATTTTTATCACCACATTACACAGTTTCATCTTTCTCTTGGCTTTCACTCCAGAGTTACCTGAATAGTATCAATTTCATCATTATATTCCATACAAATGTTTCTTTGTTTTTCAGGATTTCTTTGAGTTGTTCACAGCTTCACAGACAGTAGCCTATAACCCAAACAGGTCGATATAGACAAGGATATTCTGTTAGAAAAATGAGGTCCCAAAATTGCCTTTCCAGGTAAGTTTATTTTATTGTCTTCCAGCCATCACCCACTCATCTTCATTTACTGTGCAGTAAAACAAGTATGGTAGGAATTTGCAGGCAACAGTGCTTAGCGTTGCATTCCAGTTACTGAAAACAAGGTCAAGGTTTGGATGGAGGCACTTTCCTTCCAAGTGACAGCTCCTGCCCTCATTTCAACCTGCTGTATTTGTGGTGCTTCATGGATTACTTGCAGTCCTGAGAGACTGGAAAGACGTTTACCTCCTATAGATTCAAAACCTTTCCAACAGCTGTAACTATTTCATTTTTAATTTACTCGATACAGCCTTGCCTCTGCTTAATCCATCAAGACAATTCTATGTGTTTCTAGATCATAAATCGAGAGAAAGGAGGAGGAGATGGTGATGGTGGTGGGAAGGTTTCTTATTTTATAAGGGCGACTTATTTTATATTGTTATTTTTGCATTTTAACTTAATGTTTGTATTTTTTAATTTAATGTTATAATTATTTTTTAACTTAACATTGTAAGCCGCCCCGAGGCTTCGGCGAATGGGGCGGCATAAAAATGTTTTAATAAATAAATAAATACATACATACATACATACATACATACATACATGAATGAATGAATACTTACAAAATCTTTGAGAAATTGTACCTAAATTGTAGCCCAATGTATTAGGAATGCTCCAGGCTCACTTGAAGGTGGCTTTGCTGTGCAATCAGTACAACGTTATATGGAATATTCTTTGCCTCCAGACATAGGGCAAGCCAATTTGCCAACACACATAAGAGCAACATTTTAAAATAGCATTCATGTTCCAGTGCTTCCAGTTCCAAACTCTACTGTGTGACTTCTGGAAGTTACGCTGAAATCCAGCATGCTCGTTCTGGATTTGAATGGTTTCCACACACTCTGCCGCAGATGTATGCAGTATAATAGGTATATTACAGGAAGAACATCGAAGAGAGCGAATATGATACACTTAGGCTATAATCTTATAGCCACTCACTTAACAGTAAGCCCACTTAACAGTAAGCCTCACTGAACTTACTGGGGCTTACATCCAAGTAGGTGCATAGGGTTGCACTGTTAGTAGCCTTAACTACAGAAATCCTGGCATCAAAGCTACTTTTTTTCCAGGATAACTTAGTCTACCATTGCTGGAAGAAATGCTGACTAGCCATGAGTGCTGATTGGCTTAAATCAGTGCATGCCAGAGAGGTGAAGAGGAGAAACAAGCACTACCCAGGAGGATAAGCCTCAGAAGAAAGTGGGACTTAATCACTAAGCAGGTTCCTGTCCAAGACCTGCCTACTCTGTTTGCAAGAAAATGCTCTTATCTCCAATCAAGAGCTGATCAGAGATAAGAGCTTTTCTCTGCTGGAAAGTGAGCATGGCTGGGGAAGAACTTGATTGGCCAGATGAGGCCTTTGGTGGTCCTTGGTTGGCCTTTTTCATTCCTGGACTAGAGCGTACGGTTCCTTTGCAAAGTGCAGAACCTTGATCAGGAAAAATACTGATGATATTTCAGATATAACACTAAAAGGTTTGCATAAGGACCTTTGTCAATTTTGCTTCTAGGGAAATCTTTGGCTTGATTTGCTCTAGGGCCCATTTGTTCACCTTTCTGTCAGTCTAGGGTATTTGCAATGCTCTCCTGCAGCTCCATGTTTCAAATGCATCCATTTTCTTCTTGTCAGCTTTCTTCACTGCCCAGCTTTCAGACCCTTTCCATTGAGATTGGAAATACAGTAGTGTGGATGATTCTGGCCTTGGTCTCCAGTGAAACAACCTTACCCATGCTGATCTTTTCTCATTCCTTCATTGCAGCTCTTACAAGCCTCAGTCTTCTTCAAATTTCTTGGCTGCAGTCTCCCTTTGAATTTGATGACTGAGGTTAGGTATGCGAGATCTTTCACAAGTTTGATTTATTCATTATTAATAGTAAAGTTCTGTAATTCTTCTGTGAACATGATTTTTGTTTTCATAATATTCAGCTGCAGTCCTGCTTTTGTACTTTCTTATTTCACTTTTATCAGGAGCCATTTCAAGTCAGCACCTGCATTTATTAAATCAAATTCCACCAATTTTCACTCCTCCTCCTAATTCCAATCCAACTTGCCTTATGATATGCTATGTGTACAGGCTGGATTGATAGGCAGATAAAATACATCCTTGTCTGGAGGAATAAATGAGTAAAAGAATACATTCATACCTATGATGTTTGAGTTAGAACTCATGGTTATGCAGCATCAACAGTTGAAACATCTTGGTCTTTTGTATATATAGCCATCAAAAATCTAACTTAGTAAGCCTTCTCGTACAACTCCTTTGGAAATGAGTCTTAGTTTAAGGGAATAACATTACTGTATTCTTTTGGTACCAGTTTCGACCCAATGCTACTAATAGAAGTCTCTTTGAATCTGCTGTATTACTTTCATTGCTAGGCAGAAAGCAGGACTGTTCTAAATCAATCTGTTGACATCACCCTAATTTCCAATTAGCCATGAGTGGGCAACAGAGTCTGATTATAGGAAAGACCTCAGGCAATGTTCTGGTGTTTTGAAAGCCTATTTTCTGTGCGTATTATCATTTGACAACTAGAGCAGGCAAAGTAAAGGGGAAATCATTGGAATGAAAAGAATTGATGTAGTTAGATATAATTAAAATGGATTTTTCTGAAGAATGTTGAACTTTCAAAATCAATTCGTTTTAATTGGGCCCGATTCAGAATCAGGCCCTTTCAAGCTCGCCATGATTCCATGGGGAGCAAGATGGGCCTACGGCCAAACCTTACAGCAAAACTTCCCTGACGCTGCTCCTTTACTAAATCGCCATGGGACAAGATTTGTGTGGCAATGCTTTGTGTCAGGATTTAGGCTTTGAATGCTGCCTCAGATGTGAACAGCAGCACCTATTCCAATCGATCTATTAGCAATGAATGCCCTTGATTACTTTTAATGGCCATTTAAGCAAAAGGTGTTTTGATGTCATCCAGTGGAGCATCTCATATATTAAATATGCTGTTCTGTGCAAAAATATGTTTCCACTATCCTAAACTGACCTCATATCAACTCTATTAGATTATTTATTGCTAATATTAGGAGAATGAGAGGAAGAGAGAGAGAGTTCTACCCACTCTTTTGCTCTTCTTCATAATTGCATAAATCCCTATTATTTTAATGTTAGTTAAGCTGGATATTCTGATATCCATAGGCAACTCCTCTGCCCCTGTAGTCATACAGTGAGCATTCAACAATGCTACACAGCATCGCAAGCTTTCCCTAAATGGGAAAAATAGATGTCACACTGTATTTCCTGCTTATGAGCAAATGAAACATTTACACAGATTCTGAGTCACTTTTCTTTAGCAGAAAGATGCTTTGAGATGCGAAATTCAGAATGAAGATTGCAGGAGGGAAGGGAAGCTTCCTCTGTTCCTTGAATGCCGTTCCTCCACTCCAAATTGCCACCGAGAGTAGCAATTCCCCTCAAGCTGCAAATCCATGCTTGTCTTCAGGCATACTGTGGCATGCCAGCATGAGGTGCCCTCCATCCTAGTTGCACCAGGATGGAAACTGCTCTTCGTAGAATCATAGAGCCATGATAGTAGAGTTAGAAGGGACCAGAGGGTCCAACCCCCTGCTCCACGCAGGACCAAAGTTAAACCATCCCTCTTGGATGGCTGTCCAGTTGCATCTTGAATGCCTCTAGTGAGAGAGCCCACAATATCCTCAGGTCATTGGTTCCTCTGTCGTACTGCTTTAACAGTCAGCAAGTTCTTCCTGATGTTCAGCCAGAACCTGACTTCATGTAACTGGAGACTGTCATTCTGTGGCTAACAGAATAACCACGGAATTATGAGCGAGAATATGAGCGAGAATATGGCAAGATCGAGAAGAGGTCCTGTTCTCCTTTGTGACAGCCTTTCAAGTACTTGTAGAGTGCTATCACATCTCCCCTCAGCCTTAAGGCTAAACATGTCCCATTCCTTCAACCTCTCCTCGTAGAACTTTGATTCTATTCCCTGTTGCCCTCTTCTGAACCCTTCCCAGCTTGTCTGTGTCCTTCCTAAATTGGGGGGGCTACAACTGGACACAGTGCTCCAGATGAGGCCTAACCAGCAGTCCTGGATTAAAGCAACTGGAAGCCCTGGTATAGAGACCTTGGGAGGCCCAAACTTAATAGCATCTGACCATGAGAAAAAAAAACAAAAACAAACCCTCATTCTTTTCTTTATCTACTCAATGAAAGTAGAAAGCTGAAATTTTAGCACTGAGAAAAGGATTTCTTATACATTTATAACGTTTAATGAGTTGACAAAAGTATGGAATTAATGCGATGCTACAGGTGAAATAGGTGGCATATAAATGTTTTAAATAAATAAATATGATGTTCACATAGAACATTCAAAGGTGATTCATAGCTATGTTATAACATTACAGTATATACACAGTCAGAACAGTTACTGTCAAGGGTTTCTTTTTGATGTAAACTTATCTTTTAATGTATTTTGTATTCAATGTTGTAAGCCGCCCCGAGGCCTTGGCAAAGGGTGGCATAGAAATGTTTTAATAAATAAGCCGCCCCGAGGTTTCGGCAAGGGGCGGCATAGAAATGTTATAATAATAATAATAATAATAATAATAATAATAATAATAATAATAATAATAAATAAAATTATGTCATTAAAATCAGTAAGTCGAAGTTTATCATTTTCTGTGCAGAGAATGCTTAGATCGGACACCTGATCTTGGAACATTGTTGACCATAGATCAGTCTTTATTTTAGTTATTTAGTTTAGAAAATGGTTTTTATTTTTGCAGCATTTTATTGTTATGAATGAAATAAAATTGATGGTAAAAAATTGGCAGGAGGCCGAGGCCCCCCTTAGATTACGAGGCCCTGGGCTGCAGCCTGCTCAGCCCATATGTAAATCTAGCACAGCTAACCAGTGCTGAGTAAAGGGGAACTAGTACTTCACGTGATTTGGAAGTGCTATTTCTATTAATGCAACCTGAAAGAGCATTTGCCCTTTTTGCAGCCACATTACTTTGTTGACTCATTGTCCACTTGCGATCTGCAAAATTCCAAAATTCTTCTTGCAGTATTGTTGATCCAAGTATTCCACAATTTGTAACAATGCACTTGGTTACTTTTTCCAAGGTACACAAACTTGGCATTTGCCCCATATCATTCTGCTGTTTTCAGCCCAGCGCACCAGCCTATCAAGATCACCTTGAATCTTCTTTCTGTCCTCCAGGGCATTAGCTATCCCACCCAGTTTTTGTATCATTTGCAAATCTGATAATGGTTTCCTGAACTTCCAAATTACTAACTACAATGTCGAAGACAACTGGGCCCACTACTGAACCCTGCAGGACCCCATTTGTTACCTCTCCCCAGCTTGAGAAGGTGCCACTGATGAGCACTCTTTGAGCCTGATTCTGTAGCCAACTGTGGATCCACCTGACCCTTTTTCCTTCTAGCCCACTTTTAGCTATTTTGCTAGTCCGGATAGCATGGGGCACTTTGTCAAAGCTTTGCTGAAGTCAAGATAGATTATGTCCACAGCATTCTCCAGGAAACAAGCTGCCAAATCGATCTCATCTTGTGAGACAGATGAAATAATGACAGAGCTGACTGTGGGATCCTGAAGTGTTAAGGGGGCAGGATTCTCTTCCCTCTTATACATTCTGCCACTGGAGAGAGGGGGAAAGATGTTGATCAGGGCAGCAGTTGTGGAAAATGTTCCCTAAACCCTCCACGTCTCTGCTGTAAATTTCCCTGCCCTGAAGATTTTCTCTCTATATACAAAATTGTATATATGTGCATTTGCATATGCATATGAAGTTACATATTACGAAGAGTTCTGCCACCATTGTGTTGCAGTGCAAATAGGATGATTTGAGCTTAGCTTCTGGGAGGGCTGGCTAGCAAACCATTTCCTACTGGATATTCTGTCACTCCAGTGCAGGGGTGGGTAGTTTCTGATGGGGCACTTCAAGGGACACCTGGATGTTGTGCAGCAAGCCAGCAGCCATGCATCCAAAGGAAGGGTGGAAAAGGGGAGGGCAGGGCAAAAATGGGGCTCTCACGGTTCCCCCCTTGATTTCCACTTTATTCACCTGTAGGCTCTCTTTCCTGTTTACTTCATTACTCTCTGTTTCATGATAGTACCAAACATCAATAAGTTTGGTATCTGGGTTTCTGGAAAGGAAAGGAAATGATCATATTACGTGTCTGTGCAGTGCTTTTTTTGTAAAAAAAAAAAAGGTGCTGGAACTCACGTCTTGGGGTCACACTTTTACACTAAAAAAGATTTCAATTCACCAACTTTTTTTTGAAATAAAGAACTTATTTACCTTTTGCACGTAGCCGGTCACTGTACACACACAAAAACATAACGGTCGCCGCCGGCAGTAAGCACTCAGCATGCGACCACACGACCGATCCCAAGCCGAGCAGCATCCCAAGCAGAGCAGCGCCCTCACAATCAGCGCCGACACACAAGCAGCCCTCAGGCACTATGTTAATGATTTTTGCCACTGACCTGCTACCCCCAACAGGGCGATTCACAATCACTTGGAAAAATCTGTCAAAAAATGGTGCTGGAATGCCATTCTGGTGCGTTCTATGACAAAAAAAGCCCTGTGTCTGTGCATATTAATTTTTCTCAAATTTGAACGCAGTTCTAATAAAGAACAAGTTGAAAACTCCCAATTCAGATTCACATTGCTCACCACATTGTTGCTCATTGAAAAGGCAGGGGCTGAGGATTTGCAGCCGCCCAGTCCAGCGGTTGGCTCAGTGGCCTTTAGAGAGCCCAGAGAGGAGCTCTGCCAGTGTAAGTGCACCTGCACCTCTGGGGGAACCTCTTGTGCACCTGTGGAAGGCTCCACAGGTGTGCATGTACCACCAGGGATGTTCCATGTGCAGGTGGAAGGGGTGTGTCAGGGACAGCTGAGGGTCTGCAGGATCCAGACCGCACCCAGTTTCCTAAGCATCCCCCCAGCCTGCCAAAGGCCAAGAACTATGGCAGCCCTTGACCTGGTGAAGCTAACTTTGCTCCTGCCTACAATTAAGATGGATAGAAGGGAAAAGAAGGTGGGGAGGATTATTCAGGGAACAAAGAAAAGCCACACTCCCACCGCCCACCAGGACCACGTAGAGCCAGCAGCGTATAGGAAATGGCAATAGTCCTGCCGTGCACCAATGGCACCCCACCACTCTAGGATTTTTCTGCCCACTGATTTCTAACAAGTTGTGGATTTCTATACATTAATTATCCTGCTCCTCGCATGCATATTGATAGTTAAAATTAGGAGAAACTTCATATGAAACATATCACTAGCAGCAGAAAATAATCAAGCAGGCATGATTCTGAGGAAAACGTCCATATCGCAAAGCACAATTCTGGCAAAAAGATTTCTCCTGAAAATGAAGTCACACATTTTCTATTAAACTGCTCCCATAATCCAGCATAGTCATATCAAGTTTGTGTTAATGCAGTAAATAAATATACTCCCAAATACAGAACTAGGCCATTTATTGGTTCATAAACCTTTGTTGGCCATTCATGTGCTTATAGGTCATAAAAACAGGCATACTGAGCCTACTTTGCTCTCCTCCCAGACGGAGAGGCTTTTCTGTCTACATTCAACATCTGGGTAGACTGGGGGTTGCTCCTTCTTAAGCCATGTTATTATATTTCCACCATTAGTTTGCCTAAAGGCTTTTGGTGCCAACAGAGACAAAAGATTTGGTTGTGTTTTCTTTAATCCATCTGCAAGAAGAACAGGCTCATTTCAGGAGCACCAGACTAAAGAAAGCAGTTTTATGTGTACACATGGGTTAGACTCAAGTATTTTGGTTTTTAACAAATAATCTAGCTATTGTAGAATTAGAACCATCTAAATCTTGCTTCAGTTGGCTGGTCCATGGCTTTGGTGTGTGATATGTAGAAGCATTGTGGATCTATGGTACAATGGCATCTAAGCAATGTAGAAAATTGAAGCACCCTATGATATAGTTCTAGGTCTAGCTATTCAACCATAACGGTCCTTATCATAGTAAGATTCTAATTCCTTCTGTGGGTAAGTGAAATGTCTTTGCTTTCTCTGTATGTCCTCACTAGCTGGGAATTTAGCAGCCTGGGTGAGGTTTGTATCCTCTTGTTTCCAGCTGTTCACTACAGCTTCCGACCCACCTCCAGCTGTGTGCCATGGACTTGCAGATGTGCACAAGGTTATATCAGGGCGAAGCAAGTAACTATATACTTGGTTGGTACAGGCAGAGCCTGAAGAGAGAGAAATTATTAGTCTTGGTACCCATTTGGTGGGTTGGAGGATGTATGGGAGAGGAGGGAGGGAGGAAACAGAGAGATACAATTGCCACTAAGCCGTGATGAACCAAGGTGAAATTCAGAGGAGAGCTGGGCTTTGTTATAAAGGTTTGGATATTTCCAAGCTGGGGCAATTTTTCCTTCTTTACCTACCTCCCCTGTCTAGTCTGCTTCCTCACTCCCCACCCCATTCCAAGCAAGAGCAGGAGATGCTGGAACTGACTGTGGGATCTTCAGCGTGCAGAGTGTGTTAATGAGTGATGGGCTTACCCCACCCCTAAAGCAAAACAGCTCATACAATGTGGGGTTTACCCAGGTGTGGGATGGAGATAGTGTCCATGCAGTTCTTGCTTGATCTTCTCCACAGTTTGTTCTGCTCCATCTTCCCCAGCATCCAGCAATTGCCATCTCATCCCCTGTCTCTGCTCCTCAGGACTGGTGGGTTGTTCGCTGGGAGCCCCACTTCCCCTGATGAATCTGGAGTAATTGGTCCTGTGCGCTGCGGCAGCAGCAGGTCGATGGCTGCACTGAGATCCATCTACAAAACTCCACTTAACCACAAGCTGGCTGGGTTGCCAGCCACTATCCTTCAGCTTAAACTACCTCACAGGGTTCTTGTAAGGAGAAAAGGGGAGAGAAAATGCCGCTCTGAGCATCTTGGAGGCAGAACAAGCTAAAATGCAGTAAACTAGCAATTACCAAGCAAACAAATAAAGCAAACAAAAAAATCTAGTAATAAACAAATACTTTCATATATGCAGAAGTCAAGATAGGCTCTGCAGATTGCCTTTTTCTTAAAAATATATCATTTATTCATTGATCCATTTCTAAAATTATGCTGATATTCAGGGGGAGGAGAGCACTATTACAGTAAGGCAGTTAATTGCCGTGTACACCATTTGCTTGGGATTTGGAAACCCTAGATGACTTTGATCTTCAGCATCAAAGTAATAGATATGATGTTATGGGAGATACAAGCAGATTTTGCTTTTGCTATTCTTTTACTTTCTCTTGTTTTAAAGTCATCTTTCTACTGTTATTGTTCTTAGGAACATTTAAATGGCCATTCACTCCAAAAGCACCAAAGTCCTTTCAGTGACCTTATTATACTGTGATCTGAAAAGCGATATTGTTGCTAAATCCACCACTGAGTTCCCTCTTCAGAGCAGAAGTTTCTTCTACCCTTTTAGGGTCTTTATTTTTTCTTAATGGTGTATGTGGGTTTGGAGGCAGGATTGTTTGTCCTAAAGTTAGCTGCTAGATTTCTGTTTCACTCCTACTCTTCCTGAAACAAAATGTGCCAGAGACTGTCTAAGGGAAAGAGGGAAAGGGTTAGGTGCACAACAGGTGTGCCCAAAATGGCCACCGCTTTCCCACACATATCAGTCAGCCTCCAGTGGCCTCAGAAGGCTTGCGAATTCAATGGCCTTTGAGATCAAATGTCTGCCAGGTAGAAGCAGAGTAAGGGAAAGAACAGTGGGAGACAAGGGAAGCAGAGGAGGGGGCTTGGCTGTGCTTTTACAGCATGCTCATTAGCATCTCTAAAGCAGTGTCTTGCAACATAATCCATGTTCGTTCATTGTAATGGATGGTCACACACTGATTTTTTGTGCAGACAAGGAAAGAACTACTGTTGTAACTCCTTCTTTTTGTAGTAGTAGATCAGTGGCTCTCTTATCCTCAGGTGGAACTTAAAATTGTCTGACAACTGCAGAGATGGGACTGTGACGATGCTCTTTCTATTGGATGTGGACCAGGTGTGGAGAACAGGAAGTAACACCCTATCACATGGCTCTCCCATCAGCATTCACACACAGTCTTTTCTTGTAGGTAGTCCAAAGCATTCCTGGGCTGATGTGGATGGAATGAGAAGTATTCTGCACTAATAGGGGATGAAAATGGCTATAAAGTATAAAAGAAAGAGACAGATACCTTCAAAGTTCAGGTATTTATGAGTAGCTTGAACTTTTTCATTCCTTTAATTTTTAAAGATGGAACTTCCAAATGGGGTAAACTTAGATTTTTAATTGTGCTCAAGTAGTGAAAAGCAGCAACAACCCCATTTTGAACCAAAGATTAAAGAAATGTTATGTACTATAATGAGGTTCCTAGTTTGATCATACAAGCTCAGGCTGGCTAGAAGAGGCCCTCTCTATTTCTCATAGGGAGATCATTCACTGAGGTTTACTACCCAAGACTTGAACAACATTGTGTTCCTGTGTAAAAATGTGCACTTGGAATCTGAGTTGTTAAAGGAGGGCAAAAGGAAGAGAGAGAGGTTGCTGAGTGTGTTTAAGGACAGGGGAAAGGTTGTTTATGGGAGAGCTGCAGTCCTTTCCTCCCTCAAAGCAGCCCCTTCCTTCCACTTGCTCATGAAATTTCATAGGCCTTTAGCTGTGTTTATGCATCCCAGATACAAAGATCAGTTGAATGTCCCATTCAGATCTTATTCATGATGGCCAACTGCTTTGTCAGATCTCAGAGATCTGTTAAACTGTTCCTAGTAGTTGAAAGGAGTTCTGAAAAACTTTGTATGAAATTTCATAGGCAGATTTTGGACTCAGCCCTGTGCATGCTTGGACAATAAGAAACCCCTACACCTCCCAACATTCCCCAGTCAGTCCTTAATTTACAACTCAGACGGACTCATCCCTTAGAGTTTGGGCCCGTAGCCTATATAAAATCTCCAGTTGCTTCCTGGTTTTGACATGCTTCTAGCAAGTTATGTTGCTAAGGAAAAAAGTACAGCTCATTTTTTGTTTTTCATTGACCAGTGTCAAACTCTAACATCCAGTGGGAATAATGTTAGTTTTAGCTGACAATCGTACATGTCCTTCGCATGCAGAAAAGGACCGATCTTTCTTCAAGGTGAGAGCAATACTAAAGCTTTGCCACTGTACTGATTTCTCCTAATTCTAGTGAAGCTTATGCTGGTTGCACAGTGAGCATATCATTCCTACTAACAGCAAATAGGTGGTAATGCCAATAAGCTAAAACATGGACATTGTGAATGAAGTGGGAAGTACCAGTATGCTCAGGGATATCCTGTGGTTTGCTGAAACGTAACTATCTAGTTCTCCTTGTCCATCCGAACAAGGATATTTTGGTTTCAGTTTCCTATGCTGTGGTAACCTCCAAATTGGATTACTGTAATGCACTGTAAGTGTGGCCGCTGCTTTTGAAGACATTTCAGAAGCTCCTCATACAAAATGTGGCAGACAGTTTGATAATTGGGAAAAGATGTTTGAATATATAACTGGCCCACTTGCACTGGTTGCCAATATGTTTCCAGGACCAATTCAAGGGCTAGTTTTGACATATAAGCCATTACATAGCACGCCCACGATACCTGACAGAGTGTTCCTCCTGGAATAACCCTATTCTTTAACTGTGCTCATCATCTAAGGCTCTTTACTAGGACCCTTTTCTAAGGGGAGGATCAGGTGACATCAAGGAAGAGATTCTTCACAATGGTGGGTCCCCAGTCATGGAATAATCTTCCCAGTATATCCAATCTGGCACCAACATTGTGATCTTCTTAGCTCCAGTTAAGAGCTTCCTTTTCCTTTAGACATTTGGCAGCATATGATAATGTTTTAATTGGTTCCTAGATTTTTCTTCTTGTAGATTGTTTAAAATTGTTATTGACATATGAGACTCTCTGTGAATGCTGTCCAGTTATATATGTTTGCAGGTAAATGGTTTTTTACAATGCAAATGGTTTCCCTTGATGCTGAGTAACCATAACAGGAAAAATTTATCTAGATCAGAGTTCAGAATTTCAGGTGGACCTGAGGCTTCACATGCTCATTTTTAGAAATGAAGTATGAGCAACTAGACACAAGTGGTGTAATGGTAAAGTTTGAACCACAGCCACTCATCATATGGTGAGACACATGCTGAAAAGTCTTCCCTCAATTCCACTTTGTTAGATAATTATCAGCCCGTCTCCAGTATCCCATTTTTAGGCAAGGCATTAGAGTGTGTGGTCACTCCTAACTCCAAGGATACCTGGATGAGACAGAATATTGAGATCCATTTCAGTCTGGCTTCCGACAGGGTTATGGAATCACGTTGGCAGATGTCCTGCGCTGGGAACGAGGCAGGGGGGTGTTGGTTCTGCTACACCATTCAGGGCTTTCAGTAGCAACGATCGGGTATCTTTCTCAGCTGCCTCGCTGATGGGAATTAGAAGCACTGTCTTGCAGTGGTTCTGTTCTTTCCCAGAGGGGGAGATCAAAAGATGGACTCCTGTTCAGCATGAAGCTGTTGGGAGAGGTTGCCCAAAGTTTGGGTGTTTGGTGTCACGGGAATGATGATGACACCCGCTTCTATTTTTCCCTTCCTTCTTATTCCAAGGTAGCTGTTTTGGTGCTAAATTGGTTTCTGTCAGACTCTTTCTGTTGTTATTCTTTTAATTTTGGTATGTAATGCATCCCAGTTTATATTTGTCTAGCTTATATAGTCTAATTATATTTTTAACTCTGATACATTTGTACTGTTTCAACTGTATGCAGTTTTATTGTTGTAAGCCCAAATAAATATCATCATCATGACAGTCCCCATGGCCTTGCTCCCCAAGGAGATTCCAAAAACTATATGGCAGTTGTGTTAATTAATACCAACGGTCCTAGCAGCTTTCATATCCACCAAGACTAAGTCTCTTATAAAACTGATAAGTTTTATAAGTCTGAATCGTCCACTGAAGACTAGCCACCACAGAATTGCTTTGCATACTGCAGGGGCAGCTCAGAATAGTAGATTGCTGCTAGAAAGCTTACCTTGCCCACTGTTCCTATGAGCATTGCACCAAAGACCAGAGAAGGCAGGGAAGGCTGAGGGGGTTGCAGGTGATGTCAGGGCCCCTGCCCATGAAAGAGTCCCAGTACTTCAGTCCTGTGATCACTAGCTCTGCCATACCAGCATTAGGCACAATAGCCAAAAACCAGCCTCCACCAAGGAACAAGAGCATAGCTTTCAGAAGTCAACCCAAGATGTTGTGTTGCCTGAGGCAAAGGACAAGATTGCACCCACTCTCATTGAGGTACAAAGGCAGGCTGTTGAACATCCCTTTAGCACCAGCACTGCGGCAGTGAGCCAGTCTATGGGTTGCAGAGTGAACCACTTGGTCCACAGCTCTCTGCCCCAACACCTTGCTTCCGTTTCCCCATATCTGCTTCCTGCGGCCACAGCCTCACTTTACCTTACTGGAGCACTGGCCCTGATAGCTTTGAGTACAAGATGGCTGTCCTGTCGTCGCCACTCCCTTCTCATGAACCAATCTAGAAACTGTTCATAGGGAGGACGCTTCCAGTGCTACACCATCATTATATTCCACTGGACAATGTTCGCGTTTCCTTGAGATTTTTGCCCAGTTCTGTGGCCCACCTTGCTGGCATCCTGTTTAGTGCTGACAAAGTCATCCTTCTACATGATAGAGCTAGCAGCTAAATATGTATCTTTGTTTGCACAATCATAGAAGACTTCCTTAAAATATTAACAGAGCTGTTCACACTTGATGCCTGGACATCCTCTTTCAGCATTTAATTGCTCTTTTAAAAATGATACAAATACATATCATTTCTTTAAACTACTGTTTAACTGAAATAAGGTTTTCTAAGTGATTTCCTTCTGGGACTTTACTGTCATTTAAAAAAAAATCATGTTAACTTTTATAAGTTTCTAGCAAATGGAAAAATGAATTATATTATTTCATTATGCATGCACACACACATTTTGCTCTGAATGTTTTATGACTGCAAAAACAGATTTTGTGGTTTTAACTGTTAAGACTCAATGCAGAAGGCTATGGAACCTTTTATGTAACCTGATGGCCTGAATAATTATCCAAATATTTTGCTTTCCACCCTTTCTAAGCCTTTGCATAAGAAAAAAAAGTGCATGCAACCTTTTGACCACAAAATAACAATAATAAAAAGCGCCCTCACAAAGCCTACTCTCACTACTGTGGTAGGTACTGTAATAGGGAAGGCCAGGGGCAAATTCATGTAGGACATCAAGGATGGCCCTTATCAGTTATTGCACAGGAAGAAAGAGCTGGAGTGGGAAGAGACCCACTGGGACTGTGAAAGCTACCAGCAGTGGATATAGAGCACTCAACGAGGTGGTTTCCGTGCATCTGGTTGTCACAGGCCCTTTACATGCCTGAAACAGAAAAAGCGAGGGACATTTTCCATTGTTTAGTATGGAAAACTAAACATACTCTGGAAAGTGCTCTTGTACGTACATGCTTCAAAGAAATGGAAACCTTCTTGAAGAACTGCCACCTATTTCCATGCAGCTTGCACACAAGATCTTCCTGGGGGCTTGTAGACTATGGGTCAGATCTGCCCATTTCTCACTTGCCATTTTGATGGCACTAAAGGGATAAGGGAAAGAACAGATAAGAGCAGAAGACTCCCTGTGCCTCTTCCCAGGAAATCCCACTGTACAATGGCTACTTCTGATCCCGCCCAAGCTGCCCAGTACTCTCAAATTTCCTAGAACGCCAGCAACATGGAGGGCTTGGCCGTGGTCCCAGATCTCAGAAGAGCAGAGCAGTGCCAAGAGGACCAACTTCAGGCACAAAGTCGGCCTCCTCTTAGGAGACCCTGGAGCAGCTGGGAGAAATAGCCAGGCTTAATCCTGCAGAGAGCTTTGGCTATTGGGTGATATAGAAATACATAAAAATAGTAATAATAAAAATTAATAAAAACTAAACATTTGCAATGCTTAACATTTTTATTTAAACCATCCCATGCATTCATGTAGACAGCAATTGACCATGAAACATAGTAGAATCAGGATGACTGTTAGTACAAGCTAAAACAAAGAGGATGTTGATTTCTTTCTGCCTAGCCAGCAGTTTCTGCAGTGCATGAGTTCGGAGGATGAGCTGGTGTTGGGACAAGACAGAAGGGAGAATCCCAATTAGACAATTAATTTGGCTTCCTGAGCACTTGTAGCCTTCGGCCATAGAGTCACTTTCTTAAGTTTCCACGCTCTGCTGATTATTTTTTAATTGAGACTTCGGTAAGGCACGGACACATCACGACTCCTAATAACCCAAAGGGCCATTTCTAATGCAGCGAAGGGAGACAGTCTCTTGTATCTGCTCTGCCTCCGGATTCTCCCAGCAGGTAAACACAATGCTTCAAAAGTGCCCCAGGCGGGGGCCAGGGAGACTTCCCCGGAGGATCTGGGATCTCGGGACTTCAAAGGGAAGGAGTCAATGGGATGCCCTGTGCTCTCGCTGTCTCCTGCCTGTGGTGTCACAGCTGGGCTCAGCCATGTGATTATCACTCATTTAGTCTGCTCATTGAAACCATGCTCGTTAAGGAGCAAGAGTCTTCTGGAGCAGAATCAGAAGATGGGGAGCTTTTCCCTCTGTGGCAAGATCAGACCAGTGAAGCAATGCACAAAAACTATAGTATAAGATCATAATATAGATCACAATAATATATAGGATTTATTAGTGCTGTATGTAATAAACAATATCACCTTTCTGGGGCTTGTCACAGGCTTGTCTTGTCTTTCATTGCAAACACAAACATGTGAGGCGCACCTCCACAGGGCAAACTTGTTGTGCAAAATGGGTCCCTGCATTGTGGGGGTTATTTCGACTGAGCCAGGGCAGCCCTGGGTGAGGGAAAGGAGCTTGAGTTGGCTTAAGTCACCTGGGGACATACTCACAGTCATACAGAGATGCAGTTTCTAATAGTAGCCGCCCTGTGGACTGCATGTGTGAACTGGGTCTCTCTTTATGTTTGGGCAGGAAGTATACAGAGATGAAAAAGTGGGAGGGGGCCAAATAAAAACATGTACAGCTGAAACCACAAAGGGGTGTGAATGTTGATTCACTGGCCTGATGCTTTTTGGAAAGTGGTGCCCTCTTCCTTCGGGACAATCGATTAAACAGTTGCTGAATGGGCCAATAAACCTTCCTCGACACTGCTGAAGTTTCCTCACTATATTCTTAACAGCAAATAGGTGCCATCTGACGCATATAGAAGAGCCCCACCTTTTAATTCCACATGAATCAACCCAGAATAATCACCATATCACCTTTTGTAATAACAGTAGCAACACCATTAGGAATCACTTTTATAAAAATGAAAATGAAGGAGCAGAAAAGGTTGCTGGGAGACCAAACCCAAAAACCAATCAGTTTGAGGAGGTTGTTTCCAACTGGGTATGTCCTTTATTTGACGTGCTTTCAGGTGAGACTTTCATTGTGCAGTCACCTTGCTTTATTTGTGGAATTTCTGTAGGGTGTCCAGATGTCATTGATTTTCACTGGTAATCCTCCCATTTTCCCATCACTCCTTCCATCTTTCTTCTTCCTGCAGCTGTTAGGAGAGAGAGACTCTGAGCTGCGCAGTGTCTTCTGACTGGTGGTACTAGTCTGTTTGGGAGTCCCCGTGGAATTTGTGGCATGCATGAACCCCATGAGTGGGGGATCGAGGGCAAGGCTTCGGCATGCATCCCGATTGCAAATATAGTCATATATAACCTCTTGAATATGCTGCCGAAAAACATCTCCTTCAAAAGGCAGTGTCCTTCACATCAGTGGCGCACTGGAGGTACAGGTGGCTATACCTGTGACTAGACTTTGCAGCTTATGGGTTCTTGAGGTATAGCAGGTAGAAGACACTATTTGGTAGATCAGGCAAAGGGAAAAGGATGAACTCCAAGCATTGTGCCAGGCATGGCCAAAGAAGAGTGATCGTACTGCTTGCCAACTGTAAGGGCCAGTATTCCACACCTCTGTGTGCTCCTCTACCTCACTGTTTGCTAGCATGGTCCCTGGCCCTGGAGCACGTGGTTCCTGATTTGAGTTTTGCAGCTCACAACACAGCTGATGGTTCTTTCCCAGGGCCAGTGTGGAGTACAAGTGAACAACTATGGAGTAGGGACTATGGCCAAGGGTTTGGACTTCACAGGCCTAGAGGCCTTGCCCGGCCATGAGACCTACGTGGCAGTGTTGGGCCAGTCACTCTCCCAATCTGAATCCTAAATGGTTTCAATTACCACTGTGGTATAATTAATTAATTTATGGCTCTGAAAGACTGCAATGACAGCATTATTCACTTACTTCACTGCAATCTACGTTGCTGACTAATGCTCATATCAACACCTCAGAAGCAAGCATCAGCCCCTCCAGCAGTCTGCACATTGGTTTGATTTCTCCAGAGACAACCTTTCCAGATCATTTGAACTAATTGAGGTAGTGGAGAAATTATTTTAATGCCAAAATACATTACCCCCCTCACCCATTCAAACCACCCCTCTTGTTCATTTTGCAAGACAATAATATTTATAAAGCTTCTGACTGCTAAAATTTAAGGTAGCAGTGCTGTGTCTTTTCATGTTACATGCTTTCTTTGTACCTGCGTTTGGAGCAGCCATATTCTAAATGTCACCTTTCTGTCCCCCTTAAATGGCAGGCTCTACCTCCCGCACAGCTATAAAGTCTGACCTAACTCTTTCCATATGGGGTTTATCCAATCCCTTCTCCCCTCAGACTCTTGCTTGGGTTATTACTTACATATAACACCCCAACATTTGCTGAAACAACCGACAAAATGGAAACAAACATTTTATAAGGAACATGTTCTACCTTAATTACAGTTATTATGAAGAGCCAGAATTTACAACATCTTGTGGAAAATGATGGATGTAAAAGGCTGAGACCATACCAATGTGGTTTTGATCAGGCCCTTTTATGGCAAGATGGATTATTTTGCCTTTCTTTCTTCTGCCCAACTGTAAAACTCACACCTGCACCACAGGTAGTCCCTAAGAAAGAGGAAAATCCTCGTTACTAGCTAGTTACACACACGTGAATGACCAACCTACTTTTTATTCCGACGTGCAGGAAACATTGAGATAAAAATGGCCAACCACAATCTATATAGTTCCACAAAAACATTGTTCATAAAAAACTATTTTTAGAAAGTATTCTAAAAGTACACATACCTTCTTGTTACTTCAAAAACAGTAATGCTACAATCTGACACAAGTCTGCTCAGTTCAGGGGGACTTCCCTTGTACAACAGGTGCTATTTGCGCGTCCTCCCACTTATGACTGCTACAACTACCGACGACTTCATTCGCTGCTGCCATCATTGAGGACAAGAGCCTGTTTCTCAGAGGATGCCCTAGGAACCATCTCAGAGGGGCTGCATCCAGGAACTGTTTGTATGGTGTGAGGTGGGTGGAGTGTGTATTTGTGTGATTCCCAGCTCCCCAAATGACATTGCATGTGGCCTAAGAGCCAAAAATGCTTTGCCCCAGTGTATACGACAGCAGCCTAAATAAAGTTCTGGTTGTGTATTAAACTCCCAAAATCAGGAAGACAGAGAGATTACAAACTGAATTATTTTATGTTCATAGAAGAGAGTTGGTTCTCCCCAACCCGACATTATGTTTACAGAGGAAGCTACTGTGAATCATTTTGTATCTAGCATGTTTTATATGCAAACCTGCATATCTATGATGAGTTTGTGAGATATTCCACCCTGCAACAGTTTAGGAAAACTGAGTAAATAAATGGATGAGACTGTGAGACGGAATGTTTTAACAAATCAGAGAACAGGACTCAATAGTCCCTCTAGTTTCATGGCCGGTGATGCACGACAGCCCTCGGACACTCACAAAAGAGTGACAGGCTCACAGTGGGTAGCGTTTTATTGAAAGTTTTCATCTGAATTCTTCCAGCCATTTCAGTGTCAGAAAAAAATTGAGAGCGAAGATTTCTTTCAAAATCAAAGAATTCCTGGATATTATACACACATATGAGGAGACGATCATGGATGCCTGTCATTTCTACTTTCTTCATGCTCTGTCTGAGGCAGTCATTCTCCTTTTGTGTCCTTTGGCAAAGTTGAACATTTTGATTCTATTTTTTTCCAGGAGACTCCATTGCCTACACATCTATCAACACGTATTTATTATCCATGAATGGTCCCCAATGCACACAGAGCCTCTGAAGTGATAATAGCAAGACCATTTAAAAAGACTGGCATATCCTGCAATCCCCTTCTTATTGTCTTAAAGAGCTTACCCAGTTTTATTAGAGGTTTTTTATTCTATTTTTCTCATTACTGATTTCTAGTGGGTTTCAGCTGGCTGAAGGGCAAAGTACCATGTAGAATGCTTCAGCATCAGAAAGACACCAAATGAATCATCCAAACCCTTTGGTATATTTTTAGTTATGCCGTTCTGCCAGTCCTAAGCTTGGCTGACAATGAAGACTAAACTAAGGATGTGTGAAAGCCGCAGAAGGAATTCAACCCATTTCCCCAACCTCAAGCAATGAATTTCCGAAAAAAGAAAAAAAATCAGCTGACCATATAAATTCTGTTTATGCAGCCATTCCTTAGAAACATGCTTGTTTCACAGATGTATTGTTTATTTGTAGCATTAACAATTTATTTATTTATTTATTTATTTATTTATTAAAACATTTCTATGCCGCCCCTTGCCGAGGCCTCGGGGCGGCTTACAACATCAAATAAAATACAAATTATAGTAATCATTTCTAAGTTTGCATTAACACACATAATTTAGTGCATGCAAATGTTATGCAAACTGCTCTCTTCCTCTGTCCTCTTTTTTTGATCGTGCATACTCCTTTTTTGCTATACATGTGGACACCCTTTAGCCAAATGGTCTCTCTGGGCATCCAGAGATAAGTAACTTGACAGTGCCTGTCCTTGGGATTACAATCTAAAAAGCACATACAGAATAAGGGATAGGGAGGGAGGGAAGGAAGAAGTTGTTAATTAATACACAGAACAGAACAGAATGAAATGAAACGAAACAAAACAAAAGCCTATTAGAAAAGATGGTGAACGTTACTTCTTTTCGGGCTCACTGGAGAGCTGGCAGGAATGGCCCCTAAGAGGGAAGGAAGGGGCTAATCCTGATTCATGAAGAAGCAGCCATTGGGGAAGGCTGATATCGCAACTTTCTGTTCAGGAAGACCCCTTAAGCAGTTTGCAAGACAGTTAAAAAGACCCAGAATTTAAAATGTCAAGCAATATACACTGATAGCAGGCAGGTTGAGGCCGAAAGACAAATACAATAATCAGGAAAACCAGGAGCATCTTCAAAAGTAGCAATATGTTAGATATGGCCAACCCCAAATGGTTTTCAGTGGATCTTTCTGTTTCCTTGCCATCTTTGAAAATCACAACTGGGGAGCTAGGTCTTTTTTGTGACCTTGGCATCCGCTCTTCTATTTGATTCACACTGAAAATAAAATTAAGAAAAGTGGGATACTTGGCTGGTGACTGGGTGCTCTAGATGTTTTCTAGCCTTGCATCTGGGAGTCCAGCGTATCCTGTGGTCCTCCATACACTGTTTAGAGGCTATAGGATTGCACAATTTGTCCACTGGAGTGATGCGGGGAGGCATGTGGCCATCCTCCAACTTCCATCAGTCCCAGGTATTATGTTTGAGAAGACAGGAGTCATAGTCAAGAACATCTGGGGGACTTCAGGTTTCCTGGGATAATGGATTAAATGCATGTTCTTGAATGGACTGTTGTTTCAGTCTCACATATTTTCCTAAGCAAAAATGGAATTGGTTTGCTCTGTTGCATTTTAGAACAAATATTTGTGAGCCGCAGTAGTACCACGCGAAAGCAGACATGGGCACAATAACACAGACAGCAGGGTGTGACCACTGCTTTCATGAAAGCAAAGTTCATTTGAAGAGGCTAGGCGAGAAAGACAAAATTGGAGGCTTCTTGCTAGCTCTGTGATTTCTTCTTTGCAAGTTCTTGCATGGGGAGCATCCCTAAGCCATGTTCCTGGTTGCTGCTTTGGGAAAAGAGGCCCGGGAGCAGGGCAGAGGTGGGGAGACATGTTGTTTGCTGGAGTTCTCTCAATTAGCAAACATCTCTTGCAGACAGGGAGCTGGAGAGAGACCATGCACTAAAATAACAGCCTGGCCACTGCAAATGTTACAGGTCCCTGGAAGGAGCACTTTTTTCCCATCTCCGTTCACTAATTCCGAGCATTACATCATGCTAAGTGCATCCTGGGGAACATTGTTATGCTAACGAGGCAGCGCAGGAGACCCAATTCTCTTGCTGCCCGAAAAGACATTCCCACCATGTCCCAGCACTCCAGTTTATTCAAGCCAAGCTGAATTCCCTCCCGCTAATAAAAGACACCGTCTTAATTAACTACTGCACTCCATTTGCAATCACAGCTTGATTGTTATGCCGCCTGGCCTCTTTGCTAAAGAAGAAATGCCAGAACTCCTGATACCAGGCAGGAGCAGTGTGCCTCTTTGCTCTGGAAAGAACTATGCTCTCATCTTTATTAGAGGACTGCTGAAGCTCTGTGCCACTAGGCTGACTTCCAGCAAATCCAGTGCCTGTTGGGAAATCAGCAGGCCCATCAGCTTTAGTAAGAACAGCTTGCACAGCATTATTTATTATTAATAAGAACAATAATAATAATAAAAATAAAAATAAGCTGTAGCACGGGACATCTGTTATATTCTGTGGAAGTGTCATACAGAGTAAAAATGATATACTCTAGAACCTTTTAGTATACCAACTGCTTTGTACATCTCTTGTTTCTAATCCCTTTCTGGCTACATATAAACAATATTTTTCACATTTATGCCCTTCCTTCCTCCCTCCCTCCCTCCAGGGTCCGCCCAGCCTATTACAATGCTGGATAGCAGGTAAGACTGAAAGAATGGCTGACCTAAAGTCAAGTTGCCAGCAAGTTTCATAGCTCAGTAAAGATTTGATCCTAGGATACATCACTTCTAATTTTACTTTCATGCCGCTCCCCCGGACCCCACCTGTTTTGTTCATCTACCACCTTCTATTTTTGTTGAGCTTTAGCATAAAATGAAAGGAAAGGACTGTTTTTCACCTTTACAACTTTTACAATTCCTGACCGTGCTGCAGATTTGTGAAACAAAGAAGGAACCTGCATGCTTTAGGCAGACATGGCCTACAGCTCCCAACATTCCCCATCCTGCATGTGAGGAACTGCAGGGCCCTTTCTGTCCCAACATGCAAAGCGTTGTACCCTTAGAAAAGACGTGAACCATCTTTGCAGGGCAGGCCTCATCACATGCCTCCCCAAGGGAAGAGACAGGGGTTGAAGGCAAAGAAACTAAACCTCAGGTTCAAGCATTTCATAAAGATGGCATGCGTGCTCCTTTGTGAGTCTGTTGCTTAGGCAGGTTATAGAAAATGTTTCCATCACAGCAGTTCCCAAAAAGAAGACCTGCAGTTTCACACTGCCTTGCCTTCTCCATTGCTCACCACCCATTCCTTTGCTGGATTCGTGCTACTACTGGTAGTAGCATCCATGCTGATAGAAATATGTCTGATGGGGATGCAACGGCCAAAGTGCCATTGTATTCACAGAACAAAAGTTTAATATTGATGATGTGCAGCAGCAACACTCCAAACAGGACAACACAGGGCTGCTCCTCAATTTAGAAGCTTTTTGGTTTTGTTTTCACTGTGTTTCTGACAGGGAAAGGTGTTTCTGACATAAGGCATGGCAGTAACCCTGGAAGGTGTCCAGATGAGGCCTTTGTTGTACAATCGCTGTGCCTCATTCATTGGAATTTACAGGCATCCAGATGTCATCATATTCCATTTGTGACCCTCCAGTGTTTCCCCAAAGCTTCTTCCATCTTTTCTTTAATCATCAAAAGAAACAGAAGGGATTTAAAAAATCAGATCATGCAAACAAGGCCAGTCCTACTATTGTCCTGTTATACTGTTATTATATTATTTTAAGGATGTTTATTTATGGATGTAAGCCGCCCTGAGTCTTCGGCGAATGGGGCGGCATAGAAGTCCCCTAAATAAAATAAATAAATAAATAAATAAATAAATAAATAAATAAGGTAGAATGAGGTAGTTGATGTCGGGTTGTGTAGGGTGGGAGAGTTTATTTATGTATTATTTATTTATTGTATTTCTATTCCACCTTTTTCCCTTTCAAGGAACTCAAGGCAGCTTACATCATTCTCTTCCTCCTGCTCTCCAACTTATCCTCACAACAACAGTTCTGTGCAGCAGGCTGGGCTGAGGGTCTGTGACTGGCTCCAAGTCATCCAGTTGGCTCCATGGTTGAGGGCGACTTTCACCCAGGTCTCCTGAGTCCCAGTCCCACGCTCTTCACTGCTGCGCCAGCCTGGCCATTCCAAGCCTTCCCACTGTCCTTTCCCTTCTGTCACGCTACACCCTGTCATCCAAGCCACCTCGCTCCAATGTGTCCTTCCCCTCAGGCAGCCAAATAGATTGCGCTGGCCCTGCAAAGACATACTAGGTCAGAGGGTTCGTGGGGACTCTTCTGCCAGAGAGGCAAATGGGTTGCTTCTCTTCCATGGGCCACGAAGAGAACTGCAGATCAGTGTACCTTTGGCTCTCCCCCCACAATTTGCAGTGCTCCTCACTTGCTTTACTGGGCCCCTCCTTTGCTTTACCATTAGTTCTCCCCAGTCCTTCTCAACAGTGTGCAAACGAGCCTCTATGTAGCCTCCTCTGGTCAGTTTCCTTGTCTACTCCACTCTGCAGTTTCAGTTAAAACATACAAGGCAATTGACCAGAAAACTACACATTTTGACCAGAAGACACATTGACCAGAAGACATGTATAGGCCCTACGGGTGCCTTGATAGTCCCTTAATCTGCCTTCCCCACAGACTACTCTGCCACCAGTCCTTTCCATTCCCTTCCCCAGCGATTTGCATGTAGATCACTTGCTAGCAGGAGGGAGAGAGTAATCAGTGGGTTTGCTAGTGTGTGCTTGTGTGCACTTTTTGTGTATACATGCCACCCCCATTCCAGCCTACCAGCTAACACCACACACATACCTATGAAGGAAAAAGGGGGACTTGTATGTAGCCAACATACTAACAATCAAAACAATATCAAGCAGCAAGGTAAATTATTACAAAAATAGAATCAGCAAATGGAAGAGTTTGTTCAGTTCAGCTTCTCCCAGTAGTCTCCCTAAAGAGCTAATTAGGTCTTTGGATGGCACCAGGAAGCACATAATGACTGGGCCATGCAAGCTTTGTACGGAAGACACAGCCTAGACAGTTGGCTCTGCAACCAAAATAACTCCATTCGCTGCACTCACCTGCTGAACCTCGGTTGGCTGGGGACCCTCAGGCAGGACCTCACGTGCTGGATGGAGTGCATGGGATGGTACCTGTAAAGGAAGGTGGAATTTCAAGATATGCAGCTTCCAAACTGTTTTAAGATTTCAAAAGGAAGAAATAGGACATTGAATTAAGATAGACATGAAGAGACAGATGCTACTGAATAATACTGCAGTCTCTGGACATACAGTATTTCCAAATAAATGAATGTACTTAGGTTTGAGATATTATTCCCTCTCTCCTTCCCTCCCTCCCGTGAACCATGTGTGTGTGAGAGAGGGAGGGAGGGAGGAATGGGTGTGTGAAAAAGATATTTCTAAAATCTCTAGAAAATAAGGATGTGAATTACTCATTTTGGGGCTGTTATGAAATTTATTTATGAAACATGAGGAGAAGCCAGGATAGCTGTAACAATGTCTATTTATAAGATCAACTGAATAGAAAACTTTGAAGATTAGGTTCAAAATGTATACAGATGTTAAACTAGGAAAGAGAAGCTGGTTAAATCTGGTCCAAAGAGCAAATTAAAAGAAAACAAATCACCTCTAACAATTTTGGGGCAGCGGCTTAAAGCCATCATCGGACAATAAATCAATTTGCAGATGCTCTGTGCAGCTGCTTAAAAGACCTGGGCCTGAAAAACTTGACTTAGCGGGAGAAGCTGAGAATGCTAAAGGTACAGACAGAGTCATGATATAAAACCAATTTCCCTAAAGCAGCGGCTGTGAAGTAAATCCTAACTAATGTAAGGTGATGAAAACTTGTTTTTTTCTACATCTGTAAGAGAAGCACATGGTATATTTAAACGAAATCGTATTTAGATCAGAACCTGACATCTTCCAGGTTTGTATACTTAAAGGTCCATAGCATCACTAAACCTCCCGGATTGTCCAGAAAATGTTGCCCCAGACTGGCCCACCCACCTTTGGTGCCAGTTCCAGGCCTTGGCAAATCACCAGCTAACAAATATATGAGGGGAAGGCGAAGCGGGGCTTTGGCTTTCCTCACCGTCTCCCACCACAGATCACAGCTCTGCTGACTCGCAGCTTCTAATGTGCTCCCATCATCCCCAGCCAGCACGACGTTGGCTGCATTGGCTGTGGGTGGTGCAAGTAGTCGTGTGGGACATCTGGAAGGCACCAGCCTGGGAAAGGCCGCTTGCTCTCAGCCAGACCGAGGGAAACGCACAACTGGCCCCCATAAGAAACCCAGGCTGGTGCTGTCTCAAGCAGCTCCTTTGCGCCACCTGGACAAACAGGCGCGGCTTCCGGGTTTGTCGCCCCGATCCAGCTGCTGGGGCTGTGCCAAGGCCAGCCAGAGAAATTTTGGCAAAGGCCCTTGCAGCACTGGAGCTGAGCACTTCCAAAAGCCTTGGTGTGCCACTCAAAGACCCGCTCCTGTATTCCTCTTCTCCCTGTGCCTGAAATCTTAGGCAAGCTTAGCTGGGAGTAAGGGCCTCGTGAAGGGGACACTGTGCTGCGCCCAGGTTCCTCGCTCACAGTCGTTTGCAGTTGTTGGGGCCGCTTTCGTGCTTTCCAAGCACTTTTCCAGTGCCCTTCTTCAAAAGATGGAGGACAGTGGAGCATTACCTGGAAATGGGGGGATGCAGGGTAATGCTTGCAGTTCCCCCAAAATGCAGTGCCAGCTTGTGCTTGTGCAATGCAACATATAGAAAGGCAGAGGAGGGAAAACCTGGGGTGGAAAAACACATGTAAAGGAGCCAGACTTAATCCCATAAAGAATCTGAAAACAGATAAAGCCCAGATAAAGATGTTAAAAGCCCCCTGGAGAGAAAACCTAAATGCCATTCAACTGAGTGGGACTTACTTCTGAGCAAATAATTTCATAGGGCTAAGATGAAATTTCCTTCTCATCCATCCTTCTCTCACACATACACACTTCCTTGCCTATGGCAGGATTTATTTATTTAAAAGCCTTTATATAAATATAAAATTATGATTATGTGTGTGTGTGTGTATTATTTACTATTATATATTTATTTAGACAAATTACACCGGGAGGGGGGGAGAGAGAGATTTTCCTAATAAATACATACATAAAATTCTTTCAGCAAAAAGTTCTCAGACCAGTTTGATGTGTTCCCTTATCAGGTGTGCACCCTTTGTAGTTGTGGTCCCTGCATGTGAAGGGGTGAGAATTCATCTTACTTTGCTGGTAATGTGTGGAAAGAAATGTATGAATGAAATAAATAGGGAAGATTGGGGAAGAACAAAGGTCTGAGAATGGATGCAATGCAGAAGAATGATTTGGAAGTGGGGAGGATGAGGACAAAGGAAAGGAAGTGAAGAGAAGAGATGATGCTAAAAAGAGGGGGGATTAATAAAGGGATTGAGGCCTATTTTATGGCAGAGGTAGTAAGCATGACATAGGAAAGGGGAAAATGAAGATGGTATTGGGAGTTGGATGGTAAGAAAATAGCTTGACAAACTGATATATAAATACAGGTTATTCGGAATAATGGAAAGAATTCAGAAGTAATATGTGAAGGCATATCTGAATTCACTAGCTTGGTTTCCTAATGGTCAGGGCTGTGTGAATGGACTGATGGATGAAGGAAACAGAAAGTAAAGGATAAGCTTCACCACAGAAGCACCACACACACCCCTTACCTGCATTCTGCAGCAAGACATGTCCACATCCTTTTCGGGAAGTCACTATTCCAACAGTTTGCTTACATAGCAAAGAAGAATGGTTTTACTTTTCACTTACAAAGAGTAGACCCCACTTGGACAGACACAAGCGCACACACACAAGCAAATTAGATACCAGTGATTTGCCCATCAGCAACCAGGGCTTCTAGCCTGGGTCCAATGTACAGGTTGAGAGAACGGTCACTTTCAAATCTTCCTGCCAATACTTGCATGCAGACACCAACTGCCCTGCCTCACACACCCAAGGTTTTTAGTGCCTGCCTAACTTCCAGCTCTGCTCCTGGGCTCTTGAGCTGCAATATGAATGCATGGAGTCTTCTGCCTGAATAACAAAACCCCAGCTATGGATACAAGCACCAGGTAACCACAAGGCTGTTTGTCTTTCAGAGGCAGCCTTCCCCTGTGGAGCTGCCCACAGGCTGTCCACCCTTGGCAAGCTACTCCTTCCCCTCCAAATCTCACACCTTTTCCAGATACTCTACCACCGCTGCTGCTGCCGCCACCACCACCTCCCCAAATGTTTCCACTGCAATCCAATCCATTGCACATTTCCTTCCACCGAGCTGGTGCAATGTGAGAGAGTCAGAGTGTGAATGAACAGGCCAGAGCTCATGGCAGCCTGTGGGGACTCTGAACCTTCTGCTGCCAGCAGGCCACTGGTGTGTCTTGTTTCTGCTCCATGCTGCTTCTCACCATCTTCAGCTGGCCTGGAAAAAGAGGAAGCAGGTGGCAGCATGGAGAAGTGACAGCTCGCGCCTTGTTTTAAATTAGAAAGGAGAGAGAAGGGGGGGGGTGAATAAGTGACGGCAAGTGAGCCTCATTGTGTTCCTTTCAACTACAAGCCAACTGAATAAGCTCAATAAATCTGCTTCTGAAAAGTACCTCCAGAGTTCAGTGGCTCAGTTTGCCTAATACTCATGGGGACAGCGGGCTTGTGGGCTGAGTCCATGGAGCCCCACTCAAGGCACTGGCAAGTCAATCATCCTGATCCTCTGTCCAGGAAGGAGCTGGAGACTTCATTCTCTCCCTTCCCCTCACTCCCAGAAGGTGATGAGTGCCCCTGCCCTGATCGGACCTGGGCGAGGCACATGTCCAGTCCAATCAGGGTTGGGTATCATGCAGCCGCAACAGGATAACTGGAGGTTTCAGCAGAGAACAAGATTAGGTACTGCTGCAGTCGAACGGCAGGACAAGACAGTGGACTTGTTGGTGCCGTGCAAGCCTTGGCATGCCCAACTTAGAAAGGCTGATGGAAAATGGATCCACCCTGCCTTATGGTTAAATGGCATTTCATGGCAAGCAACGTTCGTTTTATCCAAGGGCGAGCCCGCCTGTCTCCCTTATCCTGCCCTTTATGGACAAGCCACATTTCTAACACCAAAGTGTCAGTCGATGCAGAAGGCTAAGCTTGTCTTAAACTGAATGTGTGCGGCTGGGTGCCGCAGAGAAGAAAGCGACTGCATAGAGGAAGGAGAAGAAAGGACTGACTTTTCCTTAGCAAAGTGTACATGTGGGAGGTGGGTGGGAAGAGGGAAAGAACCAAAACAACCAAGCTGCTATTGCTGAAAGGTTTTTTTAAATGTTTCTGGAAGAGGCAGGTATGTTGAGGAAAACCTAGCATAAATCTTAGAGAAGACATCATAAAAATTATAATGGGCTGCCAACCAGGCATGTCCACCAACCCGCTCCAGTGATTCATCCTGAAAGCGTTCTGCTGAAATGTATGCTCAGCAACAGTCTGCGGTGGTGAAGACATACTGCATAGGAGAAACCTGAGAAAAGAGCGATATGGTCCTGTTGCAGAGTGACTAACATTATAGACGAATCAGACACAACATTTCCAGCTTCCACTTGGGTAACTATGTCCGAAATGTCAAGCCTTCTGAGTGCAATGTTCTAGTAAACCATGTCTGCATCCTGAACCCACATCAGACGTTGCCAGTGGCTCGGGGTCCTATTTTATTGCGGTGAAGGTATTATGGTTATAAAAATGTAAGATGAAACTTGAAAGATGGAAACATGAGGCTTCAGCCAAGAGCAAAAGGAAGAACCAACACCATTTATTTGTTTTGACATTTGGTGCATTCTATCCTGGAGTCTCAAGGTGGATGGAATTTTTCCTTATATCCTATAGCTTCATAATAACTCACTGAAGCAGATGGGTATTATTCCCATTTTTCAGCTGAGGAACTGAGACGGACGAGAAAGACTGACCAGTGCCAACTACTAAATCTGGCACAGCTGCTTTGCACTAAGGTTCTTCTGTTTTATTTCACTTAAATGGGGTGCGGGTGTGTGAAACAATTCCAGGGAATCTCTGAAAGGGTTGTGGAAGTGCTGGCTATATCAGCTGGCATGTGAGAGCTGCTGGAAACAGAGTCTTTCTTCCAGCTCCAGTGCTGTGCATATCTGCCTTTCCTCTGTGACTGGACCTGTGTCCAGTTGAGCCTTGGACTCCTGCTTGTTTCTGCTTCTTGGACTGTGTTTGTACTTGATTGCTTATCTGTTGGTTGTTCAGCAGACCTTTCTCCTGCCCCTTTAACCACTGACTTACCTTGCCATTGGCCCTGCTTTGGCCCTAATTCTGAGCCTGATCCAGGCACAGCAGGGCACTGTATTTTAGGTATTGATTTATTTTGCTTCTACCCCACCTTTGTACCAAAAGTGGCACCAAGGGTGGCTTGCTGAAAGACACAAATGTGATCAAAGCAAGAAATTAGATTACAATAAAACATAGCCATTATGGGGGGCATTCAAAACACCACCCACCCAACAGGCCCACTTACAGGCTAAAGGCCTTCTTCAGTGATGCCTGCCAGCGGAAAGGCGGCAGAGAGGGAGCAAACCTTGCCTTTCCGTGAAGTTGCACAGTAGGGAACAGCTGCCATAAAGGGCCCATCAAGTTGCCATGGCATGTGGCCCTGAAGGCCGTGTTCTCCAAGGTCCTAAGCACAGGCAGCCCTGTGGGGAAGACGGTGGCCTTCCAGGGAGGCTGGTCCTAAGCCATAGGGTGCTTTATGGGCCATACCCATTATGTTGGCTTCCTCTCAGAAACAGACTTGTTGACCTGCCTCTCCAGGGTGGGTGGAAGGCATGGCTGCAGCCTGACCCCCTGAGACGCTGGGATCATATTCTCAGCCAGAAGGAAGGCACGTGCTCATCTGCTACTGAAAAAACAGCCTGAATGGGTAGCCTCTGAGAGGAGCGACGGACGGGTATAAGGATTTCAGAAAATAGTTCTGGCCCCAAAACCTGTCCATTTCTCTCATGTCAAGAATATTCACCTCCTTCCTTACTTGTTTGTTTGTTACATTATGAACATTGACTGTAGCTCTTAGACTGTGCTGAAAAAGCACTCGGATGGGGCGCTGATGGTGTACAGTTCACTTCCGTTATGCTCCGGGACTTCCTGTGATATTAGTGGGGCTGTCTTGCTCCAGCAGGGTCCCACTTCCTCAGATACTTCAGCTGATCTCCAGGCAAGCATGGGACTGTTCCCTACATTAGGAGAAACTCAGCAACTCCCCAGTCTTGACTAGCCCAAGCTCTGGCATCAAGCCATATAGGCATATTGGGCATTGAGACATTGTTTTCTAAGTAGAATCTTAAGCAGAGTTTTTCCTTAGCAAGGCCATCATGCTCTGCATTCAGAAGCAGACTGGTTTTAGGGTTTGGAGTGTCTTCATCCCTTATTAAATCTTTGCTCTTTTGTATGAATTGCTAGAAAATATCGTCACCATTTGGCAATTGCTGGGGCTGACCCAGGGCATGTGCTGTGTCCGGAATGGTCCCAGAAACGCAGCTCCTTTGGTTCGTGGAAGTCACAAGGGCTGGTGAGTTTTTCTGAGGGCAGTCAAGAAAAGAAGGTCATATCCATTATATGTTGGCTCTGTTTTCCAGCTGAATGCAGATGTTCCTCTTTTTATGATTGGGAATGAAATGGCAGAAAGGAATATTGCCAGAACTGAGGACAACAACAGTTTACAAGAATTGTAAATCTAGTGTAATTATTTTACAAAAAAAATATTGTAAAAAGATAAAGCACCGCAATCACATTGCTTTTATACATTAATATTTTGTCCATAATCTGATATATGTTTCCAAATTTAAAAAAAAAACTACAGATTTGATCTGTGACATTTAAAAACCCGAACTGTGTACTGTGGACAAGGCTAATTTAAAACAACGTAAAAATATAAATCTCATCTGCTTCCATTTGCCTCCCTTATTTTTATATGACCTTGTACTTTTCTAATCCTGTAAAGGGAACACATTTCATGACAATGTGTGAATAATGAACAATTATAATAGTAATAAACTATTCTAAATTATGCATTTTATAGTAAAACAAATAAACATAATAATAGATTGTCATAACTTTATGACAATGGTGAGTTGTCATTACTTTATGACAATGGTGAGTTGTTTCAACTACCTTGCCTTTTTCTTGGGTGGCACCACTTCTAAGATACTGACAGTGAAGTGAGCATTTGGGAAGCTTGTCTTGACCACAACCATTGGCAAGGGATTTTTATCAGCCGCAGCAGCTGCTGAGGAAGAGGAGCTGGTGTTGGACAAGAACTGCAGCTCCTCCTCTTTTCTTCTGTCTGAAAATAAGGCCACAGCAACAAGGCAGAATTCCAGAATTTGCTCCAGCTGCTGTTGACAAAGAAGGCGATTTCTTTTCCCTTCTTCAAAACTTAAAAAAGCCAAGGACTCTTAAATATTTCTTTGGAGGCTAGGTACAAAATAGACCCTACCCTTGGACATAAAATCTAATAAATCGCAGGCACTCAAGGAAAGTGTAAAAGGATGTATTGCTGTACAAAATGAGTAAGAAACTGTCGGTGTGAAGAGGTGAGCTTTTATCAGTCTTTGAAATATACCACCATCAGGCAGAAATCAGGTGGTGCAGAGTGCCAGGGCATTGCTAAAAGAGAAGTGCTTCACCAAAACAGAGTGGGAGAGGACAGGGATTTGCACAAACTTCAGATATATAGAAATTTTAACTCAAATGTATATATGAGGCATCTCTCCATAGTATGAAAGAAGGTGGCCAGGTGGCCTTCATGCCTTCTTCTGTCCAGGTGCTCACTGTGGATGGGCAACCCCGAGCTTTCCCTCCTCATGGCTCTTTCCCTTTATGCTGGACCTGGACTGGACAGCAATTCAGAGGACACGGGCAACGCAGAAGGCAGCCCTCCGGCAGCCCTTCAGAAGCAGGCCTGTGCTCTGTCAAAGGGGGAACATGCTCACCCAACAAGCAAATGGGAAGGAAGAATGGATTCTAGAGCAGCTAAGGAGATGTACATTTGAGTTCATGGAGGATTAGGATGCCTTTACTGATGGCAAACTTTATGGAGGACAAGAGGGACAATGGCAGAAAAAAAAACAAATAGGGAAATGGTCGCACGAGAATGAAGTAAGTAATGGTCATTAGAAGTTTGGGTCTGTTTAGGCTTTGAACAGAATAGAAGAAGTGAGAGGAAGCTTATAGAGAAAACAGAAGAGTAACGTTATCGTAATGGTAATAGAAGAGACAAAGGAAAGATGAGGTGTTTAAGAACAAAGGAAGAGGCTCAAGAAGCAGGAAGGCCAACCTATAAAGGCGGTAGCAGAAAATGCAAGAGATAATGAGTAGCAAATAAGAATTCTGGTTGAATTAAAAGTGAAATTGGCCAATTTTGCCAATAGCATTGTTTCATTGATTAGATTCTTAATTCACTGGTTTCGTGTTTATGTTTATTTTTGTACCTTAGTCTTGCTGATGAAGGAATGGTATAGAAAATGTCTAAACAAATGAAAGGAAAAGGGAAAGTTTCAATATTGAGTGGCTTGTCTTGAAAAAAGAAATAAGATATTAAATTATAATACTGTGGTTTTCAGCCATAAAGGTAGGAGAAATAGTGCAATTATTACTATTATCTGTATGTGAGACAGTTGAAGCAGAAGTTGAACAAACCAGGAAGACTATTTTAGGAGCACACTTCAAAAGAATTCATTTATTAGTAGCTGCTAATTTTATATTGCTAACACCTAATTCAGATACTGAGTCAAGTCACTATGTATAAAGTTGGTTATCTGGCCATTTTAATCAACAATGGCGCTCTCTCTCTCTTTCTTTGCAAGTGTCACTTTTTAAAAGTTATTTAGCTGTTTTCCTGGTTGCTTATTTTACCTGGTGGCTTATCAGAACTCCATTTGGAACATTGATAGAATCAGAGGATAGTTTCATACCTGGATTTGGGAGAGTAGAATAATCTAGAGGAAAGGGGGTGGGTGTCAATTCTGATGGATGGGCAGAACAATCTTCCCCTTGTAAACTGAATCATGTTCAGAGAAGTTACCCATCCAGAGTCCTTGTTTGGATACAGTACAATGGGCCATCAGAGAGATTCCTGAGGAGGGGGAAAAGCTTTCCGCTCTTTAATTCATTACTTCCAGAGCACTATTATAGCCCTCTTGATCTTGGCAAAGAATCATTCCTGAAAGAGCAATAACAATTGTCCTGGTGAAACCAGAGTTCATAACTAAAAGGTGCTAATTTCCCGTAATCTAATTTAGCCTATGTTAAAAGTAACAAAATAGTAAAATGGTTGTACAAATGAAAAGATTGGCAGCTCCCCACCTAGCTGTAGGCCCCTGCAGTCTCTGTTACCAAGACAGAAAATGCTTGAAGATCAGATAAGAGTATTAATCTAATTTGGAATTCTCTGGGGACATTGAGGAAGTGGCTAGAAATTAGTTCCCCCATAATTATTTTGTTTTTGTTTTCCAATTAAACCACTGCAGAGCAGAACACCATCTGAGCATTCACTGGGCTGCTCTTGAGGGTGATGCCTGGTTTCATGCCATCCTGAAGACAAAATCATTTTCAAAATTAGAGACAGCCAGATATGCATATCCTAACCATCAGCTGATGTTTTCAAAGCCATCTCTTCAATCTGTGAACCCATTCCAAGTGCCATTATTCTTATTCTTATTACTATGAATCTGTACGGTGGCGACAGATTGTTTAAAATGACAGCCCATAAGAAGTCAACATCAAAGTACAAGCAGGAGCAGCAGCAGCAGCAAAACCTTTGTCTCCCAGACAGAGTGATGATAACCAATGTGTTCTTTGTCATGGAGTGCGCTTAGCTATCTGTGAGCTTACCTTTAGCAGTGGAGGAGGAAAGCATCTATTTAGAAAAGAAGAGAATAGAAAACTGTAGCTGTCGCCTGTCTTGGCAGGAACAAAACTGTATCCCCAGTGACCCAGTGGACATTTTGTTAACCCAAATGTTACCGGGTACACCTTGGATCTAGGCTAGTTGGAGGTGGGGGAATAGCAGCTGTCCCAAAAACAGGGCACCTCCCCCAGGGAAATAAATTAATAAATAATGCTAGGCTAGAAGAACTGACTCACCATCGCTGCTAAAGAGAAGGGGTGATTTCTGTGCCCCTTAAAAATGGAAGACACGGCCAGCAAATCTGTGGACTGTGAAAGGGACTGTAATATTCAGGATCATTTCAGCAAAGCCCTTCTGCTCACATACAGCAAATGATCACTCGTCACTGAAAAGGTAACTTCCAGCTGATGCAGAAGCAGGCAGGCATTATCTCTTTAAAATGCTTTTATATCACTTTCTCTGCAGTTCAGATGCTTGACAACAACAAAACATAAAATCAAAACCACACCATAAAAGATGAAAATTGACAGCAACCTTTCAAACAAACATTATAGAAAACTAACCAGCAATGCTGCCAAAGACCTGGTGAATAAGGTAGATGGTCTCTAAAACTCAGCAAACAATAAAAAGAAACAGTGTGGTGTAATGGCTAATGTGTAGGACTGGGACTGGGGAGATCTGAATTTTAGCCACTCGTCAGCCATGCAGCTCACTGGGTGGCTTTGGACTGATCACTGGTTCTCAGGTTAACCTACCCAACAGGGATTGATGTTAAAATAAGTTGAAAAAGAGGAGGAGGACCATGAAAGCCACCATGAAAACGGTTCTTTGAAAATGGAAAACGGTTCTTTGAAAATGGGAAAAGTGGGATGGTAATGTAATATTGAAAAACAAAATAAAATGTTCCAGAAGGAGGTTCCAATGTTTTGGAGTCTGGGCTGAAAAAGCCTAGTGGTTGTCTCCTGCACCCTTGATACCTCACAAGGAAAGGATGTACAACAAGGTGTGTTGACCAAGCCTCAGGGAGAGGTGGTCCTTCAGAGGTGACTTTGCAAGGCCCTGCAGGGTCTTAAGATGAATGGTAGAGGATGATTGGAACAAAGGGAAGCAGTGAGTCACTGTCAAAGGTGGTGATGGGGCGGGGGTTAAGGACCATTGTCTGTGGGGAAGGGGCGTCCGGCATTTCTCTCTGACACAGCCATGATGGAAATCAAACCCCATCCACCCCCTGCAAGTTGCCTTTGCTCTCATCAGTGTGAATGGGAACACCACTGGGGCCACATGCTATGGTCCTAATCTTGATTGTGCGCCTTCTCTGAGGGTGGCCATTTACATGTTTTAAAAATGTGCCTATTTAATGTTTACAGGCAATTAACCTCATGTATCATTTGGCTCTAGGACTCTGAGAGCCCTTAATGGAATTCTGTTCTATAGTGAGTTGGAAGGTGCCCAAGGGGAAATGACTTCTGTTTTGTATTGAATTGTCCTTTCTTTTGCTTCTTGATGCTGTATCTGATGTTGAAACACCATCCAAATAACATGCATTCTGTTTCTTCCACTGGGAGAAATCTAATATCGCTGCTTTGTTATGCTATTTAATTTATGTCAAATGTGTAATGCACTCGCTTGCTTCCATTCTGCTCGGTCTACCATTGCGGGATGCTACAGTTGCCTTTACCATCCCTGTAGCTGAGGCAACAGTAATAATAATTGTGCGATGTTTTGTTAGCCTCCTGTTAAGACGAATGTCTAGCATATGTGGAAGTTGGCAGACTCAAACTTGAAACTGTAAATAATAATAATAATTATAATTTAGTACAGGGTAGAGGTTAGTCTTAACTGAATAGGGTCATCAGTAGGTGGTGTTGAATGTTAGTAAAACAAGGCTATTTCCTGTTCCATTTTTCACACTAAATCCAAGGTTGCCACTGGCAGCCCACAGTTGGGGGGCTCCAATGAAAGCGGCAAGCCACGTATTCATTTTCATGCTACTCAGCCGGTTCTGTGCCAAAAAGGAAACAGGCTCTCCAACTGTATTTCTGTCCATCATTCAGTCGCCAAAGGGGTTCCTGTGACTTTATCACTTCCTCAGCCTCTCTCTGTCCTGTTTGTTGGCCATATCTAGATAAAGAGAAGCTCATTAACGGGGAGGAGAAATGAAAAGGAACCAAGCTGCCTAGAAATGCAAGAAGGCATCAATGATGAGAGCAGCATTCGATTAAATGAGCCAGCAGGAATGCGTGCCAGAGGGCAATTTAGCTGAGTTTCCTTTGGATGCCTAGAGAGCAGATAGGGGCACAAGTCTGTAACAAGATGGGCAGAAATATTGCACAAATCTGTGCAAGGAACTGGGACATTTCCAAACCACATGGGCAGCCATGTTTTATCCACTGCTGTGGACCACAAAGGATTCCACAGAAGGCAATTGTACAGCTTTGCTTGCACAATGTTCAATATTCAACAAACTGCTCAGTACAATGGGCACATCCACCAATATGGTAAAAAGAACATCACTGCTACCTATGTATGTTGCACATACATGATAACTTGTTATCCTTACAAGTGGAAACCTTGAACCAGCTTCTGAAAATGCAGTGAAAACCAGATGGCTTAGATATTAACTGTACTTCATCAGGATCCTCTTTGTATAAGAGCACCCGAGTACTTCCGGGAAGTCTCCCAGGGTTTCATATCCTAGATGCAGTGATATCCCAATCAAGTTCTCTGTGTTTCCCTATGTAGAATCTTCTTCCTGCTGTTCCTGTTAATTTTTGCCCCATGTCCCCCTTTGTCTTATTATCAGAAAGTAGCTGATGTACTAACTCTAGTTAATGGATGGTCACTGTATTTTCTTCCTCATAAATGCATAGAATGCAACAGGATATTAACAACAGAACTGCAGATACTCAGATATAGTGGCCCTCCAAGACTACAGAGAAGATATCAGAAAAAGTTACGTATCTTGGAAGTTTTACCTATTTTCTCTTGAAAGAAGTGGAAAATAAGTGGGCAGCTTTCTATACATGTGTGCAGTACGAAGCTAGAATAGGCCAGGAGGAAGTGTGAGTCATTGACTTTGTCGAAAAGATATTTTCTGCTGTAAAGCAGGGCCTGAATATTTGATTAGCTTTGCAAAATATTATGATTGTCACTAGAGACAATGCCTGGGATTATCCACAGGATTAAAAAAAATCCCTTTGGGTTGTAACAAGGAATAGCTGAGCAGAACTGTACTCATGCAACAGGGCTTTCTTGGTTTCTGCCCTATTTTGCAAGCCCCTCTGCCTCTCAAACAGGTCAAGGGGCCCTCTGAAGCAGGGTGTGATGGTGCACAGGAGCTGCAGCAGGATGGGGAATTCAGTGGGCCTGCCTTGTACAAGAGGAAGTGCCATTCGGCTTGTGCAAGGCCTCTCTGGACAAAACCATGATCCCTGAATAGTAATTATTTTCAATAAAAACTTAAATAGTTGTGTTCATCAAAGCAGCCATTATCAAGGAAATCCCTTTTTAATAGGCTTTCAAATATAAGGTGAAGTAATTAAGTGAGCTTAATGTTTGAACAAGTTCTTTAGAACTTTGGAACAGCCGCCCATCTAATGCGCTCGTTGTGGCAATTAACTATGTTTTGATGTGCATGATGCCTCCACAGAGATGTGCTTGTACATACTGACATGTCTGAGCCATGTGTTGGTCTTCTGGAGATCTCTCTGATTCATAGCACTCCATGAAATGAACCATGGGCTCTTCCAGCAATCCATGTGGTGTTCAGTTTGCTTGTATTGGCTTGACTGAGCAAACCACAGTTAACTGCCTTCCCCAACCCACACGTTCAGCAGAGAGACGAAAGGAGCAGGGGAGAAGAAAACCCAATTCCCTCTAGAGTTGAGCCCTCATTAGAAGTCTCTATGTCAAGACTGCCACTAATAGCAGGGCAATGTGTCTTGGCTGGCAAATTTATTAACCCCCTATTAAAAAAAGAGTTGGGTGGGATCAGTAAAGCAAAGGGGGTATTGTGCAGAAAGATGGGCTCAGTTTGACGTAGGCAACAGAAGTGAGGCCATTTACTTGACACTGTGGGTGGTATGTTTGCTGACCACCAGCAGCACCTGATTGTGGCCAGGATTTTGGTGTGTTTCCAAAATGTAAAACTGCAGGGTGGGAGGGGAAAAATATTACAGTAGACTTGTGCAAGAAAAGTCCATTGGGTTATCTTAGAAACTCAACTTTATTGGTCTCCGAGGATTGGCATGATATACAATTTTGCATCTAACCTGAGCGGATTTTGCTCTTGATTGGTTCAAGAAGTTAACCAGGAAGTTAACTTGCTTTTATAGGAAGAAATCAGTTGAGGCAATGACTGTGCCTACTCAGAGATGCTTTTTAGATCGAAGGGAATGTGTGAAGCAAAGTGAATCTCTTGTTCTTTGAATCTGAGGCCAGTGGTTCCTACTCAGCTAAGACAGAAAGCAAGAGTTTTCCATCTCTGCTCTGGTTCCAAGAGACAAGGTGGGGAGAGGGGGGAGACAGATTGGGTGGCAAAGAGAGACGAAGATAGGTAAGTGTACTTTGGCACTGTGATAATTGTATCTTGCCATTGCCACCTCTGCAGCAAAGCACAATCTCAACTACAGAATATCCCCAATTGGCCTTATTTCAATGCCAGTGAAGAAATAAACTGCACACCAAGTCCTGGATGAGAGTTTGGATGAGAGTTTCACCTTGCCATGACGCCAAAGCTCCTGTTTGAATCTCCGTACTTTTCCAGTCCTAAAAGCAATCATGTGGTTGGTTCCAATATTTGGGGCAGACATATCTAATTTATTTATTTAAAGTTTTTCTAACTAGTTCAATTAGCTGTATTGGCTCTCAGAATTGGATTCCACTAAAATTTCATCACTTTTATAGAAAGTTATCAAAAGGACAATGCCAGAATTGATCCAAAACAAAGAGCTGCTGAACTTGCTGCCTTGGTCCATTTTTCCCTCCACTCAGCTGAGATGTGTGAGCCATGTAGTTCCACAAATTATCAGCTCACATGTTAGGTTGCTGGTACAATGTCCATGGTATCTAACATGTGTTTTAGACCCTAGAAAATTGTGGAAGTAAGTGCAGTTGAAATTTGTAACTGATCATTTAAGTTGCTAGTTTGAAGGCGTCTGAATATTGCTGTGAAAGTTAAAAGCATGTATTCTCAGATGTTATTGTTAAAAAAAACATTTCTAGCTTTCATGTTTGGAGAAATACACAGGTAGGCCTAGTATTTAGTAGCTGCCAATGCATAAAAAAGTAATGTTTTGGCCAAACACTTGGAGGAAAACCATGCCTAGATCCAGACAACATGATAACACTTAGGTTGAATGTGGATTGTTCTAACATGGATTATCATGTTGTCTGAATCCAGCTGCACTAACAATCCAAGAAGGAAACCCATGATTAGTTGTTGGGTTGTGAAGTGTGGGATGCTTACTATGGTTTGTTATGACAGCTGGTTGAGTATCAGTTAAGTGCCAATGAACCATGGATTGTTGTTGCAATGTGGACTGTTGTATTGTTCGAATCCATTCCATTAGCATATGCAGGTGGTACCAACAAGCACACAACTCTCAGTCAATCAGATTTGCTTCTCAACCTCAAGGCAGGAATATCCTAAAGGGCATCAAGAAGTAGCTATGAACCTTGAAATGATGCAGAGGCGGCATTGTATGAGAATTCCATTTGTGCTCAGAAATCATGAGAATATGTCCCTGAAAGCAACTTGACCAGGAGAGCACGTTCTCCGAAAATGCCTGTGAATTCTCAAAGTTGCATTTGTGTTGGGGTGCTGGGGGGGGGGGGGGAGGATGCATTTTTCAAGCAAGTGGTTGTTGTTCTGGTCTCAGCCACCACAGAAGACCAGATTCTGACATACCTAGAACCACCACCAATGGTGGTGATCAGCATTACTCTTAGGCATTGTTAGAATTTCTTCTTCAGTCGGAGGCATTCAGAAGAATTGAACCCCCCACTTCCTCTGCCCACTGGAGTAGGAAGTAGAGTAGAGGATTTCAAGAAGCTGCCCATGCACAACTCTACAAAAACAAACAAATAAATAACTAACAGAAATGGACATGGAAAATGAAATGACCTTCTGAATGGGGTTTGGAGAATCTGGATGCTTGTGAAAAATCACTTGCTTGCTCATCCCTCCACAGAAGATGAGAAACCAACAACCATTTTAATATATAAATGCACTCACAGCATCCTTGGGGCACTCTGTTCTCAGCAAGGCTCAGCAGGGAACCGGAAGCCCAGTGCCTGCCTCCTTGATCCAGGCACCTCCTGGTACTGAAGGTGGGAGGGCCAACACCGTGTGCAGCTGGTCTGCCGGAGCGTGATGAGATCCGGATGGATCAGAAGCCTCTGCTGAACCTTTGCCAAATGTCTGGTCACTTGCAGCCTCTTCACTTCCCTTCTAGCCAGGAAGTGTGTTCCCATAGTAAATATTACCCAGCATTCTTCTTTTACAGGGAGTTGAGGATGATTTACAAGGCCCTGAAGACACATTGCTTGGCTTTCTCAGAGGTGCCTTTTAAAAAGAAAAATGCAATTTAGGGAGAGGAAGTTGTTCCCCTCCAAAACGACAACAACTACAGAGCTCTATTTTGTTAGAAAAAAACTATTTAGAAGAGAAATAAACTTATTTCAAGCTTCTATGCCAGCTTTTAAAACATTTACATTCTCCAGCCTTTCATTCCAGAGATGTTCAGAATCACCATGGCTGAACGCTCTCCACACACAGTTGGTCTCACACACGGAGGACCACCCTTTGCTGTGCTCCAGGTCCCAGTGCAAAAGCAAACAATGGAGGAAACCAAACAAGCTGGACAGCATCAAAAACATAAATATGCGAGTTGGGCCAACATTTTAGGATGCTTCTCTTGTTGGCATGAGCAAGGAGTTGTTTCTTATCTGAAAGTTCAAGCTGGAGCACAGACATATGCTCTCTGCTAAAAACACACAAGGACATGTGGAACATGCTGAAACAAGCGGGGGTAGCTTGCTTCCCGGATACAGAGGGCTGCTCTGCTGCTTATTGTCACCTGTGCACATGCACATGGTAGCCGAGCCAAAAGCAACACCCAACAATGGCCCACGCTAGCTAGCAGTGAGTGGCTTGGGGCTGCAGCTGAGCCCCAGCTTCCATGTCCTGGCTACCTGGAGTTGCACAGCTCTTTCCTGCAAAGGCAGTTTTATCTGCTCCTCAGCCAGTTCCTGAGCCAATTTCCCTGTGATACCTGTTATCTGCTGGCAGCGTTACATGCCTTGCCCAGTCCTTATCATAGGAATATGCTGACCTTCCCTTGGGCTCTGGCTCAAACCTGACCTGAGCCCCTCCACTGGTGCTTAAGCAGCACAGGAACATCTGGAATGTTACAAATCTAATCATTCTTTTAAAATTCCAGGCACTTCCAGGATCACATCTCTTGCATTCCCAGAACTTCATTGTTATAGCAGGAGAATCAGGTGTGATCTGCAGATTGCAATCTTGTCCGGTTTTGCCAGGTGAGCTTCTGTGAGTAGAGCTGAAGGATGTGGACAATGCACTTGTGCAGGATTGCATGACCGCTTCCTTGCTGCATCTTTGCCTCTCAGGGATTAAATCTGGCAGGGAAAGATCAGATAGCTGGGCCAGGGAAGCAATGCCTCCTTGTCAGAAGGGGTGGGACCAGATACGAAGGGAATGGAGCGAGTGGGGAAGGAACAGGTCAATTCCCTAACAGTTCTTTATAACTCGGATTGAATTAATTCTACATTCTTCATTCTTTGCACACGTTAAGGGAAAGTATGAATGAGGGGCAGCGACGAGGGAACAGATAGCACCTGCTGGTCATTATCTGACTTCCACAACCTCATATGAAAGTTCCATAGAACTTATGGAGATTTCATCTGCACCCTTCTCTTCTTCTCTATAGTACTGAAAATCTGAAGTCTGAAAAGGCATGGTTGTGTTGTGTTGCGTGTAGGCCAAGACCAGCGGGTGAACACACAATAAGTACTGGCTGAAATCTGACTCTGTCTGCTCATCTGCATTCATTGACCATGTGAAAGGGACCGTGTGTCTGCCATGATCCTGAGGGCAGGATCCATGCTCACATAACACTAAATACTTATTCTGGAGGAAGGTTTTTTAAGGGTCATGTGTGGCGCTTCAGTGCATCTGAAAGCCACAAACGTCACTTCTTGTTTCCTTGTCGGTATTGCCACTGCAACTTTTATGAAACATCCTACATTTGTTGACCCCTCTTTGTGACATTGCTTTTCTCCTTGTCCCGATTTCTTGCTAGGCACTTAATTCAGCCATGGGGAAAGCCATGCAGAAGCCTTAAGAGCATCCAGTTGACTACCTTTGCCTCCACAACATTTTAATCCAGTCAGGGAGAACATTCTAATTTGTGAGAGCTTTCCACCTAAGAAATAGACATTGAATGCATGAGTGCCACCCAGATCATATGCAGGGAAGGAACTTGACGGCAGGCAGAGGCGGAAAATGTTGTTTGTTTGTTTTACATCTCCCTCCTGTACAAGAAAATGTAAAATTGGTTTATATGAGTTGCAGGTTAAGCTAAACATTTTAACTTGTCAATCAGCTCCATGTTTGTTGACCTAAGATTGGCAGATAGAGAGAGACAGTTTTGCAGAAGAAATAATGGAAAAATCATTTCCCCGGCTTTGTCTCTAATACTTCTTTGGCATCAATAGTGAGTATTTTTCCCTCTGACCCAGCTCAGAAACACTGTGAAAATAAACCCACTCAATCAAACTCCATCCCCTTAAAGAGACATGTGTGTGTTTAAAAATGTTTAACTTGTTTACAGCAAGGAACTCACAGCTCCTCACTTTCATTCCCTTGTTCTGACATACCTGCGGTTTTAAGGAGGTTCAACATATAGAATTTGCTTTTTTAAAAATACCATCTGCATCTATATCTATATATGGCTATATAACATTCTGCAGCATGGGACAGAGCTGAGGAAAATGTTTCACTATGTAAATGAGCATGGGGGAGAATATGACCTTGTAAATCAGAACACCGCCTCCCCCCCAGGGATGGATTCTGGTTCCTGCTGTGTGGAGATCACCTGCTGATTATCCACTGCCAGTTCTGCCCATCTCACCTTTCAGCAGGGTGGGGTTTTGTAAATGTACATGGCAGCCATGGCAAATCCAGGGATTTACGTATACTGTGTGGCCTAATTTGCATAGTTGTGGTGGGTGCATGGGGTCTCTCCAGAAAGACAGAAGGCACTCAAGAAGTCTAGGAAGGCTTACTCTACACATTCAAAATCATGACTGAGCTGAGTAAGAGGGGCTCATGGATTGCTGGAGCTGGTGATATCACAAATGTTGTTTAAAAAATAAAAAAAAATCTTGCCCTACAGTTTGCTGCTTGTTCCTGATACAGTTTTGAAGCACCAACATTCAAGCAGAGATATAGGGTGCAGCCTGGGGTGTGACAATGCTGCTAATATAAAGGAATACTTGCTTATTCTCTGTATGTCTGACTTTTTTTCCTCTTCAAGGAACTCAGTGCAGCAGACATCAGTCTCCTCTCCTCTCAAGCTTATTGTCACAACAACAACCTTGTGAGGTAGTCTGGGCTGAGAGTCTATGACTGGCCCAAAGTCACCCAGTAAGCTCCGCACCTGAGTGAGGACTTGAAACTGGAGCTTCCAACTGTAGTAGCTGACTGAACAAAGTGTGGTCTTACCTGGCAGTTCAGTATCCTACTTGCAGGTTTGTTTGTCTGCTTGCAGGTAATGTGACATCACACAGATAATGGGATAAGATTTGGTAGAAATATTCAGCTTACATTTTTGCATTTGACGTTCCAACCCCAGCTTGAGCTTTACACCCTATTTCAAAAGGAAGTGCTCCATGTGGTTAAGCCTGTAAATGGTCCATTCAAAGGACTGAGGGAAAGTATTTAGTCCAGGTTAGGCCAGAGGGATCAGGTAAGGTGGCAGGTATATAAGCAAGGTCAAGCAAATGGCAAGGTTCCAAAAGATTGCAAACCTAGAAGGCAGAGCAGGGCAGGGAAGATCCATCTGGTTATGAGCTGCTCAAGCCCAAAGCAACCATTCTATTAAGCCCACCAGGCTAACCCCCAGGGCTGATGAAATGGGGTGCATGTCTCTGATAGCACAGGAAACATCAGGGGAATAGAGAGTTCTACCTGCACAGGGCTGTACTGTCTGAGACCTGGTTACAGGTCCCCTAGCATGTGGTAAGAGTGCTGGTGGGAGCAATGCACAAAATGAAATGCAGTATAACATGGGAAAGGATGGGCGAGGTTCTCATTTGGTGGTTGTTCTTTAACAGACAAATTATAAAAATTCACAAATTTATTCTTTTTTGGGATGGAAAGAACTTGAAATTTTAAACTATGCAAGCTTCGGGTTCCCAGACTTAAGACTTGGAGTTTGTATCTCTGTGCATTCAGTCATGCTTGTGGTGCTGAATTAGAGTTGCAACATCTTTTATTCTGAGACATTCTCTTTCTTTAACAGCTACAAGGCATCTGGAACTCTCCATCGTAGGAGTGACTGTACCTACTGAATCTGGGCGGAGCAGCTAGGGGAGAATGTTGTTTCAGTTCATTTCTTCTATAAGAATTCACCAACAATTCACAAATTTCTTCATAAATAGGATGGAAAAAACTTGAGAAAAATTCAAAATTCATTTCGATTCATTTAAAAATTCAAAAGCCACAGAAACAGAAACTGACAGATGCTTATGTATCCTTGGGTCTATGATATAATAGTCTGTTCCTTCCTGCCAGGCTTCCAGAGAGGTGTTTGCGATCACCATAATTCTCATCATTTCTGATTTACTGTTCATCTCCTGCTTGATCCCCATTCATGTTAGTGACTGTAGCTCTGCCTATACAAATGGGAAAATCAGCTGAACACAACATCTCTGCCACTTTCCCTATTCCATTTCCTTCAATTTCCTACCTTCACACATATTTCCCAGATATCTTCCATAGACTAAAGCAGGACAGTTTCATTACAAATACATGTAAATGTGTGTACAGTTAAGAAATTTCCATACATTTGGGAATCCAGTGTGTGCAGATCAGCAAATTACCATTGTTCTCAAAGGCATGCATTATTATGCTTGTATTCATAATAACTGCTGAAGTTGTAAACAGGGCACGTTGGTATGTTGTGTGAGCAAAAACAAGTTTCTCATGCATCCTTCTTCCGTATGCTGAAAGCTCCATCTTCCAGCCTGCTAGTGTTTGAAATGCACAAAAGGCACGGCTTTCTCTTGCCCACCCTGGCCTCATGAATTCACTCCACCGTCTTCCTGATTCACCTGTGCATGTTCATTGCTTGATGCCTGCAAACCTATAGATGGCCAGGCCTAGCCCAATCTAACTTGCCACTGTCGTCTCTGCCATCCCTTCTCCACCATGGGGAGCCTTCCAAAAGTCTTGTTAGACTGCTGGCAAGCTCTTTTCATCCAGGAAGAAGGAAAAGGTAGGAAGGAGGAGACCCTGGGAAGGTGAGCGGGGGCTCATTCAGTTACTCCTTGGAACCTGTTGCCTGAGCAAGTCCTTCACCTCACCTGATGGAAGGGCTGGCCCCCTTGATGACTGTTATGCATGTGCAGGTTGTCACATGTAACACTGTAGAAAGAATATTTCTGTCTGTTTAAATAGGTGCCTTTACTGCATTCAGCTCCAAATCAGTTGCTCTGGGATGGATAGCTGGTTGTGAGGGTAGATGGAGCAGCCCAGCTTCAGAGGTCCAGCCCTGACCTTGAGGCACCTTCCTGAGGTTGGAACCGGGACCCTGAGCATGCAGCCTGTTTGCAAGGTCAGAGCTGGGATTTCAGCCTCTCCTGCGGCTTGTTATGTGCCCTCTGCTGCTCATAGGTTTGGCCTTAGTGTTTGATATTTACAACATTGTTTAGAGAACTGTAGCTTCAGTGGCTGTACCAGGAACACGTGCCCCAGTGCTAGGCAGAATCTATTTAATGGCATATTAGTTTGCACTGGGATTTCATGTTTTTGACTCCATGGACCTCTTACAGTTTTTCTGTCTCCAGGTACAGAATTAATTTCCTTTAAAAAATCTGTAGCAATTGGCAGAGAGAACATGTTGAAGTGCAGTTTAGCTGACACTGGTCAGTGTGTTTGTGCTCTGTATTATATCTGTACATATGCCCAAACCCTTAATGTCAGGTCTATAGTATATATTTGGAAAAAGGTGGCAAATATATGGAAAAAAACTAGAATATGTTTTAATGAGAAATGTGTGTGTTTTTCCACATTTGGTCACATCAGGTAAGGACATATTGATATTTTTAAAGATAATATTAATATTGCACAAAAGCTCTCAAAGGAATGTCATGTGAAGAGCCAAATCCACAGTGTTTGCTTAGCCAGTGAACTGATCTGTCCCAGGCACGATCAGAACTTGTATTTAGTGATGTCATAATCAGTATAGCTGCATAAGGAAATCCCAAGCAGCCATCCACTGGGGGTCCTAATATTTTAATGCAAATGACTGCATTAAACTGGTGCTAACTGTTTAATTAATAACTGGTGAGCCTTGAGTCTCTTTCTGGCCCTGTCTAGGTCCAAATGTAATCTTGTCTCATAATAGAAAGTTAGTTGTTTTAGAAGTTTGAAACACTGTTCAGCCACCATTGACTACAAGGTGCACACTAACAGGCGCATCTTCAGTGACAAGTGGAATGACTGAAGCTGGTGGGGGGAAAGGCTACAGTGACATCGGATCACTTGCTTTCTCTCAGTAAAAGCCTATCATAAGGCTTCCTGCAACAAATGAAGGGCTGGATGCAGGATTCACAAGATGGAAGGTCCTGGGGCCCCCCTCCCCACATTATTGTTGCACTGCATTTGTATCCTCTCCCTTTTCCTTTCGCAAGGAATCCAAAGTGGCTAATGCAGTCCTCCTCCATGCCTTTATCCTCACAGCAACAACCCTGCGAGCGACTGGCCCAAAGGCACTCAGTGACCTTCATGGTGGAGTGTGGAATAGAACCGGGATCTTCCAGGTCCCCCGTCCAACACTCGAGACTACAGCTCTCCCCATAGAAACTCCTGGATTTGTGGGGCTGGGAGAGTCCACCATGGAAACAAGTGGCAGGAAGTTTACTTCCACCAGCCCAGTTCATCCGGAGTAAATCTAGATCCAATCTGAAGTCCGCATAACAACCGGATTGCTCGTGGAACAGGCTGTCTTGTGGCATAGCAGGCCTTGAGGTGATAGAACATGTATGTATTCCCCTTCCATTGCATTTACACCAGTCCTACATGGGCTACACTGACTGCCGGTTGCCATCCAGGCCCAATTCAAAGGGCTCACAATACCATATAAAGTGCCAGAGGGCCTGGGGCCAGGCTAGCCGAGGGAGCACCTCTCTCCATGCACCCCCTCCTGGGCACTGCGGTCAGCATCTGAGGCTCTCCTATGCATTGCTGCCCTGCGTGAAGCAAGCGGGGAGAGGCCAAGGAGGGGCGGCTTTGCTCCTTCCGCGCCCCACTTGTGGAATTCTCTCCCACGTGGGGTAGGCAGGCGCCGACATTACACTCGTTTAGATACCAGCTGAAGACATGTTTGTTTCATAGGCACTTGGGAGGGTGAATCTGTTGGGCTTTGCTTTTAATGCATTGTGTTAAGGTTCATTAATTGCTGCTGCCATTTTATAGTTTTATATTTTCGTAACTTTCTAACTTATGGACTGTGCATAATTACTTTGGCACTGTTGCTGTAATTCATTTTATGTTGCACCCCTTTCTCAATTTATTTATTTATCTTACTGATTTAATTCTTTTAATTATTATTAAGTGTTTATTCTTTGATTGGTAATCAGTGATTTCTTTGTTATTACTGCCTTTATTATATTTGTTGATTTTACTGTATTGCATTGTGGCACTGGGCTAACTGGGTGACCCATCAATCAAATCAATCAAATTAACAAATAGATAAATAAATTTAAGGCCTATAGATGTCACCCAGTAACAAGTGCTGAGTAGAAGGTTCATAATTAAAGGTAAATGTTACAGTTAAGTGTGAAACAAAAGGATACAAAGAGAACAGAATATGTAAAAATAACTATTAACTGTGAAATCACACTAATGCTACAGAAAACCATTTCCAAACATGGCTCTTGTTTTGTTGTGTATGACACAAAACAACTTTGTACCCTGACAGTGGGACAAGCCAGATGAGAAAGGAAGTTGTCCTGTTCAGAGCATTGTTCTTCATGTGCTCTCACCCTCTGAGTCAGATACATAGCTAGCAGGGACAGTTAAAGTTTCCTAGTATGCCACTTGGGGGTCAAAAGCTCCGAAAGTGGGAAATACACAGTCAATGTACAGATACAGCAGTGCCATCCAAAGCACAATGGATCAAATTCAGTAGCAACCACAGAGTAATGAAAATATGCATATGAATGTGTGAATCAGTTTTGCTTTCTCCTTTAAAAAGAATCTCAAGTATTTTCTCTTTTGAATCGGTACATATTTGCAGGCTCAGAATGATTCTTATATATGGATATGTTGGCGACGTACAGGTATGTGAGGCGATGTCACACAGAGGTGGGTAGAGAGCTGTTCTCCCCGGCAGAGGAAGGCAGGACGCGCGCCAACGGAGCAAAGCTCAGGGAGCCAAGGTTCCATTTGGATGCCAGGAAGTACTTCCTGACAGTCAGGACCCCGAGGGTGTGGAATGGGCTTCCACGGGAGGTGGTTAAGGCTCCATTGGTGAGGGTGTTCAAGGATAGGCTGGACATCCACATGGTGGGCATGTCGTGAGCGGAGCTGGCTGGTGCCGGAGGTCAGCCTAGATGGCCCGGGAGACCCCTTCTGACTCGCTCTGTTTCTATGTTTCTATGCTTCTTATCAGGAAGAAACTACACTGGCTGGGCTGACCGAACAGCTCAGCTATTCCTCCCATGGAGAATGCAACATTTTCCTTTCTTGTTCTGTAGTTCCTCGGGATAAGACCCCTGTGCGGAAAAAAGGGGTGCAACCTTTCTAAGCACTCACATAGTTGACTGCAGAGGGATAGAACCCCAGACTTTTAAGAGCAAACCCTTCAAAGCCCTGGGCCTGGATAGTGGAATATGTCAGTTGCATTACTCGCTTTTTTTTTTTTTTTAAGTTATTTTGTCCTGAACATGGAAAATTCTGAGAATGTTGGCAAATCCCTATTTAAAAATACCTTGAAATTAATTTTAGCCGTGGAAGATGAGCTTACATAACAGCGAAGTGACAAAATGAGGGACAAGCCAACTGGGCTGTTCTCTTTGTATAATTAACAAAACAGTGAATTGCACAAAAAACAATAAATCTTCAGAATATACCCAGTTTTTGCTATTTAGCCATAGTAAATGGCTCACAGCTATGAGATAACACCATCAGCCTAATTGCCTCCTGTGTACCCACATTTTCTTTTACCAGCCAAACACCTTTACGGACTACACTGTACTCCCTCCCATGGCATTTTCCCTTTATTTTTAAAGCTTTCCTTCCTTTCTACAGCATGCCTTTGCTATACCAAGGGACCATAATCCATGATCATCATTACCATTGCGTCTTGCAGTGATAGCCCTCACCTGCTTCTTAAACTGAGAAAAGCAATTGCCCTTTGCAAAACTTCCATTCCTTCCCCTTAAGAGATGGAACAGATTTATTTTTTCAAAAAAGTAAAAACATTAGATGGAACTACCTTAAATTCCATCAGGCACCAGAAGCTCCCCACCCACCCCTTTTCCATTCCCATACCCAGAGCACTAGCAGTGCTTTAATTACCCTGCAGGCCTCGACGTCATTTGCTGGACCACAGTATTTTTACTTGCTCACTGTGCCTTCTTTCTTTGAGACAGATTTGTTCTGTTGATGAAGACATGAGTTATCCAAGTCGAGGCTTTCCAAAAAAACCATTTCAGATTTTTAAAAGGCCTAAGGAAAAACCTTCAAGACGCCAATGGTGTGTTATTTATTTTGTTTTTAGAAATGGTGGCATTCCCTCCTCTTTCTGCTGGTGACATTTAATGCTGCAAGTGGAAAAGGGAATCAAGAGCCAGATGAAAACCTCAATGTATTGACAGGAAGGTCAGCAGGGAGAGGAGTGTGTAGCCCTCGGGCCAGGCTGCAATTCTGAACGTGGCTTCGGAGGTTAACACACCTTGTTACTTACCTGGCATGCCAGGAACAACCCCACTGAAATGAACAAGAAGATCTCACCACTCACAGGATGGTTCCATTCATTTTAATGAAGGAGACAGCTCAGCATGTACCCAAATGGGTTGAGGACAGATGCCTTCTTCAATGAAAATAATTTCCCAGTTCTTTCATGGGGAGCTCCGCGGGTGTCTTGCATCTGCCTGCAAGACATTGCTGGACTGGAGCAATGGGATCTGACCATAGGCAGAAGCAGGTACATAATCCTCTGGTCCCTTTTTGGAAGTGAAGTCATAAGTGATGCAGCAAGGTTCTGCGAAGCTTCAGACCTCTACGAAGGATCCTTACTCTCGTAGGGTAAGGATGCTTGCTAATCCTCTCACTGACCAATGGCAAAGATGTGTTTGATATTCATGCTATGTGGTTGAAAACAATACCACTAGAGAGCATTCTTTTTTTTTTTCTGGAAGGACCATGGAACTCAGACATGTTTTAAGAGTTCAAGCACCAAAAGTTAAAAAGCAGATAGAAAGAGCTTCACCTCGGCTTTCTAAAGAAGGTCAGGTATTAATGTAAAGTTCTGAAATTTTGCAGTCCTGAACTGGATTGGCAGGTTATCATGCTGCTTGCTTGTGGAGCTTGAAAAGGACATTCTGAGTTTCTTAACTGTCATTTTGAGGCAGTGTCTGAGCCCATATCCCTTTTACCCTCTTGTTTCGCTCTGTTGCCAGTCCACTGTGACAATCTCAGGATGTTACCGGAAAGAAGTTTTGAGGATGATGGCCTAGCTGAATTTTCATGCCTCATTTCCATATCCCATATGGCAACATGCTACTTGCCTGTTGATCACTGCCAAAAAAAAAAAAAAAAAAAACGGTCCTGGGGCTTCTGTGCTGGAGGACCATCAATTGTAGCATGAAAACAGTGACCGTCGTGCAAAACATTCACACTAGTTATAATTTCTACCTCCATTTGCCTTTGTTTCCCTGACTTTTTGTTGTGGACAACACCATTACTGAGGTGAGGTCTGCCTTGGGTCAGGAGCTTTTGAATTTCCAAATGGCTCTCAGACATTGCTGGTGCTGGAAATTACAGTTCACAAGGTGTGGTGGGAGCTGTCAAGTCTCAGCGTGTGACACCATCAACACAAATAGACCAGCGGCACAAACCAGAAGAGAACCTTCAGAGGGGAAGACACATGCACTCCTCTGGCCCAATCATTTGGCCAAAGCTTGCAAACACCAGAACAGTCCCAACTTTAGCTGACGGGAGCTTCCTTAAGTCGATTTTTTGCTGGTTTCCCAGAAACTCCAGAGACAGTAGACCAGGCAGCTATCAAGGACCTTGCAATCCCGCACTGGCTGGTCAGTCACATTTGACTTGTTGGACATCATGGCAGGCTTGATTTACAATAACTTGTGGAGAATGTTCTCTAAGGAAAATAATCTCTGAAAAGCAAACACTGATTTCTTTATGGGCCAAGATCATTTTATAAGTTTCAGGCATGTGTGTTTTCTTTCTTTCAGAGATTCCTATTGGTTGTGGTTAGAGAAAACAAAGGTGGAGGGAGGTCAAGAGTGAGGGTATCAACTCAAAGAAGAACACCCTCTGAAACTGATAGCAATAAATGACAAGCCAGGAAAAGGCAGTGGCCCAAAAGAGATTGGCTTTGAAGCCTTCCAAAGGAGATAATTGCAAGTTTCAGCGCAGCCCCGTTCCAAGGTTTTGTCTTTCATTCCTTTCTGCAGTTTCATTGAAGGCTAAGCAACAAAGAGAAGCAGGGTGAAAAGAGGTGAATGAAAGCTTGGAAGCCCTCCTGAGAAAGTAGGACCCGACTTTTGTGTCAAGGAGTTTTTCATTAGGCTGTTATAGCAATCATGTAAAATAGATTATTTTGATTGCACAGCCATAGAAGGGGCTTAAAGTGGTCTCACCAATACTGTACAGAAGTTGGGTATTTGCTTGATTTAAACATACCCTCTTCTGTAATATCTGAATGTTCAGTAAACCAATGCCACACATTTTTCACAGTTTAAAAGGAATCCAGAAAGGATCCGTTAGGTAGGGCAGCCGGGGGTGGGGGAGGGTCCCTGATGCTGTATTTTTTCACATCTTGATCTGTAAAAAGTCTGGCTCAGGAATATTTCTGCCCCCTCAGATACCACCAAAACCCACATGCGGTCAGTTACACAGTTTCTATTTCCTTTGGAATTTGTTGAACATGAATGTTTGCTATAGCCTTTGTGCCTTTCCCTCTAATTGGAAACATTTTGTATTAAGTCTAATGGGCTAAGCAAAGAATTTGGAATGGAACAGATCTGGTTCTTCAGCTGAAAATGAATTTATATGATCATGGTCATGTCACTTAATGCTTCCCCCTGATATTGACCCCTGATCCTTGCTCCTTGCCTGTTTCCCTTCTTTTAGGTAAGCCCCATTGGCTTCATCACCTGGGTCAAAAGCATTTCATTTTCTTAAGATGAAGATTAGCGTTCCATATTCAGAATCTCAAATGCAAGATTTGAGACGGCTTTATGTAAGTCATCCTGAGGCTCTGCGAAAGGACGGCATACAAATATTCTAAATAAATAAGAGTACAGCTCAGTGATCCTCCTGGTACTAAACTTTCAAATGACAACTGTTTCCAACTGCACAATGGTACATGTGAAAGTTCTTTTGCCCGTTAAGGGTCGGCCCAAATAGAACTGCAGGTCCAGCTCCACTCATTTTACTGTTAAATGTTGTGATGGGGATCTTGTTTTGTGTACACGGTTTCCATCAAACTGTGTGCATAATATGGGTGGAAAGAAATGTGCCTGCTACATACTTCTCCCTTGCTAGATGTTTCCTCCTGCGTTATCACCTTTTTATACCAAGGATCTTGTGACTTTAAAACTGCATAACCTGCTGAAATTTAATCCCTTCGCTTTGCTTGTTTGTTTGGGTTTTTTTTTTGCCTTACCTATCACTTTGCCTTTCTGCTTTCAAAAGCTTCAGGAATGATATGGCAGTGGGCCACGAGAGAGAAGAGAGAATCAATGGACTGGCTTGGCTACCCTTAGAAGCTCTGCAAAAGCCTCTTTTCTTTCCTTGGGTGGAGCATTTGGGGCAGTCACTGTCTCCTGGCAAAAGTCCCCCAACCTAGAATCATAGAGTAGTAGAGTTGGGAGGGGCCATGAAGGCCATTGAGTCCACCCCCCTGCTGCTGCAGGATACCAAGTTACACCACCCCACTCAGATGGCTGTCCAGTTTCTTTCTGAATGGCTCTAGTGTGGGAGAGCCCACCACCTCTCCGGGCAGCTGGTTCCACTGTCATATTGCTGACAGTGAGGAAGATTTCCCTGATGCCCAGCCTGAATCTGGGTTGACACAGCTTGAGCTGATTATTCTGTGTCCTACACTCTGATATCAGTAAGGAGAAATCTTGACCTTCCTCTTTGTGACAGACTTTGAGGCACTGCTAGAAGGATATCCTGTCCCCTCTCAGTCTTCTCTTCTCAAGGCTGAACATGCCCAGTTCTCTCAGCCTCTCCTCAGTGGGCAGTGTTTCCAAATCCTGGATCATTTTTGTTGCCTTCCTCTGGACCTTTTCTAATTTTCCTGCATCTTTCTTATACCTTGGTGCCCAGATCTCAGCTACAGGTGGTATAGAATTATAACAACAGCAACAACTTTTATGCAAATCTTTTTTTTTTTACCACGTTTCCTCCATGGACATGAGCAGCCACCCTGGCACCAGTGCCCCTGCTTCACTAACCTGAAGGAGTGTTTATTATAACAGTGCTGTCCCCCTCCTTCCTGCCATTGTGACAGGTCCAGGAGGGAGGTGGCAGGTGTCTGGGGCTGGGGCATCAGGACCTGGGATGATGGAGCTCTTTGTGGAACACAGATGGGCCAGAGGCAAAGGCAAAGTCTGAAAGATGCAAAGGACAGGTACCAGCAAGGCAGGGCCAGAAGTGAAGGCAGGGCCAGGTACAAGGCCATAGCGGCTTCAGAGGCACAGACAAGATCAGGAGCCAGCAAAGATCAGCTGCTGCCCAGGCATGGCAGGTCCAAAGGCAGAGGCATGGTCAGGACTGGATATCCATAAGGTAGGGCAGAACCGAAGGCAAGCTCAGGACCAGCCCAAGATCAGCTGCCAACGAGGCAGGGCAGGGTGAGAAGTGACGGCAATATCCAGAAACAAGCTGAGGCCCAGAAGCAAAGCAAAGGTGAGGTCCAAGAGGACAAGGGACAGGGGCCTGGCAAGGCAGGGCCAGGCTGGCAGCAGCAGGGGCTGGCGGGAGACAGAGGACAGCCAAGGACAAAGCTGGAAACAGTCCCAGGAACAGCGTAGCTACTGCAAAGGCTCCTACTGCTGTGACCAGCCAAAGCAGCCCAGGGAAACCTTTTGTGCAGCCTTCCGGAGCTCCCAGCAATGTAGCAAAACATTATATATTTTTTCATCAGCTTCATTTGTTCTGTCACTGTTCAAGATAAACAGTTGATCCCCTTGTAATGGTATCATGACATCAAATGCATTTTTTAAAACAAACTCTTTCACCGTAACTGGATGCTAATAGTTAACACGAGAATTTCACCTGTGGAATGTGTGCACACATTGATACAAATCAGCCAGCCTTTTATTTCTGGATATGTCCAATTGGAATGAATCAGGGACATTAGAGGTTGAGATTGAGAGAGAGAGAGAGATGAAATTTTGTTGTGAACATTTGGTTTGCTATTTTAGCAGCCAATCCATCCCCTTTTTAAACACTCTTACCTTTTTTTTTTTTAAATGAAGAGCTTTACAAACTTTACAAACCTCATTTCAGAGGATGAAACCTTACACAAATAAGAAAGGTGGGGACAGCCCACATTTCAATTTGGCTTTCCTTTCCGTTAGGGATCAGGGAAACGGCTTTGCTCAGCCATTGTTTCTGGCAGTTCATTTCTTCAAATTAAACAACCCATTCATCACTGTGCATCCAGCAGCCAGAACCTGTCTTCAGCAACAGAATTTCAACACTATGAATTTACATTCACCAGTGTATCCAGTATACTTTCAATCCCTAGAGAGCATTTGCAAAGATCTGATATTTCTCTTTGTGATAGAACTGTCAAGATCAATGACCCTTGCCTACAATTTATAAGGCTGTGAAGGCCTCCTGAGCAATTGTGTGATTAATTTCTGCCATGTAATTAGACAGATCATCAGATTGGGTTGTATCCAGTTGTGGCTTTGGGCTAGTGGAAGTTACCTCGACCTGCACAAGGCAGGGCACCTGTGTACCACCCACTGCAGCCCCACTGACCTTCCCCCACAGGCTCTTCCTGAAGGTTGGGTTGACAACCCGCTGGAGCAACTTATCATATGGCAAAGACAGTCCCCATAGGTAGGCTGAATATAGGAAGCCTGGCAGCCCCACAGTGCCTTCACCAATGCCAGGTCACCAAATTTGCCATCAAAATTTGATGGTGGCAGTCTGGATAAATAGCCAGACCTTGCTACCAGTTTCTTTTACTCGTACTGAAAAAATCCATAAAATGGTTGTGATGATTTTGAAAACAGGCATATTTTCCCAGTAGAGGCATGCACACAAACACACACTCCCATGCTCATGCGCGCGCACACACACAGAAGTAGATTCCCTTGCTGATGCGCAAGCAAGGACATCTCTGCTATGTCTCTTGCTGCAGAGAGGAGAGGGATTTCCTTGCGAGCAGGAGTGCGAGAAAAGGGATCCTTGGGGTGTCTCTTGGTAGCAGAGGCACTAATACTAGCAAAGAAATCCCTTCCCTGTTGCCAGTTACTCTTCAGAAATCAAAGAGAAGGGAAAGAATCCCTTGCCACTAGCCGTAGCGAGAGGGAAGTCTGAAACAATGTCACAGTACTTGCAGAAGCACCACATTTTATATCTTGCTTCAGTGAACTCTCATGCGATAATGCTGCATTCGGCTATGCCATATGAAACAGACAACCAAGCCATCCAGCCCGACCCCTGGATGGCTGCCAGAAATGTCTTGCAGGGCCATGTGCAGTGTGCGGACTGTCCATGCTGCACCCCTGCTGTAAAGCACCAATAAGCGGCAGGAGGCACCAGGGCCCCCAGTCAGTTGTTCTTCACCCACTCCCTCAGCACATGGCCAATCCAAAGGCGTGACGTGTGTGACAGAGGAGCAGTGGCATGAATGGGGTGGAGGGTCTGGCTGCCATTCTCCACCCCAGTCCCAAAGCAGCTTTTGCACCAAGCTAGACAGTCACCAGCAAGACTGCATGGGATTTTATTTTCAATAAAATAAAATCGTAATTTTATGACGCTCATCATTCGCATTATAATAGACTTGTTCGACATATATTTTTACATATGTGCCTTTAGCATCGACGACGACGCTCATTATTTCATGGTTTGTTGTTTTGCAAGTCTTCGTTTGTTCACAATACTTGAAATGTTCCAGATTGGCTGAGGATGACGGGGGCTGAAGTCCCACACATTTGCAGTGCACCGATATGTGGAAGTCCAGACCAAAGAAAAGGCTGAATCCATGCATGGCGTCTACAAGCATGGCATGCCTAGACTTGGATCGGTCCACTCCTCCATGGTGCAGATTGCAATGGCAACATGGACTGCCACCATCACATGCGGTTCATCTCCGTGAGCCACTGCAATGGGGGCGAGCACAAACCGAGCAGAAAAATGGCCAAAACCAGACCAGGATGGGAGAAAACATTTCTAGGTCATAGCATGCAGCTTCCAGGCAGACTTGGATTCTTCCATCTCATATTTTATGAATTAAGCACTGCCTACAGCTGCTTTATTACATTTCGTGGATTTGAATCTCAACCAATGGCTCATAAAAGTCACTTTTAAGAGGTGAAGGCCAAATGTTGTGGGGACCGTTTTAGGTCTAAGCATAGAGGAAGATTCTATAAACTGCAGTTCTTAAAAATAAGCTCTATATAGGAATCTTGCGGTGTTTTTCAAAGAGCAAGATCTTTTATGCAAATCTCATGCTTTTTAAATGTTTGAGGCTGCTGATAGGGCCTGTTGGGACGAACACTCTAAGAAGTCCTACTCCAGTTCATCTGACATCCTGCTGCACCATCTCCTCGAGATGCATACGAAACCTCCAACATTTTCAATTTCATTACTGCTGGAAGTGCAGCCACTGTCTTGAGATGAAACAACTGCCAGAGGAGATTTTGCAGGAGGCACCGGTGTGGGGAGCAAACTGGGTACGCTTCCCTCAGCGGAAAACACTCAGGTAATTTGACTGTATCGAGGGCCCTAATCTGACGGGGCCTTACACTGTAGTGTACTTAGCATAACCGTTAATTACACTGCGGGGAACAGTCTGTCAAAGTAACAGCTTTCTGGCACCCACGGACGTCTGGGCCAGCATATGGAGGTCTTATTTTGCCCAGTATGTTAGACACGGGAGAAGGCCGGTCATCTTCTATTAGGTTGGCCACGTTGTCTGAACAATCAGACCCACACACAGGAGCTACATGGAGCTAGATTCGCGTTCCAGAAACAACATCAGGTAGAGGGGCACTTTAGCAGTAGACAGCAAGACAGGAGTCCCAGAAGGACACAAATAATCACTGTTGTTCTTGCCTTGCCTCCAACTCCCTTCAATTAAGAGGGAAGGGGGAGAGACCTGCCTAACAAATCATTCCAATGAGACCCCAGGGTGAAAATGGAGTCTGCTTACAATTGCTAATGAGGTGCCAAGCAATTTGTTACTTCTCCTACTGTATGTTTTATTTCTGGAGGAGATAAGTTCTGACTAGAGACTCTTTTTTGCCTCATTGAATTTAGTAGGCTGGGAGGTTCCAAATCTGAATGGTGGTTAATTTTAAATGAAAAATCCTTTTATCTGAAAACAACAGCATGGGCTGTGTTAGCCCTCTTGTTTGTAGCTAGCAAAAACGATGATGGTGTATTTGGGAGCATTTGAAGGTGGAAAGCTAGCAAAGGTAGTTTGGTGACATGAAACTGTGCCTGGATTCAGACAGCCCCTTCTTGTATGGCTGCTTAAAATATTGCAGATAGTAGTGTTCCTTAGGGGCAAAGGAGGCTCTGGGGTCTTGGTGAGTGACGCAACAGTAGTTTTTGATTTCTGAACAGGGGCAAGATCATAATATGTTCACTTCACCAGGCAGCTGAATCAGGAACCATGCAGACGGCTATTAAAATGATTAAAAAGAAGCAGGACAAGAAGCATCAAGGTAGATCACAAAGGCAGGAAAAGAGCCACCCTTTAAAAAGCTTGCACGGTGGGCTATTCAGCTGCGTTTGTAAAATTCTCTTTTGGGGAGGGAATCCATGAGATTGCAGCTATCAGAGTTCACCAAGTTCCATCTCAGAATTTGGTCTGCTTATTCCCAGCTGCAAACTTTTGTCCCTCACCTCCCTTCAAATGAGGAAAGTATGCATTTGAGTGCACTTTTTTTTTCCAAGCACAGGCCTAAACAGGTGCTTTCTCCCCACTGATTAAATATGAAAATACCTATTTCCTAAAGTAGGTATTTGGAAATGAGCACCACCAACTCAGGGGTATGTGGGATTTGCCCAGAAAATGCACTTGGGATCACATTCCAGGGTGCAAGTGGGATCCTTCCTATTTAACAAATGAAAGCAAAAATCTTATGCATCCTTGTTCTGTGTGCACATTTGCCCAAAAATCCAATTAAATTGTCACAAGTAAACCCGTAACATTTGCAATAGCAACACTGGCTCAAAAAGCAGGCTGCTTTTAGTAGGAATGACCACCCCATAGGCACACTGCTAGATGTTCTGCTGAGTACACCATCAGGCTAATTCACAGCACAGTGCTGGGCATGTCTCCTCGGAGTAAAGTCTCATTGAGTTCAACCCACTTAAGTAAATTCAGGACTGCAATGTTAGTGGCTCCAAAACACCAACATTGTAAGAATGGTTGCGTTGCCTTATCATAGTTTTGTGTTTTTACTGTCATGTTGGTGGTGGTGGTGGTGGTGATGATGATGAGCTGCTTGCCACAGGAAATATAATTTTAAAAACGGCAAGTGAACTCCATCATAGGCAGATACATCTAGAGGTGTCCTGCTACTTGGACACTTTCCTAAAAGCAGTGGTGGAAGCAACAGCTGCAGCGGCTGCCCATGACAAAAGCACCACTAAGGCAGTCAAGCATGCATGGCTCTTAAACCAGCCACACAATGACTCTTCTGCCTTCCAAAGAGACTCATGACTTGGGCCAACCAAGCAGTTTCTTCTCTGTAATCTCTCTGATAAGGGCACTTCCTGGACTGAAGGGCAGGCCTGACCTTTTTGGCCTGATGCTTCTGCCACATACTCAGCCAGCACAGAAAGAGCTTAGCTATGATCGTTTGTGCCAAATATTATGTTTTTACTTGACTCTTGCCTGGCAGATTTTTGGCAGCCATTAGTTGCTGGTTGTGACATTTTGCTTTCTTTTCTACTGCTGTGTGTATAACCCCCTCTTCAGTCAGCTTATTTTAATACAAGTAGTACTTCAGATTCTCCACCTTTAGTAGCATATGTCTTCCTGTTCGGTCCTGTACTAAGGGAACAATCCTCACCTTCTTAGCTGGGGTGGTGTTGGGAGGAAGGCACCTCCCGTATTTCCTCAGGAATTCCTCAGGTTGCTTGAGGAGTGCAGTCTTTGCAATTTCCTATGTGAGTAACCAGATTTACATGCTTTAGATCAGTGAATGATCAGAACTTAATACTCACTAGATTTCATAGTGTTCTTGAACATTGTAACACAGTCCTTGGCACTGTAAGCAGACCAAAGAATACAGTTAAGTATGCATTTTGAGCAGGGGATGGATACTCATCTGAATACTGTTTTGATTGCTTTTGAAAATGCAGCTGATGGATGGTGAAATGGAACAGATTTATCCATCAAATCAGTGGGAAGAGACACAGACCATCGATAAACTGATTGGTCCATCTGTGAGCATCTCTTGTCTAAGAAGGCTTGAAATAGCCACAAGAAAATGCTCCTAGAAATGCACTGGAAGAGGAGGAGGGAGGAGGAGGGGGAAGAGAGGGTAGAATCTTGAATCTACCAAGGAGAAACCTAAACTGTGAAGCTTATCCACACACAAACACACACACACCATTTTGCCAGTTCAGGAGATCCAATTTAATGGAAGCCTTCCTACCCATTCATTCAGACCCCATTCCAGTATTGTTCTGAGACAGATGAAATTCCAGCTGTTTGATGGCAGAAATAAAAGGCATTGTTGTAAAAATGTGAGAAGATCTGAACAACCACTGTCCAGATGTAGGGTGCAATCTTGAGCATATCAAGGAGGAGGAGGAGACGAAGAAGAAGAAGATGATGATGATGAAGACAAAGAAGATGACGACGTAGTAGTAGCAGTCATCCCAGAAGTCCCAGCTTGTTGGGGATTGCCGGGAATTGTTGGGCTTTTGGTCTAAACATGCCTAGGATCACCCCCTTAACTTGCTCCATTCATCCTGCCAGGGATTTCAGTGTCTGAAAAGTGTGTGCAACTGCACTATTTGGATTTAGCCAAAGCAGCTCCCAATTTAAACAAGAGTAGATCCTTCCCTTTCCAAAGGAGGGAAAGGTGAGGCATTCCATGGATGTCAGCCTGTGCAGCTAATGGGCTGTTGCAGTGGTGGAGGGCATGCGGTGGGTGGGAAAAGTTGTGCAGTTCATTGTCATCCTCACATTACTCATAACAACTTATTACGTATGCTGCGCACTGTGGCTGAATGGAAATTCACAGGTCCTTGACCACAAGCTCACAGTCTAAATAAAACTATCCTGGCTGAAAATGTGGGATGCAATCAGGCGGACCTGGATTTCCCAACCTAGCACACTCCAGTTGTGTTGGGCTGCTTTTTCCATAATCCTCCAGGTGGGACATACTGTAGCACTGGGCAAACATTTCTGCTACAGCCAGGGATTATTCCCTTAAACCCTTCCCAGTCCTGGCCAAATATCCTAGCCCTGATTTCTCATCTCTCTTCCAGAAATCCCTGAGTTCACCACAGTTCTGAAGAATAAACTGCATCAAAGAAGACCCATTACATTTAGTCTCCTTTTTCTCCAGCCTTCTGCATCCTAGTGCCCTCCACAAGTCTTGAACTACAACTCCCAGCATGCCTCATTCTGGTCAAGGGATGCTGGAAGTCATTGACCCAACACTTTGCGAGGGCACCAGGTTGAAGAAGGCTGCTCATCTCTTTTTTCAGTCCTTTTCTTCACTTTGGTTGATTTGGTTTCTGAACGGCACAGAACGTGAGGAGGTGGTACAGTAGGAAAACACCAGCTCTGTGCCATACAGCACTCTGGGAAGTTTATATAATAAGAATTGCAAAACAAAAAAGATTTAAGAAGTGACACTTTTGAACACCAGCCAAAGGCAAGCTATCAAAAATGGGACACTGTCTCTTTAAGTGGAAGGCTGCAGGAGCAAAGGGAAATTAATTAAGTATTGGACGCTGGTATGGCGCCGTGGAAAGAATACACAATCTGGGACCTGCATGCCAAATCTGAAATGAAAAGGAAGGTGATCCGTCATTTTTTTGCTGTTTTTTTAAGACAGAATATATATTTTTGAAAGTTGACTAAGCAATTACCCAAATTAAAGAAACTGGAAAAGCAAACACTGGTAAAAATGCTTTAGTTCTTTTTTATTGCAAAGGTAAATTAGTTCTTTTCTTTTTTCTTAAACTGTGTGCTAAAAAAAACAAAACAAAACAAAACTTAACACATATAAAGACCCCTCCCCCCTTAACTCTTTAATGAGAGGGTCCAGAAAGTAAAACTTCATTATGCCCATGATTTTAAGATTTCCCAAAGCTGAACCTACATGCATCTATTTGCTGGAATCCAGTTAAAACTTTCTAAGTAAATCCCATTATTTCCTTCTCTTGAACTTACTTCCATGTAATCATGCTTAGGTCAGATCATGGCCTTGCAAATGTTCCTTCTGTCTTAGAAAAGGAGAAATCTGCTTGACAGACAAACCGGCCATGCTTATCAATAGCCTGCAAAGGAAGCAGTTAACCATCTGGATCCCTCAGAAGGTCACCTGGCTCTTAGGAACGCCACATGCCAAGAGTCCCATCACCACCTCGAGCGGTCCGTCAGACACGAGATCCGGCTGCTTCTTAACTTCGTGGAAGACGCTGTTGCCCTCTGCGCGCAAAGCCTAACGTGATCTGGCTCTCACCTATCAAAAATACAGAGGAGCCTTGCCAACTGGCAACTCTGCTTAGCGCCATGATAGCTGTCCAGTGCTGTGTGCCAGCGGGGCCTTTGGAAGAGAGTGCTTCATGAAAGTCTGCATGCGGGCTTTCGGTGAGCTGGTGAGGCTGGTGAAAGCGAATTCTTCACATAAAAGTTACAGCGTGCAGAAAAAGCAAGACTCCTCCATCAGGCAGGGAACCTTGCCATCACTATCCTCAACAGTCTTGGTGCTTTTTTTTTTGTTTTACGTACTCTTACTTTCCAACAGTGCATATTTAAAATTTTGTTTTTTAACACCTATTATATATTTTCGCACTATGTCAACCTGCCGAGAGGATTATAGGTTCCAGAGCAAACATGCGTTCCTCTACTAATTCCTTAGCCAAACTGGTGGGGTACAGAACGTATTCATAAGCGAATGAGACGTTTCTTTATCCATCCATGGCCTTTTACAAAATGCCCCGTTTGCCCATGCCATGGCCCAATAGTATCATTTGCTAGAACATTCTGATTCTCTCTCCTGCATATTGAAGCCTAGCAAGCAATGGGTCCTTTGGTCAAGAGAACACCGACTGCTTTTCTTGAGAGCTTTGGGTGGTCTCCAGTGCAAGCGACATAGTGTCAGAATGAGCAACTCTGACTGCAACTCTAAGAGCACATGCTGGAGCAATGGGCTTCCGGACAGAACTGTCATCCCAACTTACGGGTCCGGCATTGTGCAAGAGGTCACGTACTCAAGAGTTGCAGCAGCTGTCAGTGTCAGTGCGGGCCACCACTGGGCACATCCCCTTTTGCAACCCGAGTATGAACATTCTAAAGAGAATTATTGGAAAGGGATGCAGACAACACATTGCAAAAGAAATCCATGCATAGTATCTAAGGGAAATAATTTTTCTAGGCAACAGAAAGATGTGCATTTCGGAGTTAAGAGATCCAAACTTCCATACTGGAGGTCTCTTGGCTTAGGTCTCCAGTTCCCACAGTAGCAAAGAGTTTTCATCACTGGCTTCCTGTTCCACTCTGATTTTAAAACACAGCTACTCCTATGCCAAGTCTGGAGGATACAGTTAAGATAAGGACCAGGGATGCCAACATTAAACTGCAAGAGGTTTCCATAGTGTGGGCTTATCATTCTGATCTTGGCCTTCTCCAACTGTTCGGTTTCCCTTTTTAAGTGTTTGCTAGTTTAAAAGAGTAAATTGTAATCCTATGCACACTTATGCCTCACTGATTGCTCTTGGGCTTACTTCTGAATAAACATGCATAGGATTACACAGTAGAAGACGCTTTGCTTCACCATTTGCTTCGAAGAGTTTATTCATAAGGACAGAAAAGTCAATGCTCCAGAATGTGAGTGGTGCGTGTGTTACATGTCTGAATGCCAAGTTCTTCCATATAAAAATATACCTGCACAGAACAATATTAGGGCCTCAGCTGTCCATATGCAGTAAAAAATACAGCATTTTTTTCATTTTATTCAGAGAGTATTGCTATTTTCTAGGAATAAGCTTGAAATGACTGTTTTTCATGAAAGTTTTTGGCTGCATTGAACAATGCCTCCCCTCGCTGTTGCCTTTTTAGAAGAGTGTGCATGTGTGTGTGTGTGTGTGTGGGGGGGGTGAATTCTGATTATTAATTTCCCCTTACTCTCAATTGCCATCAGTGATGTCATCATGTAGTCAAATCTGACTGGCTGAATAGCATTGTGATGTCATCCCATTCACTGCACAATCCCTGATGATCCCTGCAACTGATCCAGGAAATAAGATAAATAGGTAATAATTTCAGGAATATATTTAAAAAGTTCGCTTTCTGAGCTTTAAGGGGATCGCACATGTGGCAGTTAATACTGCAAAACCTCTTTGGCAAGGGCATGCTACCACACTCCATGGAAGTGGCATTTGACTGCCACACTATGAATGCCTTGTTCACTTAACATAAACACACATACTCATTCCCCTCAGTCAAACACTGGGGGGAACAGTTCAGGTGGTGGAAGCATTATCACCATAGGTGTTCATGATTGCTTCCACATTTCCATGGAACTGCTTCGCAGCTGTGGTCAATCCAGCTCCATCTTGAGCTGCAACAAATCTTGACCTCTTTGATTAGCTGTCGGGAGCCATCGCACCAGTTGATATCCTCAGCTGGATTTGCTTCTCACATAACCTGCAATGCAAGTCATGGGCCAGCTAATATCAGCTGCTTATGAGTTACATACACAGCTGACAGAAAATATGAAATACTAGCAGGTTGCAACTTAGAAAACTCATGTTGGCATCTTGTCACATAATGCAGCATTATTTTAAACCAAGCTCTGTCCCAATTCCTTCCTGTTAATAGACCGTATGCCTTCACTTTGTGCTGAGTGTCGCTTTTGCTCAGCTTCTTTCTCTGTTTTTCCTTCTTAGCATTAAGGCAGAATTTGGCCCAGCCCCCAAATTTTGGATTTAAGTAGCAATTTGATTTCTGAGTTTTCATAAATTTGTGCCACACAGCAGTCTTGTAACAGCGGCACCCAAAAGTGAAATTTTCAGGTTAAACTAGAATCTAATTTTCAGTATTAGAAATGTCCTGAATTCCTATAAGTGCTTCATGATCAGGTATTTGATCAGGTATTTTGGAGGATGGCACTGATCACTTCTTAGGAAGAGAAAGGAAACAGTGCTGCTCTGTCCATTTGGTACATACGGTACAAGAGTACTACTCGTGTTGGACAAGGATGCCCATGTATCCAGCCCCACACTCCTTTATGCACATCTAGAGTGCAATTTGCCCACAGAAGCCTGGAAGCTCATTTGCTGAATTGGCAGGACAGGGTGGTTAAAGATTCTCCACAATGTGAATGGGAGGAGCTGGACCTTACATCCTCCTGAAAATGAAGCATGTCAAAGAGAAGTCCTTACATGAACAGAAAACTGGATTTGGACATGGGTTCAGGTCCCAGCTAAATTGTACTGTATTTGGATGAAGGATGAAGACGTCCATAGAGTGCTTTTCGTTTCAAAGAAAAAATATAGTGAATGGGCCTACTGGGGTCTGTTTATGTATTTATTTATTTCATTTCGATTCAGATATTGGCCAGATTAGGATTTGGTTATTATTTTGTCATGCCTTTTGGATGAAGATTAGAATGTCTATCTTTAGCTGCAGAGCTAGAAAAACTGGATTTCAGAGTTGCTGGAAAATGTCTGGCTTTTTTCTGCTTCGTTCTTCGGAAGGAAATTACTTGCAGGGTGCAGTGCTATGGATATGGTGGGGCCATAGAAGGCTACCCTCATGCAGCAGGTACTGCACTGGATGTCCCTCTTTGAAGGGGGTGAATAGAAGAAGAAAGACGTGGTGGGCAGAAGGGAGGGGAGGATGCCAGGGTTGCAGGGTTTATGCGAATTCCTACCCAGGGCCCTGTTTCCTTTCCTCCCCGGTGCTTCATCAAAATGGCTGAAAACTTCCATCTAGATGGCGCTCACAGTCATTGCTCCTTGTTCCAGCAATGGGATACTTAACCCACTGAGGCTGCTGTGTGTTGAAGGTGCAGCACATGGGGCTGGGCCCTTAGGATAACTGTGCAATGCAGTGTTCCCTGATGAGCCAAAGTAACATTTAACAAGCAACTTTATGCATATCTTTTCAGAACTGAATTGCATTGAATTCAATGGACTTACCTGCCCCACCTCCCCAGACAAGGGTTTATTTATTTATTTTTTGATTTCTATCCTGCCTTTTTCCTACAAAGGGCACAAGGAAGCTTATACCATTCTCCTCCTCCATCTTATCCCCACAACAACAACCCTGTGAGGTAGGTTGGTCTGAGAGTCTGTGACTGGTCACCCAGTTGGCTCCCTGACTGAATGGGGACTAGAACCCAGATCGTCTGAGTCCCAGTCCCATGCTCTTAAGCACAACACCACACTGGTTTATGGGAATTTCATGTTACATTATGTTAAAAACTGGGTAGCAACATGTTGAAATTGATCTCTACAACGGAGGCTTCAGCGCGGAAGACCCCATCACCATGTGCCAAAACCAAGATGAATTCGGTGATCGGTGTCCAGCAGCAAGCCACACAGTTCGTGCCGAAGCTTTCTTGTTTAGACAGCTGAGACAGAGAAAATGTTTGTCCTGTAAAAAGGGCTTTCCTTCGTGCGGCATAATGGGAGCTGCTGAAGCCAGGGAGCATGGATCAAGTCCTATTAAACTGTCCCCCCAGCCCGCTGGAAGAATTTTAACTGCATTGTGCCGTAATGAGCCGTGCCCAAACTACTGTTTTCTGGCCCACTGTTTATTTTATCCCTTTATTGTAATGAAACTCAGATGGCCATTGTTTATACTAGGCCAAAGCAGCGAGAGCCTGCTGCCATCGGTCTAATTAGCTGCAAGTGGGTTTCGGAATTAGTGCATAGGAAAGAACAAATTTTTAGTAACTACTTTAAATTGGACTCTTCATTTATTTTCATTATGGCTAGACAAAAGAAATCTAGTGTTTTCCCGGCTGCCTTACCCTTCGATTAACCCGGTGGGGACTGCGTGCGTCGTACTCCCGGATCTCTCTCTGCTGCAGAGTTTATGGGGAGGCACTGCCCAAGAGGCCTGCCAGGGTGACGGCACGAGAAACGAGAGACGGCATCCTGGGTCGCTCCCAAGTCTGACGCCACAACGCGGGGAAGGCAAGGCTGCTGGCCCGCTCCTGCGCTGCTCCGTGGCTCCGTTGGCTGCAGTGGTGCTCACCGCCAGCCAAGGAGTCCCATCTTAGTGTTTCTCTCGCACGGTTCCTGAGTCCTTGGAGTAGGTCATAACGGTTACCACTGAAATCTTCACAACAACCTTGTAAGGAAGGCCAGGCAGAGAGGTCGGCTGCCATGTGAACGGCTGCCAGGGAGTCCGTGGTTGAGCCAAAATTCGAAGTGTGAACTTCCTGGTTCTCAGCTTGCACCAGCCTTCCTCTGCCTGGGACCCTTGAGGTGTGCTGGGTTTCAGTTCCCATCAGCCAGAGCCAAAGTGACCAATGGCTGGGGAACCTGGGACTTGTAGTCCAAGACATCTGCAGGGCATCAGTTTGGGAATCTGGATTGTCCTCTTCACCAGTACTGCTTTCTTATTTGTATGAATGGGAGTTTCACCCATAACTTTTATCATTATAACCCCCCAAACTGCACTGTCCAATTGCTTTTTGGAATTCACTGTTATCAGATGTTGACCATCAAGCCTGTAGCCCTACATGCACTTACAAGGGAGTAAGGACTGCTGAACAGAGTAAACATTTAACATAAATGTGCATAGGAACACTGTGTTAGTTTATTTAGTTTCAGTGCATGCAGAAATTCTTTTAACTGATGTTTTAAGTAAGTGGGGATAGGCAAGATACAATGTTTAATAAATAACTGCATGTAAATAAGGACTTGAGAAAAGTATTAATACAGTAACTGAGGCACCCCCTTATTTGGGATTCAGTTCCCACATTCAGTTGGACATACTTTCCATGCTTTCTGGCTGTGTACGTTTCTTTGCAAAGGAGTAAGGGCTGGCGCCCTTTCAGCACAGAAATAAGAAGAAAAAGTACATCCATGTACTTTTAGTACATCCATGATTGTGCAAATGTCCACCCACTCACCACCATTCTTCACCATTTGGCTAAATACAGCCTATCAGCCATAAATATGGCTGTCTACAGAGAATTCACAGCCAGCAGAACCCTCCTGCCTGGGGAAACTTGCCCCTTCCTTACACAAACACACAACCAGCTCAGCTCACAGCTGCACTGCCTCTTTTCTCCTTTCTCCTTGTTAATTTGCTCCGAGTTCTGCAGGCAAGGAGAGGATGAGAAGGGAAAAGGCATCAGCTCTGGATCGTGGCCCCACTGGTTTTACTTACTTGAGAAAAGCTGCTTCTCCTCCATTCATCTGTGGTTGAATATCTGGAAAGGTGGGTCTCAAAGGGTCTCTGTTTTACCTCTCACAGGCTTTTTGTAGGCAGAATAATGAAGACTGAATCAAGAAAGTGAAGGGCTGGGAAAACCCGACTGAGTCATTAACAGGACGAAAAGAACTTGTAACAAGAGGATTGCTGTAAACAACAGAGTGCAGCAAAGTCCCCCGGTTAATCAGTCTGAAGTATCCAACTGGAGAATGAGCCAGGTCAAGCTTTGGATAGGATTAAACCACGATAGCGACAGAACAGAGTGACTTGCTAGCCAGACACACACACACACACACAGGGGAAACCTAGGCTAAAGGGAAACAGATCTGGCCCCATCTGTAGGCTAGATCTGACTTGTGACCCCTGTTTGCTCCCAAACCTTTCTGCTGTCTCCAGCACTGTTACAACTATTCCTCCTCAGTGAGCCTTGCTTTTGCGTCTAAGAGCTGTGTCCTCAGCTCTAGGGATAAAGCAATCCGTGACATACAGTCTGTATGTGTGGACAGTCATCTGCCACTACCACTCTCCATTATTTTAAAATTGAATGATTTTCCTTTTCTCTGAAGTAAAGGAGACAACCTGCCCAGAATGACTGGTTGGTTGTGTCCATGAGAGAAACGAAGATCAATGAGCAAGAAAAAGAAGAGGTCTTCACTTCCATGTGCCTGAATAAGAGTTCATGAACAGCCAGAGATTTTGTTAATCGAGGAAAGAAATAATTATTGAACTTCAGAAAAGACTGGATATTTTTTTAAAAAGGAGAATACGTTGCTTTTTTATATCTATTCGCCAATTCACCTCATTGAGCTCAATGAGTTTATCTCAGAGATATACAGAGCTAAACTTTTAATATGATAAGTATGTACATTTAAGACTGCAATTCTAAGCACTTTCATTAGGAAATAAAAACAAAAAATTAAAATAATAATAGTGTTTGGTTCTGAAAAGACACTAATAACCATGCACTAATTAATAACAATTTATAAGATGTCTTGATGAATATCATTAAGATGCAGTCCATTCATGTAAACTATGGAAATTGCATGGCACTGAATTGTCACAATTGTATTTTTACTGACAAGCAGTTTTAACTCATTTGTATACCTGGAGGATTCCTTTTTTTGCAGCTTGGCCTATGGAATGGAACATAATACAAGGACATGTTATTCTCAATATGCTGTTCTTGAGAAATGTCACATTTTCTGAAGCAGCAAAGGGATTGGAATGCGTTAAGGCATGATGCTCAATTTGGGAAGGCTCATGTAATTTTTTTTACTGAAAGTTGCTGGTAAAAGGCAGGAGCAAAATCTCCCATATCTGTCTATCCAGTCCCCAGTCAATAACTGTGACTCTATCCAGAAGTCAAAATGCTACAACATTTTATGGGCTATTTAAAACAAAAAGAAAAAAAAATGTTTTGAAATCCCCACTTGCTAATTGAGGGAAAATTTAACATATTCCACTCAAATTCCAAGGAATTCCAAATTAATTGGATTATGGTCTCATACATTTTTGCATAGTAGATAATAAACATTAGTTGTCTTTTGTTTACTTTAAAGCTAACATGGCTTTTTAATGCACTTTATCTTTTTTTGGTTAGCAAATGAATTTCTCCAGATTAAACAAGCCTTCTGAAATAAATTAGCTGACACATTTGGGAAAGCTACTATGGGCTAAAGCACGTTCAGATTAAGCCATGGCATATATTATTTACAATAGATCTATTTTCCACGAAGGTTCCTGCATGTTGGATTCGGTGTTGCCAACTGTCAGTAAATTTACGAACAGCTAGTAAATTTAAGTGCTTCCCAGAGAGCTATTGGTATGTATATAAAATACTCAGTTTGTTCCTAAAACATAGCAAAATGTTTTTTCTGTGTATGAAAATAAGGAAAAAATATACTCACATACAATAGCACTACAGTCTTTATTGATAAGCTCCTATAAATTACAAAAGAAAGTCCTTCTACCCCCATGGAAGTCCTATAGGGAACAATAAGACTTGAATTAGTCAAGAACAACTTGACTAGTTTCTTTGGGGTTTAGTCTTGGTCTGCACATGCAGCAGAACGAGCTAGGACTGTGATGGCAGAGTAGAGTGAACCATTTCAAATTGCAGGAGGAGGGATCAAATTTGAGGACAGTCCTCTGAAAATAGAACACCAACGCAGCAGGCAAAGGACTAGGCCGGAAAAAAATTAGATTTTCAGAGAGTTTGCTACAAAAGTATCATTAAAAGTGCTATCACCCTACTGTAGTCTAAATGGAATAGTTCATTCTATTGCTTCCACATCCTATCATCTTTCCATCTCATGCTGCTACATGTGTAGACTAAATTTAGTTGGACTGGGTCCCTGATAGGGCAAATCAAGTAACCATATTTAATTTGTTGTATGGTTTCCAGGCTCAATTCAGGAGCTGATTTTATCTTTTAAGGCCCTATATGACTTAAGATCTGGATATTTAAGTGGACACCTGTCTCATGATAGACTCGTGCAGATATTAGGATTTTCAGTAGAGGCTCTTTGGTGGGCACCATTAATTGAGGAGGCCTGCTTGTTCGGTCTGTGCAACCATGTTTTCTTCTGTTTCACTTCCAAACTGTGGAACATTCTCCCTCAAGTACCACAAAGGGCCCACCATTCCTCTGACTTTTAGAAAGGGTGTAAGTGCATCTTTTTAAAAGTCTAGACCTTTAAATTTTGTAAGTCTTGGACCATGTAATCCAATGAGGCTACCTATAACCCTCTAATCTCAGAAAACCATGGGTATCCCATGGAGGCCAGAAGAAAAGCAGAGGTGACATTCAGCTCCATTGTTCTCCCACCCTGCAAAACACTTTTCTGACAGCTGATTTTGGCCACTGAAGTGCTTTGCCCTGGATCACATCGAGGGGAAGTCGAGGCACCACCAGGATCCCACGTATGCTGGGGGAGTCCATGTTCTCCACTCTCTACCCCCTGGAATATCCACAGAGCAGCATTTCCAGGGTCACTCGTGCAACCCTGAACCTGCAGCTCACGTGGGTCTTTCCATGCCAGCTGTGAGGGTGCAGGGAGGGTGCTCAGACTTTGGAGTCCCAGTTCTGCCCTGAAGTGAGTTTCTGAGGTTGCAGTTGGGACTCCAAATTCTCCTATGGCTGTCTAGATGGCATCCAGCAGCCACAGGATCATGCCTTCAGTATTCACTCAGTTACACTTTTAATATTCTTATTGTTGTCAGGTTTTATTCTTTTAATTACCATGTATTGCCCTGATAGCTCCTTAGCCAACAGAGTGGCATATAAATGCTTAATGGTAATAATGCATTGCAGTCCTATGGAGTTCAGTGGGACTTCATCCCAGGTAAGAGTATTAGGATTGCAACGTTGAAGATGCATTGATCACATCTACCTTGATGATCTCTTCAACCGTAGGACTGTAATAATCTCACAGGTTTCCATTTAGAGCATTGCTCTACAATCCCTGCAGAAATGATGATGCAAATCCAAACTGTACCCCTTCAAACTGCAGATGGGGGTGCCATATTTCTAGCTGCTGCCCCATTTAAATAAATAAATGAACGTCTGCCTGCAGTCAACTTGTGCACCTGTGAAAAAGGTTCAGTGGATTTCTCCCAAATAGGCTAGTTTTGTACCAGCGTTGCACGGAGGAGCATTAAAATGAACTTCTCCCTGCTGCAGCTGAAAATCGTCATGCCTAGCAGTCTACACTTGGAAGAGTGATGACTGCAACACAGGAGGGTTCATGCTGCGTCGCTCCCCCGTATTGTCGGATGCAGCACGTAACCTCTCCCCCGGGCATGTACACACACACTGTCTGGGAGGGGGCTTTATGTGTGCAGCTGTACCTTGCAGGCCCATCCCTCTGTGTCTGGACACCTGGGGCAGGATGTGGATGACATGTCCATGAAGTGTGGGATGGAGCTACTCAGCCCACAACCGGTGCCCAAGTGACTACTTTTCGGAGCACTACCAAGAAGCAATCATTTTCCACTTCATTCTCCGCAGTGCGTAAAAGAGCTCTTCTAGCTCAGTCCTGGCCCCATGGCCCCAACGGTGAGGCCCCCTAAGTTCCATGAAGCTTATTTACTCCTGCTGAGTAGGACACCGGAGCCCCAGGGCTGGATCCAGTGTCCATCAGTGCGAGATGCCATTTTCAGAATTGCTGCATTAGGGTTGTTTTGGGGATAAGGCTGAGAGGAGGTGGGGGCTTAGGGAAGCTGCCTTGAGCTCCTTGGAAGGAGAAGGCAGTGCATGGCTTTGGGGGAGAGCAGGAACCCAAGCGCTGCAGTGCCAATCTAGATAGGCTCTTGGACTTACTTGGGGGGGGGGGGGCGGAGCTGAGTGTTACAGTCTTGCAAATCTGATCCTGAGTCATGCCTGGCCTACACAGGGAGAATGAAGTGGTAGAACAGTCCATACGAGCACCAGGCTGAGCTTTCAATGTTGAGGCTGAATTTAGGGGCCCTGCAGTGAAAAAGGGAGCAAAATTGCCTCCTTCTCCCACATGACAAGACCGTTGACTGGGGAGCTTGTGTTCCCTCACAGCTCTTCTCTCACAGCTCACAGCAACTACCCTTATTTCCAATCTCCCTGCCCCCCTCCCCCCCAGTACAGCACCCTTCCGGGAAAATGTTGTCCCCTGAACTCTGTTCCTCCCCGTAAAATATATCATTTCATTCCACCCACCCTTCACAACAAATAGCTCAAGCAGGGGAAATTCATCCCATCCTTAGATTTCATCTCTTCAGACTGCATGTTGAGCACATTTTAAATGCTTTTGATGAAACTCCCTGCAGATGCAAACTCGCATGGCTGGCAAAGGAGTGGAACAGAACCTTTCTTCCTGATCTGTTAATCTTCTTGCCCAGGGAATATTTATGTGAATGAGTATTCTCAGCTGAAATGTCCACCAGCCGTTCGAAGTGCTGCAGTCCCATCTACCACTTCGGCATCCTTTTATCGCATTCTCCTGTGTGTGCGTGAAGACGAAGCTTTTGTGCTACCCCAGTCCCGATACTGGCAGGCTGCGGTTCCCCAGGACTTTTAGCAGAGCTCCCAGCCCTGGTGTTAGGCTAGGCTAGGTTAGGTTAGGTTAAAGGCAGCAGGATCGCACAGCAGCCTTGGCTGCAGAGCCGGGACTACCCTAGTTTGACAGATTCCCTGACAATGTCTTATCTGATCAAGCTGCTCCAATGAAGTTTGCTATCCATCTCCTGAGATACCATAATTAGCGTCTTGCTGTGCCTGATTTGGTTCCTTGGCCTTACACTGCACTGCAGAACAGTAATAAACATGATTATTATAAAAAGATAAGGTTACTGGGTACTGCAGTTTGCCAAGCTCTAACTGACTATAGCTTTAAGTTTAGGCTAAACAAGGAGCCAGGGAAATTTTTAAAATTCAGCAGTAGTAGCTTTTCAGCAGAGTTGTTCTAGTATCTGTGCCAGGAAAAACTCCTACTGAAAGCTCTAATTTATCACACACTGAGGTTACAAACCTGTGCTCCCAGTATACTGAGGCAAATGTTCGCCAGGTTTCAACCCCCCTCCCCACTCAAAATGGGGGGGAAGAGAAGAAAAATCTGGAGGAATCCCTGACTTAGGAAGTGGCAAGAATTCCAGTTAACTGTTCTGAACAAGCAGCAGTGTTAGCCAAGCAGGTATGTATCTTGGGCACACACACAGGGGTGTGCACACACCCACAGAAGCAAAAGCAGACTGATTAGATGCAAGATCCCTTTGCAGCTTTCCTTTTCTGTTCAGTAAAGAGTAATGCATTTTGAGGTCTCTGAATTGTTTCACTTGTGAACATTATGATTAAATTTTGAGCACTGAAAGAGCGCAGTTGGAGCCATCCAACGTACCAGAATATTTAAATGAGAGTCTGTTTTTTTTTAAAAGAAAACATGAAAATCATTATTGATCTTCTTGATAGATTAAAAACATATTATAGTCCTAAACCTTTTTATAACAGCTGGAATTCTATTGAAAGGACAATTTGCACCTGCATGGCTTTAATAATCAGTTATGAGCACTTGCTCTCTGCTGTGCCATTTAGGTTATCAATGGTGCAGACAGGGGTCTTTTTCTAGTGCCCCCATATCTCAGGAATTCACTGTCCCAGAAAAGACACGTGCTCTCATCTTTGTTAGTTTTTTAAGAGAAATCTTAAAACATGTTTATTTCAATCAGCTTTGCATTGTGTGTTCTGATAAACTGATTGCTACTGCTCAGTAGTAATTTGATGCTTTTGTAGAACATGTTTTATCCATTTATTTATTTAGATTATTTGCCTGCAAAATAATTATTATGCAAATAATTGGGATGGCAGTTATTTCGGGTGGGCACATGCTTCCTGAAAGAATTTTAGAGCATGTAACAAGAAAATAATAAAAATGGACTTCTCATTGGAGATATTCAGCCACAGCAGCACTAACAACATGGGTCGATCTCCTAGAGGACTGTACCATAATGGAGTGCAGGGAGAAAATCACACATCCAACTTGTTAACCCAAACTTTACATGCAAACAAATGTATCATGCACACTAATTGTAAACTGCCTTGGTAAAGTCTCATGGCTTCAAGTCCTACTTCACTATAGGTAGTAAATTATTTTATGACATGTGCAGCTGAGACAGATCAAACACAAAGCTTTAGCCAAACTGGGCCTGCTTGGACCATTGCTGATGCTTCTTGAGATGAAGCAGGGTGTCCTTCCAAAGTGACTAGAACCAAAGTGTGTACTGTAGGAGACTTCAGTCACAAGCTGGCTCTGGGAAGGTAGGCCAAAACAGCATCTTTTGCTTTCATTTCTGCAAATGCTCATGGGGAGGGTCAGGGCACTGATCAATCCACCTTCTAATCCATGTTTTACCAGGGTTTTTCTGCAATAGCACTCTCAGGGAGGACACAGATAACACAATGGGATGACCAGTCTTCCAATGATGCCCTCAGTATGAAAGAAAAAGCCTTTACAGTGTTTTTCAGTCATCATAACTCCCTAGTTCTCAACTTATCCTTCTGAAACTTTTTCTCACTTGAAGACATGTGTCCTTTTCATGTCTATTGCTCAAAACCCCGGGGGAGGAGGTGAGGCGAGAGCAAAAGGGCAGTGAATTCCCCCCCCCCAACCCCCATTTGGGTTCTCTTTTCCCACATAAACTGCTTTACCTATCCTTCTGAAATGTTGCTGTTTTCTTACTCAAAACAAGTTCTGTGCTGTGTGCCATTTTCAGAAGAGTGGTCCACAGGAAGCATAGGGAGGTAACTTTATCCTTTTTTGGATACCCTCAAAAATGTAAAAGCTGTTTTAGCACAAAAATCCCTGAATATAGTCAGAGGAAATTTTACAGGACTGATCCCATCAGAAGAGGCAACTAATCCTGCAGATTTCATCCAGTTCTGTCAAAAAAGAAAAATGTTATTGACAATTTCCCTTTAAAAAAAACAGTAATGAAATTGTGCTGCACTATTTTTCTCAATATTTGGGAAGTGTAATCCTCTCTTTAGGTATTTCTATGCAGATAAATTTCATTCATTTCTGACAAACATAAAAAAGTTAACCCCCCCCCCTTCCTCCATGATAGGTACAAAACTTTGGATCTTCAAACCTCAATTCAGGTTTGGTATCAAGTTAAAGCAAATGGCCTTTCTTTGAACTGGTCTGAATAGAATCAGGCTATTTGCTGAAGCATTTTATCAGGGTCTAAATCAAATTTGTGGTCTCTGAATAGCAGTACTATTGATCAAAGTACCTGCACTGGCTACTTCACAGACTCCCGTTGAACCAGCGTATTCACAATAATTTTTATACCCTTTCCCTTTGCTCCCCGCCCCCTCCCCCCAGCCTTCTCCCTCTATACACTGTTGTTATACTAGTGAATCCAGTTTTATGTACTGGAGGTGCTGAAATGCTCAGTGCTATGGGCAGCACCCCTGTTTTGCTTGCAGAAGGACCCTGGTCCAGCCCTAAGCATCTCCAGGAGGGACAGGCAAGCACTGGGCAGATGCTGCCACATCATAGAGATAATAAGGAGCTAGATGGACTGATGGGTCTGATCCATGGTAAGGTGACTTGCGGTGGTCCTCATCTTAAAACTTTAAAGAAAGAAAAAGCTTTTAAAAAGTTCCCTTCTCCCACCCTTCCCATCAGGCCTCACAGTTGCCAGGTTACTCTTCCAAATCAGAGTCTAGGAAGCTCATGACATGTGATGCCCCATATTCTATTTGTCTGGGAAAGAATGGTAGATTTGCGGGTGGGGTGAGCTGCTTTTTGGCAGCAGCCTCCTGTGTTCCATGCCATCTTGCTACAACCTTGCTAGCTCCCTGTTTTGGAAATGCAGTTACAATGTCACTGGCCAAACTTATTGCTATTTATACAGTGTAATATATATATAAACAAAACAAAGCCAAAATTCAAGGCTGTTCATTTCTTCAGCTGCTAAAAACATGGAAAAACATTAAGCAAATCTTTAAAACTTCCAGAGGAGTCCTCAAGTGCCTTCATGAATACCCAGTCCTGAAAACCTTTTCATGAAGACTGAAAGAAAACGTGTTGGCATCATAGTTCTGGTCTATCTCAGGGTGGCCATCGAAGCATCATCAAACTAGAGGTTATGCAACACACACACCCATAACAGTAAAACAATTTGCATAACATGTGCATGTGGTAATGTAATGTATATAGAGAGGAAAATATAGAAATGGGTACTACCCTCTAAGGAGAAATACAGCACATCTCACCATCAAGGGAAGATTTTCAGATGGTGGCATGTGCCCGCTCAGTCTGCTGGCAGGTGCTGACTGTGGATGGACAACTTCAAGCTCCCCCCTTTTAGGCTTCCTTCCCTTTAGAGGTTCTCTCTCTTCTTCTCCTTTAAACAAAAGACACCTTCAAACAGAGGACTGTCCTCTGGAAGAGCAGAAGAGCAGACATGGGCACCCTGTTGCAGTCCCATGGTCTCTGGTGCTTGGACCCTGCTGGGGTGGTAGCGAGGGATAGGGAGATCAGCTACTCAGCCCTGGTGAGGCGTGTTGAGGGTCTGCTCTCCTTCCAGTGGTTCTTTAGCTTCATCCCTGCAAACAAGTGATCTCCTCAGACAGATGATGGTCGTCAGACAGCCCCTCAGATAGAGGACTGTTCTAGGACCACCTGAGCCTAGATGGCTGAAAAACTCCACCTTTGCTCCCATTTTTACAGTTGCTCATGGAGATGGAATATGGAGCAGAGCCCTGGCAAGCATCTCAGGGAACAAGAGAAAGGTCCTCTCCATGAGTCTGGGGCTGAGGCTGGCCAAGGAGGCAGTGACTGGCCAGGAAAGGACCCATCTGTTACTATGCTGGAGTTTCCCCTGTGACTGTGGATAGGTGCAGTCAGACCCAGGCTCTCTGGTCTTGGCAGCTGCTATCAGCCTGGCTGTCTATGGATCAGTTCTGGGAGTATCTTTTCTGGCTCACCTGTTAGGCAGCTGGAAACCCAGCTGCGGCCATCACATTCGGGTCAACTCTGCATAGGAAAAGGGAGGGATTGAAATAGATGGCAGCAGCCTCCAAGCCTGGAAATAACAAAGGCTTCAAAATCCGAATGTGGGGTTGGATGCATGGAAAATTAGTGATGTTGCCTGTGCATGTGCATTAGTGGATGAGGCAAGCAAAGAGAACTTCTTCAGGACAGAAAAGCAGAGGTGCATTATAGATGCTGGATTTGTCCCGTCGGGTGAAAAGGCTGTAGAATGCGGAAACGTGTGGACCACCGCGCAGGATCCTTTCCAAAGCCTCTCCCCACTCACCTGTGCCAAACAGATGGGTCTGTGCTGACTGCAAAGGGGTGCTGTGTCCACACCAAGGCTCTCACTCAGGTTTGGCAACGTACTGGGGAACTCTGACAGAGAGCCCTTCCACCTGACCACGGGGAGATTAATTGGCATCGGGATCGGTGGTACACAGCTCATTCATAAATGGGCTTTCTGTAGCTGCTTTGTGCACAGGGCTATTATGGCACACATTCTTGTACTGATGTGTGTTGAATACTGCCGCGCGTATATTTCATCCACATATCAGCAGGCAGGACTTTGTGGTCAATATATCAGATTCAAAATACTTACTGTAGACTCCCTGGAACCACAGGTTAACATCCTGGCAGAGCAACCTCAAACCTCTGTCCTTCTGTGGTAGAAAAACTGAGTAGAAAGACCTTTTCAGGCAGCATATTTAAAGCCAGGAGTCCTGTCCACTCTGGGCTCCCATTAAAATCCCATTATACTTTTGGTAAGGCCAGAAGTTTGCTGTGGTGTCCCTTGGCTGGAAGATGTTTTCCACCCATGGTTATACAGTATGTACCATTTGGCCAGGCTAATCACCACACAAGCGCACATGCACACACACACACACACACACACACACACACACCTTGGCTACATTCTGTTAGGGGCTGAAATGTAAATGGGTAAGCCTCCAAAACAGTTTGTGATGGAAGGTGCGATATTGATGCTGTTATGCATGGAACAATATATAATATTTTTGTGTGGGCTATGACATAAGAGTTAGAATAACCACCATTTTGACAGCATTAGAGATGGATGGCTTTGTGGTGAACTTTTTGCAGCCATTGTTAATGTTAAACCTCCATATGGGCTTGGGAGAGCTGAGCTGACAATAATGTACCCATTCCAAGACAGTGATTCATTGAATACACAGGATTTTGTCCTCTCTCTCTCTCTCTCTCTCTCTCTCTCTCTCTCTCTCTCTCTCTCACACACACACACACACACACACACACACACACACGAAAATGCACACACAAAAACATTCTTTTTCCTCTGCCCTGCAGTTGGAAAAGAAGTCATGTTTACAGAAGGCAGTCTAAACACCTAATGCTGAAGCAAAGTCCATGGAACATGGGCTAAAGTTGTATTTTTCTTGAGATTATCAGGAAATGGAAAATAAGGGCAAATCATGCTCATCAGTTTCCAGGAATGCTAAATACTCCTTCTCACTGCAAACCAAACTTCACTCCCCCCACCTCAGGTTCTGTTGTTAAATAAGGGCAACCTTGAAACAAATTTCAACTGAGAAATTAATTTCAGATTCAGTATTTGGAATGAATTTGAAATTTGGTATGTTGGTATCTGTAAAAGTAGAGTTTAAAATGTAAAACCTTTTGATTACTGAAAGCTGATAACCGTCTTGGCAATTCTGAAATTGCAGATTTATGCTTGAAACAAACACTGATGTCTGAGATCAGTCTTTGTAGTTCTGCAACGGTGGATTTTCAGTATACAATTTGAAGTGTATACATGTTAAACCAACCTAAAGCAGAACTCTGTTTCGGTGACATATTCCTACTAGCTGAATGGACAAACTAATTTGTGTACCTGAGTTAACTCTGCTGTCCTCTGACTTCTCAATTACTCTGCCCTTTCCAAAGTTGAATGTGCATCATGATGTGGGGTTCCCAAAGGCTTTGGGAGCCTTTAAGTCCTTTATAGGATGGTTCTCCCAGTTCTTCCTCTTAAATTTGTGTACTGCAGATGGTTGATACTAGGTAGCTTTCCTGGGGATCAACCAGAGGTCAATGGTGGGGCACGTGCTTTGAATGGGGCACATCATTCCCCAGGTCCAGAGAATCACAAGGGAAGGGTTGCAGGGTGCAATTTTAAAATTCCAGATTGATACCTTTGCTTCAAATCCATGGTAAATCAAAGGGATATTTATCTTTTATATCAACCCCATTTTAGGCAGCTTTACATTCTCAAGGAACTGATGAGAGAAGGTTACGCAACTGAATACGACTGAAATGCACTGGTTTTTTTTTCCTACTATGCACAAATTGCCTATAGATTTCAATGAGGCATAAAATACATAAATATGTATTTGTGTTTGTGGGCATTTGCCAACCAGTTCCAATCTTTCCTTAAGGTATTTTATGCTTTCAGTTTCCGTTTGTGGCCTGGATTACAGAACTATAAAGGCATAGCTAACAAACAGTAAAAGATCAGCTGAACATTTCTGAATCGCCAAAAAAAGTTTGGGGTTAGGCTGGTTTTTGGAGTGGGGAAGATCTGATAAAGCCACAGCTCAGCCCATGAACAAGACAATGGGACCTCAGTTTGAGTCAGTGGTGATGACCGTCCTACCTCAAGCCAGACCCAATGGAACCACCTTCCATGTGGAGACTCTCTGTAGCTCGTTTGGGTGTTCTTTTTCCGCCTACCCGGGTGATAATTAGTGTCAGCTGTGGTGGCGGGTTGGCTGATGTGGACATACATCCACTGGGACTTGGATGGAGACCACCAACTCAATTCACATAGATATTTTTATAATCCTACCTTTACTCTACCATATACCTCAAGTTGTTTAGTTAAAGCAATCCTCCTAGGAGATGTGGGGGGAACATACACATGCCTATCCCTATACCAACACATTTACATTATATACACAGGGCATATATAGCCCATATTAATGAGAATTTTACTGCCGATGTCCATCACAAGAGCAAAGTAAAGCTGCAGAGCGAAGGAGACGGAGGGAGGGGATGGGGCAGCTTCTGTGTTTTTGTAAGGTTGATGGATAAGACACATCCTTTTATTAACTCTAATTATAGAGATCCCCATAAACTGATGTTAAATATTTTCAGGCTATTTTTCTATAAAATTTCTGTGATGGAAGGGGAAGAACCTCCACACTAGCAGGTCAGGTTTTTTCTCCCCTCCTTGTTTGTTTTACTATTTTCACTGTTTTCTTAATCTTCAAGAGATCAAGGAAGAGGAGGAATTGCAGTGAGGGAAATGAAGGGTGCGGGGTTGCCTGCAAAAGTTACATGCCCTCTAACCTCCAGCTGAAAGCAAACATTCAGCACTGCAGGGGGAAGAAAGGTCAGAATCAGCTGCAGTGAAAGGGTTAACCTGAAACGTTGTAGGTAGAGGAAATTTCTTGCAGCGCTACCAGATAACACTGCAGCTCTCAGCCTTGCTGATATTGGACAATGCAGCAGGTCTAGGAGCTATTTGCCTCGGACGTGTTTCAGCCAAGGGTTGAGCGCTCACTTGCAGACTGCTTTGTCGCGAGACACCTTGGCAGGTCTTGGAGGAACAGGAAGCACCGCATTGCCTGGCTTCAGTGTTGCTTCAAGCCATATTTATAGATAGAGAGGTAGGCGGATGGATGGCTTGTTGTGTTGTCCAGACCCACTCATGGTGTATCACCACGGCTTTTCTGTCTGGAAACCTTGACATGAAAGAATAGGCTGCTGTAGGGTTTCTCTTTACTGTAATTGGCTGTCATGACATCCAGACCCAGGAGCTCCCTTTTAGTCTTTGCGGAGAAAAATGACCAGAATCCCATGGAAAGAAGAACAACAGAATGGGCTGCTCCAGGTATCCCATCTCTACCACCCACAGCTCCCAAGCAGCTCATGCACCATCCATTGCTTTATTTCTATTGGCTGAGTGCTGTGTCTGTCATCCTGTTTACTTTCTGAAGCAGGTAAATGCATGGAAAGAGAAAGGGGATTGTAGCACAAGTGTTTATTTTAATATTAAAAAGACGGTTTGGTGGCTGGATTTGCTAAGAAACACTAAAGAGATGGCAATACAAGGGGGAGAGGCCACCACAGTGGTGTCAGGAAGAAACAGCTGAGGTCAATAGGGAACAATTCAGTAATGAATGGGGAATTTGCTTAGAGGGGCTGCTGGGAGCTGTGGCAACAGTGGGAGGATGGAGGGGCAGAAAATGAAGGAGCCATTACAGTTGGTGATCATTTGTCAGGAAAAACATGGCAAGATCCCACCAGTTGTAGCAACTGCCCATCTTTGCTTATTATGATGTGTGAACAAACCCAATAACTAGGTTTGTACAACATGTTAGGCCATGGTAGTTTATAAACCATGGTGGATTAGTGTGTCATCTGAACCCAGCACCTTTCCTGCATGGTATAAGCCATGTTGGAATGGCTTAGAAACCATGCTAGCTACCCCAACTAGCCATTGTTTGTTGTAGGGTTTACAAAATTCACCATGGCTTATTGTGCTGTCTAGTGCCTTGGTAAGAGGGGCAGAAAGGCTTACCACCCTAAAAATGGTAAAGGTGAAGGTTTCCCCATGACATTAAAGTCCAGTCATGTCTGACTCTGGGGGGCGGTGCTCATCTCCATTTCCTAGCCGAGGGAGCCAGCATTTGTCCACAGACAGTCACCGTGGTCGTGTGGCTGGCATGACTAAACACCGAGGTGCACAGAACACTGTTACCCTCCCACCAAACTGGTGCCTTTTTATCTACTTGCATTTGCATGCTTTCGAACTGCAAGGTCGGCAGGAGCTGGGACAGAGCATGGGAGCTCACCCCGTTGTGCAGACTTGAACCGGCGACCTTTCGATCAACCAGCCCAGCAGCTCAGCAGTTTAAACCACTGTGCCACCCGCATCCCTAGCCCAAGGCTAATGGGCAACCACCTTTCTCAAGCACTCCAAAAGCACTTTGGGGCAGCTGAGAAGCCTCCCATCCCTGCTGCAGCTACAGCAAGGTACACTCCCTCTCTCTTTTAATGATTGCAAAAGCCGCTGTTAAAAGCAGCTCTCCTGATTCTCTTTTGGGACTTTAAAGGTTTCCCAGGGTATCTGGGTATGGGGAGCATAATTCTGGGTAATGAATTGTTGACACTGCTGGACCTCTTGGCAGCTCTTGATACCATCGACCACAGTATCCTTCTGTGTGACTCTCGGGGGACTGGGGAGTGGTTGCAGTGGTTCCTCTCCTACTGGGGAGGCCACCTCCAGGAGGTGGTGCTTGGGTGGTGCTACTCCAACATGTAGTTCCTCAGGGGTCTGTTCTGTCCCCCATGAAACTGCTCAGTCAGCTCATCCAGAGCTTTGGAGTGTGCTGCCACCAGGATGCTTGTGACACTCCACTCTATGTCTCCTTTTTATCATCAGCAGGTGAGGCTGTGGATGTGCTAAGCCAGTGCCTGGCTACAACAATGGACTGGATGAGCACCAGCAAACTGAAACTCCGTCCAGACAAGGCTGAGATGCTGTTGGTGGGGGGTTCTTTTGACTGGGCTGGGGGTGTTTAGCCTGTTCTGGACGGGGTCGCACTCCCCTGAAGGAGCAGCTCCGCACTTTGGGGGTGCTCTTTGATTCACCTTTGTCACTTGTGGCTTGAGTGGCCTCAGGGGCTCGGAGCACCTTCTACCAGCTTCGGCTGGTTGCCCATCCGTAAACCTACCTGGACAGGGGTAGCCTGACTTCAGTAATTTATGCCTTGGTAATCTCTAATGGGTGGCTTTCAAATCTAATAAATATAATAACTGAGACCCAGAGGTCTGAACATATAAGACCAATTCTGGCCTGTCTGTATTGGCTGCCTGTATGTTTCCAGTCCCAATTCAAGGTGCTGTTCTTTACCTAAAAAGCCCAAGATGACTTGGGACTGTGATAACTTTCTGAGCACCTCTTCCAACCCCAATCTATCCAGACACTATGCTTAACCTCTGGGACATTTCTCCAAGTGCCAACCTCTCAAGAAGCTCAAAAGTTGACAACTAGGGGGAGGGCCTTTTCAGTAGTGGCTCCCCCACCTTTGGAACATCCTCCCTGCTGAGGCCCACCTAGTGCCAAATTTGTCATCTTTTCAGAGGCCCCTCTGGTTATTCAGGGGCCTGATATGTTTAGCCAGGTACGTTTCCTTTACTTTTGGCCAGGTCTCTTTAATTTTTTTTTAAATTGTCTTTTAACATTCTTTTATGTTATTTTAAATTAAATTGTAATTCTTACTGTTTTTATCTATTGTATTTTATTGCTTTTATACTTTGTTGTAAACCACCAAGAGAACTTTGGCTATGGGTGGTACAGAAATGAAAATAATAATAGTAACAACAACAATAAGCAGCAGCAGCAGCTCAGTGACCCTGCAGTGTCCCCTGAGATACTGCAGGAGGACTGAGGGAGGAGAGGAGGGAGGAGGTGATGTACAACCCCTGTTGTGCCTGATCGTCTATCAGGCATAGAGGAATTTTAACCACAGTGTGTGGTTATGTTCCCAAGGGGTTTAACGTGTTTTACAAGCCCTGCCATTGAAAAGCACAGCTCTCAAGCATCTGGGCAGAGATGGCCATCCATGCTCAGCTGGAGACCCCAATTTCTTTTTTGAAAATCTCTAGGGACTGCATTCTTATGCTAGGCAGGGGTGCAGTTCAAAATACCAGCATCTTTTAGCTCCAAGTTGTTGCTGCCAGTGGCTCCACCTTAAGCCCTTTGCAATGAGGTGGGGGGGGAGCACAAAAGAACACCCCAAGAGCAGCTGATGGCCGGAGGCACGAGAGAATCATCACGCAGGCGGTGCCCCCAGGGGGCTGGATGCCAAGAGCTCAGCAGAGGGCCATCCTGCACCGCAATCGCTCTGTCATCCAGCTTAGCTCTCCCTTAATGCCTGAGATCAGCTCTGAGATTTCATTCAGAAAATGGGGGGTTTCCCAAGAATTAGTGGAAAGCAGAACCAGAGGGAGGAATCACAAGCGTGTGGCACAGGATGGCTCACACTGAACAGCACAGATTGCCGCATTCCTGTTACAGTGCAGTTTACATGGGTGGAGGCGATGACGCAATGCATGGTGGGCAGAATGCATGCAAGCATGCATGGCCGCATGTGTGCGCACGCATTGGCTCAGCAACGGGCTCAACAAATTAAGGTGTCCCCCCCCCCCGCAAAACAGCTCAGTGAATTCTCAGCCCCCTTTCTAGCCCAGTTTGGAGACTGCGATGACATCTTTAGGAGGGCTGCATTGTCTGATTTGGCCTCTGAAAACTCAGATTATACAAGTGATGCATCTGACAAGGTTGTTAGCATTACTAATAGAATCAGCATGAAGTGCTTTGACTGTTCAGTATGTGCCCAATGCACAGAGCACTTCTGTACCGATGTTAAAGAGTATAATGACCATTTGTGTTCATTCATGATTATTATTTCTTAATATTTATACAGCACCAACAGTATTCAGACTGGAAGAAAAAAGCAGGGTCTGTACACAGTCTTACATTTATTACCAACGGGCACCAGTTAGTTCTTTGCGTATTTGGTTTTCTCAACATTTTTCTTTTTCCATCATTCACATATGTTTTTTGGAACAGTGACTCTATCCCAGATCCACAGTTTTAAGGAATCTTTAGTACCACACATTTAAACATTATTACTCTTGGCTGGCTAATAAATGATATTTTTATTCACTCATAAACAATGGCTCTTGGGGAATTATTCTACTTTTAGAAGGCATTATAGCATGAATTAGGGAGCTCAGTGCAAGGGAGGAATCACTATGTATCAGAGAAGCAGTGAATGGTGATCCGCAGACAACAATAACAGCAAACTCATCCAGTCAAGTCACAATCCATGGGATGTTCTCCTGCATCTACCCTCTTGACGAATGGCGCCTTGCACGTCGATTGTGCATGGTGTTGTACATCTCCATGGCTTCTGCCAGTTGGGAGACTGACTGTTCAGTGAAAAGCAAACCCTGAAATGATCCTACCAGGTGCAGTGGTGGCTTCAGACATCATTCTGCCTGGAGCAGGGTGTAAATGCCCCCTTCCCCAAACTGGAGGCACCCCTTTGCATAGTCTAGCTGAACTACTCACCCTTGTCCCTGGGCCCATCAAGGCAGTTTGTTATGCACTTATGAACATTTTCAGGTGAATTGTTTCCATGCTTGTCAATGATATTTAACTATGGGTGTAGGTGAGCAAAACCTGACACCAAAAGGGTTTAGAAGAGACATGGCCCTCTACTTGTCTGAGATGGACCTCTCATCCATACATGGCATGTCAATGAACTGTTAAACACATGGTGATTCCCCCAATACCCGTCCGAAGTCAGTAAAATAATTTTCAGAGGCTTATTGCTGTCTGTGCTGTTGGAAAAAAAGGGGGGACTTAGATCTACTTTTCAAAACATGCAGCAAAGAGCCCCCATCTCACTCCGTGGGAGTCATTTCACAAAAATGGTGAATCAGTATGAGCATGTGATGCTTTATTTCATGAAACATTATTGCAAGATTAGGAGACCGACTATATTTCTATCTAATGGGTTCGCTATCACAACAAAGGAGTCTGTTCCAAGTGAAATCCAATTTAATAATGTGCACATCTGAGAATACTATAAGTAACCTGTCAGGAGAGCCAGTTTTGCTATTTACTCACAAATAAGAACTGCCAGTGAAGAGTGCAAAATGTCCAGAATTTAAAGTCTGCGGTCCAGCTAAAGCCACTTGCCAAAAAGGGACCGCAAGGATGCATTTTTATTGTTTAGTTTCTCCACACATTTTCATTTTAAACATTTCACTTTTCACTTGAATTACATTCATCTGTTTAAAATATTGACTGCGTCCAAATTTTAAGAGGGAAGATATTCAGAATATTCAAGAGAATATTCAAGGCTACATGGAGGACATCAGTTGGCTTAGTTGCAATGCAAGGAGCAATCCCAAGACATAGAACGATACAGTGGCCAATTCCACATGTCCTGCTTTACAGAGAGGACAGTCCTATCTCTGAAGGCGTCCTCAGTCTGAAGGACACTCTAGTCCACATCTGGACAAAAGATAAAGGACCATCTGAAGGGAGCTCATCAGGAGATTTCAAGTTGCTCATCAGTCAGTAGCATCTGGACAGCAGATGCCTTCTCTACCTTCTTCTCTCTGTGCTGCTGTGTATATCACAGAAATTAGTTCTAGATATGCATCTGGATTAATGTATCGAAATCCTCACCCCAGCTGGGCCCTTTCCCTACCCTCTTTTGGTGAAGCATTGCCATTCTTGTGGTGATGTATAAGCTGGCAACCTGGGAGAGATAACAAATGCAGATTGAACAAGAATTTGATGTCCTGGCCATTTGGAGGAGAATTTGATGGCCTCTTGTTTGAGGCAACAACAATATTCGATTTTGAATGGCTAAAGCACAGATTTACATGAATTAGTCATCTGATTAATTTCCAACCCAAAATGCATCACTTAATTATGAGGTCAGGCCTAATCTGTGCATTGATCTGAATCCTTGAACCTTTAATACAGAATATTTATCTAAAACTGCAATTTACTGCTAGAAGTTAGCAGAATATAATTGCATCCAACTGTGCACAAAGAAATAAGGGAGTCATAGCCAATTTTCTCGACAGTGGATTTCCCTATGCAGAACTGTGGGGTTTGAAAACTGCAATTTCCTTAAAATCGCTTTCAAATTCATGTCCTGAATAATGAATAGAGTTTGAAAGAGTTTGATATAGAGCGTCATAGAGTTTGATTATTTGTCATGGCATTAATATTTAATATAAAAGTTGTACTTTGGGCCAGACTGACTGGGAAAGTCACTTTACTTCCCAATAAAATGAAATGATTAGAGCTAATAGTTGAAGCAATCAACATTTCAGCTCAGCCATAGCTTAGAATAAGTGTGTTCTTATCAGTCTGTCTCAGTGGAACTATTTTGACTTTGCGGAAAAGACAAACAATAAACCAACAATGGAATTTAGACATCGACTGCTTTCGCTGCTGTGCACACATGTGCGTTAGGGTGCATATGAGTGATGCAGTTTCCCTCCAGAGCAATCTGCTCTGCCTTTCCTAGGCTTTCTTGGAGTGTCGATAACAACATTTATGTTCAGAGAAAGTTTCCCAACTCCCGACAGGAATACACAGCAGGAGAGGGCTGTGTAATTCAGGCTTGTTGTAAGATTTCCAAAGGCTGACCACTTTTGGAAACATGGTTCTGGACCAGATGGAACATTGGTCTGTGCTGGCAAGACTCTTCATGTGCTCTTCATTGATTAAAAACAGCTTGTGGCTTCAATTCCTAATCTTATACATTGAATGATGCTTCTTTCAATTCAGGGCTGTACATTTTGCCAGAGTTCCACCAGCACTTCAAAGCAGGGATGGCTCGGGACTGAATGTATTGATTGCTGGCGGTTATTGTTGGCCCCAAGACAGTTTTGGGTCAGAAATTTGCACAGCACGTGGGGAGACCTGCGATGTTCAACGAGAAAGAAAAGCCATCAGCAATCATAGAGGGGCTGACTCACGGAAAAGCTGCATGACTTGACAGAATGGGAAGGCATATGTGTGGGTGGGGAGGGGGCGAATGTGCTTCTCCGCCTGCCTGCCTGCCAGCATCCAGTTTTCCAGACCTCGGTTTAATGAAGCCTATACAGACCCTGGGTGGTTTTGTTCTAATAAGCCAAACATGGCCCAGTCGCCTATCAAAACAGAGCTGGGGCTGTTGCGTAAGCTGGGAGGGATTCACATGTGCTGTGAGTGTTGCCAGGGAGTGGATGTCTGAAGGTCCACTGTTGCTTCCACACCGCAAGAGGCATTATTGTGGTTAACCTTCCCATCAATTTGCATCATATCAGCGGGAATAAACCGGACTAATGTTACACTATCACACAGCTCCTTAGGAATTCTGGCTGGCACTTCAGTTGCCAGCTAGGCAAGCCGAACCATATTCTTCCTAAATGAGGAGCAGAGGAGATCCTATGTACCTGCTCACAGAACACGGAGTCTTAACTTTAGAGCACCTGTGAGAGAAAAATTGCATTTGTGTGTCTTCCATTTCTCTTTCAGGAATACACACAAACCAACACAAGGATTTTTTAGTCACTACTGCTACTGCTGCTCTGAAGCTGCTACTCTGTCAAATAGGTGTGGGGGCAGAAATCTAGTCACCTGCTACTTACAACATTCCTGAAGCTTCATGCAGGATTGAATGTTTCACACCCCTGTTCAGGGCTATGAGTTGAGTGCATACGCAATCCATACCAAGTCGCTAGGCTGGGTTCATTTTTCCTCATGAACTTAGCTTCAGCTTCCTACTGAACTCCTTCTCTTCCCCTTCAAGGAATTCCCTATCAGGTGTCCATGTATCCTACTTTATCGAGGACATTCTTCTGTCTGAAGGGCTCTTAGAGAAGACAACCCTCTGTTGGCAGTGTCCTCTGAGTAAAGGGCTGACCAGTTTAAAAATAAAATGCCATAAAAAGGAGAATAGGACTCTTGAAGTTGCCCAGCAACAAAATGGAAGGCAAGCAGTGGCCACCTGGTCCCAGTTGTTCCTGTGCGGTAAGACTGCATTCTATTTCTATGTAAATTATATTATTTCCAAATTTGCCATATAAATATCTGTGTGGGTCTATATGCAAACTTTAAGTGAATCTTTTGGAGATCTGTAGGGCCTGCCCCATTTCCTTGGCAAACCCCAAGAGAGAAGTTCATCTCAAAAGTTCAAACTCACCCAACGCCACCCTGGAAATTTCATCTCGGTGTTCTGGGAAGCGCCGATGGAAGCTCAGCTCAGTGCGTGGCAGGTGGTGTTGGCTTTCAGATGACTGGCTGGGCCTTCAGCAGTTTGCACAGCCTCACGTGGTTGTGTGAATGAAGCCTGGATCTGCACCACATGGTTCAACTTATGACTCACCCGATGGAGGATGTTTCCCTTTCCTGCCCCACTTTTGATTATGTGTAACCATGCACTGGAAACAAAGCAAGGCCATATGGGAGCAGTGCCGGCCTCAGAAGCAGATTAAGACTGACAGCAGAGCAAGTGAGTGACAGCCAGATCTGATGGTGCTCAGCAATTGCACAGGCTGACATTTAAATTGCAGGCAGGCACGGTCTCATTCCAGGAGCTGCATGCTCTTGCACACCGTTTTGATCATTCTTAAAGGGAGTGGAGGTAAGAGAGAAATCAAATTGTTCTCGGAAATCACATTTAATGTAGAAATCTGGTTAATATTAAGTTGTAATCTGCAGTTTTCAAGTGTACTATTCCTCAAGGAAAAGGCTTCCTGCTATGAGAGCTGCTTGAATTAAAGGTTCTCTTCATAACATCACTTCCTAAGTCAGGCCCAGCTAGCCTTCAGACAACATTAGTGTATTGATAATGTTCATTTCAAAATTATTGTGTCGGGGGCTTTAACAAATAAAATAAAATAAATCTGGGCAATATTCCAGTCATATGGATCAATTTAGCTTTACAGGTCTGGATCCAAGTTATGGAGAGTTAGATGAGTTTGCAACCATTCTTTCTGATGAGCTTCTCCTGCTTGAATATCTGTTAGAGTTTCACCTACATGTTTTCCACGGTACTTCAGACCCGGGGCTCAGGTATTGGTTGCTTGGGTGCTGTGACATTAGAAACATCATGGAGCGAAAAGAAAATCTAGCAAAAAAAGGACTCTCTAGCAGATTAACATGGCTTTTGGGACAGGGCTGCTCTTAATTTACGTGCATAGCCACAAGGAGGGACCCTGCAAAACTGAAAAATGGGTTTCTGATTCCCAGGAGAGAAGTAGGAACAAGTCTAGTAAGGGAATGAAAGGTGCTAAGGTCTGTAGTAGACATCACAGCGACCATGTGGATTTGCTATGGCAGGTTGGGTTGTGCAGATTACCTGAAGCAGGGAAGCATTTCACTTCTGTGCAGAACATTCGCAAAGAAGAAAAGAGATTGACATTTCCACAGAGAAAAAGGACTTTGTGGCATTAGGGTAATAGTAGAAATAGTACATCAAGAGTTCACAAGTTCCTCTTCCTCTGCCACATTTTTGCCATCAGTCACTTCTCTCCAAAGCTACTTTAAAAAAATGAAGTAGGATGCACTGGGCTACGGTGCAAAGTATCTTCATGTGAAATGCATTTCCATGAGGCCTAACTTGGCAGAGCGGTTTGAATGGTGGACTCAGGAGATCTGAGATCCGGTCCCTACTTGGGCATGATGCTCTCTGGGTGACCTTGGGTCAGTCATAGACTCTCAGCTGAAACTACCTCTCAGGGCTGTTGTAGAAAGGATAAAATGCAGAGGAGGGCAACCTTGTAAACAGCTTTGGGTTCCTTTCAAAAGAAAAAAAGGAGGGGTATAAATGCAATGCAGTGCAACAAGCTCTCCTCTTTCTCAGCCCCTCACCTTGCTGAAGACCACAGCAAACTGGTCTTTTTTCTCTTTGTCCTGTATTTGGGGGAGTGGGGTGGAGATTGAGACTTTCTTGACTTGTCTGCTCTGTATTTATTTTTATTGATTCAATTTGCATGCTGCCTTGGCACCAAAAAATGGCACACCAGGCATGTGACTGTGACCAACCTGGCTGTTTCGGAGTGGTTTCTTGCTCCTTTGCCTTCCTTGATGCATCAGGAAAAGTGACCACTCCACAGGCAGCCTTCAGTCTGGAAAACCATGGGGGAAACATCAGAAGTTCGATAATGGATATGCTTACTTGTAAAATGTTTAGGTTACAGATCTGGAGTCTTTTCATCACATCTGTTTCTATATGGATCCATTCGCATCACACAATATGTGTGCGATGCATAAAGACTAGAGTAACTGACAGTTGAACAACTTCCCAAAAAATAAGCAGAAGATCTTGAGAGTGAGAGCTCCTTTGATGATGACAACCACAACTGACATTTGCAATTCAAACCAGAGTCCATTTTAGCGGCTATCCCTATACTGAGCTGCAGTTGTCCATTGTCACATGAGAGGTGAAAGGAGTTCTTGAAGAAGCGCTCACCACGACAGCCCAAAGAGTAATTGTGCATAATGACCAACTGGGGCAACATGTAGAAATGTAGGTTTATATTTGTTTTTCATTTTTCTTTACTGAATAAATATTTCTTGGGGTGGGAACAAATAAACTTTTGACTCATTTGAACATACCGAGGGCTTTGAAATCTTTAAAGGTTGAATGATACATATTTTTTTAATTAAAGGCATATTTGCAAGCCTGAAGTTATGATTAGGTTGGCCAACCAAATTCTCAAGTTCTGTCACTAGTGGGAAATCTTGGTGAGTCCAGAGTATTACATTATCTAACAGCATCATTGCTATAGATTTGGTCCTGAAGATCCTGTTAGTGAAGTTCTGCATACAAAGAAAAAGTGCTCCTAGCCTATGACAGAAGGAGGAAGGAGATTTCCACTGATTTTTTAACACTTCCTCTGCTTTTCAGCTCCCTAAAAATTTGCTTGGGGTAGGAGTGGGGACTCCCTGGACAAGCCAGAGAAGTGCTGTGGGGAGGTACAGAAAAAAGGGAAAACAGTGGGGAAAGTTTCTTTCCATGAGCAGAAGTTTCAAGTGGATCAAAGACCTGAGAAGATCTGAGAAGGAGGCCTTCTAGGAGCAGAAAGGATCTGCCAGTATGTCTGGAACAGCCAAATGCTTCATTCAGAGTCAAGGCAGCTGTCTTGCAAAGCTTTAAAATTGATAACTCAAGGGTCAATTAAACAGTATATATTTATATTAATTAAAATGCATTCTTAGCAATATATATAGCTAAACCTCTTAGAAATATTCTGCACTGTTTCCACCATCTGGTAAATATTACCAAATAGACCAATATTCATATTGTTTAAATTACGTGGTGTTGTGCCTTATGCTTTAGCATATCATGGCATATAATAAATTTTAAAGTATAATGAAAATTAACCAATTTTAGCAGTTCTGTGCTTTAAATGGGCACTCTCTACCATATCAATTTTATTTACTTTTAGATGATTTTGGAAAGCTGCTATGAAACATGGGAGGAATATTTCCCTCCTCCCAAACACACACACCCACAAACACATTTACTGGAAACATATACTTTCATTAGCAAAACAAAAACTTGATGTACAGTCATATTCCTTTGCGTATGTCTCCCCTGTTAAAATTATTAATTTTAATGGGAAACCTGCTGCAGGTACAACAGCTCTGTGTATCATCTGGAGCTTTTATATCTCTAGATAGTCAATGGAGTTGGTCAATAAATGAATTAGAGTAAATATTTCAGAGTTTTCCTTATGTAACAAGTAGGAATAGGAGAGCGTCATATGGCTTGCATTTTAATATAAACAGACCTAATTTGTAGAGTGGAATGCAATTATCCTTCCATTCCTATGCTTGTTTTGTAATGCAGTTCTACTAAAAAGTGTTAAAATACATTATTAGAGAAAATATCAGAGAGCCTGTCCTGGTTAATGTGTAGTATAGACAATGAATAAATAAATAAAATACACAATGTGACCATTTCATTATTATTACATTGTACTTTATATCCTGCCTTTCTTCCTCTTATGAGGAACCCAAAGTGGCTTCCTTAGCCCTTCTCCACTCCATTTTAATCTCACAACAACAACCCTGTGATGAAGGTTAGGCTGAGAGCAAGTGACTGGCCTAAAGTCACCCAGTGGCTGAGTGGGGACTAGAGCATGAATTTCCCAGGTCCCAAGTCTGACTCGCGTATTAGGAAAAATTGCTTGAAAAACTGCATTTGTTCATGGAAATTGCACACAAATTTTTGAGCAAGCTTTTTGTTTTGGCAAATTCAAGTAGAACCAGGTGGGATGCACCTGTGTTTGAAGAACAATACAAACATTCTTGAAAGCAAAGCAGAACAGAACTGACCACCTCTAGCAGAAAACAATCCAGGAAATGTTGTTTCTACATTGCCCCCTGAATGACATAGTTGTGAATGTGTTTGCATGTGTGCACTTGTACATGTGTCTCACACACATTTTCTGCCTAGAGGTGCAGCTGTGTTTTGCAACAACAAAATTGATCAGATATGGAGGGTGGAAAAGAGCACCTTATTTATATGTTCTCTGAGGTTCCTTTGTTCAAGAACGTCCACTGCAAGGCCAGTGACGACAAGCCCTGGGAAGTTAAAGTGCCCCCTCCTGTTTTTTAAAAAATTCACATTTCTGCTGTCAGAATTATTCATTTATTCATGCATCCATTTGCTCCTTTGTGTAGAGATTGTGGCATGCAGTGGAGCAACCCTGGCAAGGGAGGCCAGATGAGCAAGCATCTGGATTCCTGATCGTGTGGATGCTGTTATTAGGTCCTGTAATGGCATTCATGGTTCCTGTATTTTTGCCTGCATGTAACATGGCTCCTGCTTTTCTGCCTGCATTTCTGCTCTGAAGTCTGTTGTTGCTAGTGAGTAACCGTTTCAGGTTGTGCAGGTGTCTCTAAGCAGGGACAGGTCCAGCACCTGTGGCCTGGGAGAGGACCTGCCATCTTCTAGCATGGCTGCTGAAAAGTCCCGAAATGCTGGAGTGGTTTTAGTGATTGGCTCAAGGTGGCAAGTAGTGCAATAAAGCTAAAGGTTTCCCCTTGACATTAAAGTCCAGTCATGCCTGACTCTGGGGGGCGGTGCTCATCCCTGCTTCCTAGCCGAGGGAGCCAGCGTTTGTCCACAGACAGTCTCCGTGGTCGTGTGGCCAGCATGACTAAACACCGAAGTGCACGGAATGCTGTTGCCTTCCCACCAAAGTGGCACCTTTTTATCTACTTGCATTGCATGCTTTCGAACTGCAAGGTTGGCAGGAGCTGGGATGGAGCAACGGGAACTCACCCCGTTGTGCAGATTCGAACCGGCGACCTTTCCATCTACCAGCCCAGCAGCACAGCGGTTGAAACCACTGCGCCACCTGCATCCCAGTAGTGCAATGCATAGTGCTTGTATGTGTTCTATGTAGGTGCATCACAGCATCCATAAAGTGAAACCATTATTTGACTCAGATAGATGGTGAGGTGCAAGTCAGTTTTCTCTCTGCTTTATTCCTGCACTATTTTTTCAAACTATTTCTCTGGAATGGCTAGCTTTTGTTTCCTTTTAAAGATGAGTGCAAGATGCAAAGTGTTTTATACTTTTGAATGAGATTCTTCCTGGATCACTGGGCAAGGCTTCTTACAATTCTATACTGCATTGCAAATTAATTCTATTCACAATTATTTGGAGAAAAGTAAAACCAGATTTTTTTTCAAAATAAACCTAGATGACAATCCTTTTCATGTTTTTGAGTTAATAAGTCTTGTTAACGTTAATGGAACTTACTTTGGAATAAAACTACGTGTCAGTCTGTTGATTATTTTAACATCAGCCCTAACAATAATGTTGTGGGTTGTTGTTATTGAGGAACTTGAAACATACTGCTAAATCTGGCCTTTCAGCTCTTCTTTGATTCAGAATTATGAGAAGATGCCCTTGTATTGATTTTATTTGGCTGAATGTTTTGATGAGTTCAGATTCACACACAAAAATTTTGTCATGAAGGAAAAGTAAGAGTAAAGTGACAGATTGTCAGGAAATTATGGGATTTTGCACATGAAGCTTTTACTGGCACTTCTTTTTTCATGGTTGTTAGCAGATTTTTTGGATGATGTCATAAAGTATCCTGTTTCTTTTTTTTTCAGTCTTTTTCTGTTTCCTTTTTTATTTTTTGAAATGGGGAAATTATTATTTCAGAATGGGCAACATGGCACTTTTTCTCCTTGTGTTTTCTACTTATTCCATGATAATGCAGCTTCACCTAGGGGTTATGCTGTGGAAGATCAGGAAAGAAAAAAAAATTGCATACAGTTCAGATCTGAGTCCTGTGACAAAACCTAAAGCAGATACAGCAACAAACATTTTCATGTAGCGAACCTCTACATTCCATTTAAAGGCTCAATAGAATATACATAATACCTTTGTAAGAGGGATGCAGGTTAGAAGTAGCTTTTTAAAGCAGCCCCTGGTGTTAGACAGACCGCCCAATTTTCCCCAACTGCGGCGTCTGGTCCTGCCTATTCAGCTCGTCCGTTTGCCACAAAGGGAGCCAACTAATGCTCACCACCTCTGGATCTTCCATTGTGGGTTTCTTTTCTTGGCCATCCATCTTTGCTACGAGGCTGTGGCATGGAGGCACAGACGGTGGGAACCAATGACTGGCCACCTTCCAAGGAATGCCATGGAAGCATGCCTGTGTCTCCTGCACTGAGGGCAAGCATGAATGCACCTCGGGGTTAGTATCCCCCATGCCAGCCCTGGTGTGCTCCAGCAGTCACACTGACACATAACAATGGACAGTCGTGGATTTAGGGTGCAAGTAAAGAGGGAGGCCTGCCCTGTTTGCACAGTCTATAATTGCTTGCTACAAGAATGGCTGCAATCAGATGGACATTGGCAAATGCAGGCAGAGTCACTGAGACCCGGAATGCGATGGTGGCCGTCCACATACCTTCTAAACCAGCTTCTCCTGTCCTGGTGCCCCCCAGATATTCTGGACTACAAGTCCTAGCAGTTGTGGTTGGGTTGTTGGGAGTCAGAGCCCAAAACTAGAAGAGCACCGGGAGGGGAAGCAGCATCTCATGGTATTTTTAACTGGAGCTCTGGCCCTGGTTCTATTCTGTGCAGGAGAAGGGGCCTGGAAACTGCCTGCTATAAAAGTTTTAAAGAGACTCCTCTGTCTGGGGAACTGTCTTCTTCCAAATCTCTGCCTCCAAGCTGAGAGGGTACCACATGGTATGCATGAACTTGGCTTGACAGAAACGGGAAAGCGATTGAGTGCACACTTCGGCTTCCTGACCTGTGCACAGCAAAACAATTCCTTGTGAGACTCCACATTTTCATTACATGGAATTATGTTGTGTGAAGTGGCTGTGAGACCCAAATGCCACATTTTTCAAAGATGGAACCAATATTTATAACTATTTATAACTACGATAACTATTTATAAGTACCCAAGGCTCCATGTGGGCTTCCAGTCTATATGGCCCTCCCTCAGAGGTTCTGAGAGGGAAGGAGATGAATATGACTCGATGGGCAAAATTGCGGCATAATACCCTACATCCTGTTTGTCCTGACCTCTTCTTTTCTTTCCCCCCACTTCGAGCACAACACAAATGACAGATAATCACTCACTCGTCTCAATCTACCACACTAAGCCTCACAATCAAACCTTATTGTGAAGGCATTTCAGGTATGTAATTCTGAGGGGGGAAAAAAGGTTGTCAGGAGAGATTCAGAACAAAGGCTACCTAAAGTTTAGTAAGTATTTTCCTGTGCTCTCAACCTCTGATTTCCTTGATTGGGAGCCTTGTGTACCTCCAGTTTTCCAGCTTCTTTGTCAAATGCTCCCTCGAACAAGGGAGTGATTAGTTAGCTGTGTTCCCTTGTTGAAAGCTATTGTTGTAGGTATGGTTTTAATATACCCACAGTACTTGGCACCAAGGGACATTTTCTGAGTCCAGGAAATCTTGAACTGTTTATTGACTCAAGGCAAGGAATAGAACACTGAGATGGAGCTAATTGGCAGGAGACACAGTCTACAAGTCAGCTAAATATGTATTTCCATTAATTGGGACCCAGCCTTGCAGTTAAAAAGCTGCCTGTTCTAATATCAGTAACTTCTTGAAAGTTCTCTTTTTTGAATGAGTCAAATTTTCCATGTGGCCGACAGAGAGCTATGCCAACTGAAATATTGTTGTCATATCACAAACTCTACATGAGCTCCACAGACACAGCCAAGGAAAACATCCTAGGTGTTTACTGGCTATCCCCATCATCGGCAAAAGCCAATTAATTTTAGATTTAGTACAGGCCAATGACTAGAGGGAGATAGACACATTAGAATGGCCCTGAACATTGTGATATCAAAGCCACATTGGAGTGCCCCAAATGAGGGATATGTCTATGGTCAGGCTTATTGTCCTATGGTGATAATATGTCAAAATATTTTCCCACCCACTCCCCACCCCACTCTGGAATGACATTGTTATCATATTGATATTTGGTATGGCATTTGGCATCTCATTTGCTTTCAGTTTCTATCTTTGGAAAACCAAAAGACTGCCAGAACAAATCTCACACTTGGGCATTTGTGTGTATCTGATCATCATTTGCAATAAATTACATTTCTATATCAACAATGCCATCTCTGCAAGTGCGACTGATCTTTTTCTAGTGTTAATTCAGATGCTTGAAAGGGGATACATGATGGCTAAAAAGTGACAGAATATTGGTAGCCATGGATTTCCTTTGAGGAGATATATAGTTTGGAGCTGGCTTGCGTTCAAGGTTGGAATTATTGCCCTATTTCTGTTTTCAAACCAAGTTCATTGCTGATAAAACAGAAATTTGTTTGCATATATTATGAAGTTAAGGAAAAACAGACTTTGTTGTACAAAGCCATAGATGAAGTACTCAGCAGCGTTCATGAGACCATGCTTGTGACTTCTTTAGCACTCTTATGGGAAGAGACCATTAGAATGAGTGATAGCCTTACATTGGCCTGGACCAATCTTGCGAGCAGAATCAGTTCAAAACCCAAATGTCTGAATGACAAATACCATATCAGATTACATCCCCACGTGGAAGCACAGACCAAAAAACCCTGCCCATAGAAGGCATAAATAGACTTGTAGATGTGTCTCTCCCGATTTCAGTCATGTTTAGATGATTCCAGAAAATCTGCTTCCTATGATTATCTTCTCTTAAACATTAATTTACTAGTCAGTATAGAAAATGCTTTAACTCAAAAGTGGTGATAAAAAGGCTGCTTTTACTGGTGTAGTTCCAGGGAGGTTAGTAAAGCTATTTCTCCATCAATGAATAATTTCATTAATTGTGGGTGCCGTATTGTAACTAAAAATACAGATAAAGGTCAATCATAAGCCAGGTAAAATGGAATCCCAGACGCACAGAGGTGCACAGAGTTACCTATTTATGAAGAATAATCACACTACTACTGGAATGTAATGCCCTTCTAAATCTTATTATGGTTCCCAAGAATGGAAGTGTCCAGTAGATGCTATTTAATATTTTATAGTCTTGCACTGTTATTTGCCAGTCAGAAAGGGAAGGAGTTGACAGACAAGTCTTGGGTATGCTTCCTTAAGTCTCTTGAAATTTCCTTTGGCACCTCATGCAAAACAAAGACTGGAGGTCGCTCAATAAGGTTGCTGATTGCAGAGGGGCAGCATGTTGTGAGAGATACCTCCCGCCAATGGATCCCATAGAAACAACCTCATTGCAAACTCTCTTCCACGTGCATCCTGCCTTCTAGCCAACTTGTTGATGACATAGAAGAGGTAAAGGACAGTGCCAAATGAATAGCAATTATATTTCACCACTGATTTTTTCTTCCTTGAAAATACTAGCAAGTTGCATTGCAAACATGATCATCAGCATCAGCTGTAGGTGAACATTGGTTGTTGTTAAGTCACTTCTGTTCATCCACTTTCATTTTTGGCCCTTTACATGCCTGTTAAGTATTACTGTTTTCTTTGTTTGCTAGACAAACAGAAATGTCTAATATAGGAATCTAGGATAATCTTTTCTTTCTTTCATTTTGATCAAGATTTACCCAGTTTGGATCTCATGGATCAAAGATGGATGGGAGAATCTGCTTTTCCAAGCTTGCAATTTGATTTGCAGACAAAAAAGAAAAAAGTTCAATAGCGCACACACATTTGAAAAACTGTGCACCAACATGGCTTAATCAGTGGGGAAAAATTCATACATTTAAAAATGATCTGTGTATTTGGGAAAGTGTACACAAATTTTCATGTGAAAAACAAAAAAGCACAGAGCTCTGCTGATCAGATCTGAATAGGAAATGGAGCAAGCTGTGGGAAACTTGGATGAGATCCCTGTTCTAAGATAAAGGATAACAGATTTATGTAATAGATGCTGATCCGATGGTTAAGAGTTATGGGGGGGATGGTTCTCCCCTACACACAGATTAGAGATTACAGATTCTTCACAATTTGTTAGTGGTTCTCTCTCTCCTCTAATAGCAAACCAGATCAGATTTATTTATTTATTTAGAATATTTCTAAATAAATTTACAAACATGTGGGGCATTATATCAGTCTAAAGAAAAAGAAAAAAATGCCTACAAAGAGTGCAATCCTATTTATATTTTGTTACACCTATTGACCTCCATGGGACATACTCCCAGATAATCATGCATGGGGTTGTTGCCCAACTGATGGATGGAAATAAGTACAGGAAGGAGGCTACAACGTGCTCCTGAATGTGAAAGGGTGTGTATGAGTGTGATGAACCAAGAGGGGTGAGAAGACAGTGGGAGCAGGAGTGGTAGGAAGGAGATCAAAAATGGGGAGCTTGTGGGGAGAAGAAATGCAATGTGCAAAGAAGGGACATTGGTGGCAGGAGGCATAAGAGAACTTTCTGGCTGGAGGAGAAAGGAAATGCATCCATAGGTCTTCTGGAAAGCTGTGTCTCTCGAGGATGGGTGTGCCTGCAGCCCTAAAGAAAGCTGGTCCCCTATGCCGGTGAAACCCCAAAATCACCTGTTGTATAATTGCTGCTGATATTACTGTAACGGCTGTAAAGGTTACAGAGTCACCAATGTATCCAGAAGGCAGCGGTCTTCTCCTCTGCAGGGAAGACTCCACCCTGGAAGAATGCTGGTAGGTTCTTGAAACACAGTCTGTTATCTTCCTCTGAGTAGCCATCTGATTCCCTCCCCCTCCACAAACAGTGAACAACCATGTAAAGGCAAGAGTGGGGTTGCACTGGCTGGCCCGGCACCTACTTCTGTCTGTTCTGCCCTGTGCATCCCCATGTTGATTGGGAATGCTAGAATTTCCCCGTGATGAGTAACAGTGAAGAACTGGGACTTGGCAGGCACCTCTGTGTCAGCCATTCCCCCATCACCTAAGCTGAGGTGGCGCCGGTGGGGCTACCCGGGGTGTGATGGAGTGGCTCCATTCTCCCTCTCATGCAATTGTTGCTCATGGCAGGGTGAACACCTGAAAGCCGTCTCGTAGGCAGGCAGGCAGGCAGGCCGGCAGACTTATTGAGATGTGAGATGTTATTACGTAAGTTTATTTCTATCCCTGGGTAGCCATTGAAATAGCTCCATTTGGAATGTACAATAGTAAACAGTCTATAAAATACTCCCGTTGCCTTTGCACACATTGGCTTGAACACGGCTACTGCTTGCACAACTCTGTCAACAGACCCTCTGCCCTTCGGGAAATGCTTGGGGATTTCTCTCAGCCATTTGGCAATGTGCAAATTTGAGAAAGAGACAGCTCCCACTTTTGCTTTGCTTTGGTTGCTGCTCAAAAGGTCTCTTGGAAGTAACCACTTGTGGTAGCTATGTGCCTCCGTATCTTTTGACCTTCCGCAGATATCTTGCCATTGTTACAAAAGCCACTAGAAAGGCAGATCTAGAAAGACAGAACTGCACTTTCTCAGATTCATGTATATGTACACACACACCTGCATACACACACAGGATCCTTCCTGCTTCCTGTTTGCAGTCCCTTTTGCTGGTTCCAAACAAAAATTCCATTTGGCTTTTATGGGATGGAACACAGAGTTGAACTAGGACAGAATGTGAATTTGGAATTAAGAGTGACTATGGAAAAAAAACAAAGTTAATTCAATATTCCCTGATTCATTGGTAGCATCCCTATGCCTTGAATATTCCACTATTTACCTGATAGGTCAATTTATGCTTTGAAATCCAGGGTCAAGAGAAGGGAACGGAGAGCATTAGGCTCACTCCCCTCAGCTCGGCAATTCCCACCCCTTGCCTTCACTGCAGGCCAGTAAGCAAAAGCCACAACAAGGCAACATTAACAAAGAGGGCAGCTGGCATAGTAGCACAAAGGATCAACGTGTTCCACGTCTCTAACAGTTTTACAGAAGAGGAGAATTTTGGTTATTTTGTTCTGCTGTGCAAAACCAGGAAAAGCCGTATCTACTGAAATTCTTTTTCTACATGAAAAATAAAGGCACTCCTTCATCTTTTGTTCCATTCCTGCCATGTATATTGGTATTTATGAAGAGTCTATTTAAAAAGAAAAAAGAAATAAAGCCCAAATCTGGCTAAATACACTCCATAGGAAGAACAAGAATGTTAGACATGAGTAGCTCATCCCGTTGGTTTCAACAGTATTCATAGTTAGAGATGGTGAGGAGTTGGTGGTCCAACCAATCCAGGAGTTCAAGGCAAAAATTTTCCCATGCATTCTACAGATTCATTTCGCTGATTCTCCTCCATGTTTATTTGGTCAGAAGTCCCTCTGAATTCACTGGAGCCACCTTCTGATTACATGTGCACATGGTTGTTCTGTCAGTTCCCATGCCTAACCTCCTGTTACCCAGTCCGACTCACATAAACCTCACCCAGTACAGCCAATGGTCAGGGATGATGGGATTTATGGTCTAAGAACCTCCGGGAGAGCATCGGTGCCCGACACCTGCTTTAAGGTGACTACATGGCAAGATAAACAGGGTTTCTGTATCTTGGATGGCTATGCAAAAGAGGGAATTCCAAAGGACAAGAATTCAGCTGCATCTGACTAGACACTTGCGGTGTCTAAATTAGCCAGGTTGAGGAAGGTTGGTATACACTCCCACACTCTCCTTTTAATTGATCCCTTTGTATGCCAATGAATTTCAGCAGTGAAAAGTTTTATTATAATCCTGGAAAGCACAACAATACCCAGAAGCATTTCTGTACTCTTTCTCCTATAATTACATTGCAACAGTCTGAAGATCCAAGGAGTTTACTGCAATACAAATAGAAAAGCAAATAAGTAACAAGTCAAGACAACATCATTCCTCCACAAGAGCAAGCAGCCGTCATGGCTGAAGCAGCCTGAGTTGGAACATTTAATTTATCCATAAAGTTTCTCCCCACTCAGTAGTGATCCTGTATGCATGCCTCATTAGGAGTAAGTCTGAACTCAGTGGGATTTACTGCTTTGGGTAAATATGAATAGAATCACAGTCTTAATCATTTTAAAGTTTAACTCTGCTGAAAAAGAAATGTTGAGGAATTCAGTCAATATCTCTGCAGAGAGTCTCAGTCATCTGAAATTGGACATGGGCATCCAAGTGGGAAATGGCATAAAATTACACTCCTCTGAGCTGTGCAAGGGAAAAGAAAGTTGCTTGAAGAAGAGAGCAAAGTACAGAGCAAAGCAGGATGGAGCAAAACATTCCAGCTTCAAGTATACACTGCTGCATCTGAGCTAGCAGTGACTGGGCAAAAAAGGGATCTTGGGGTACTGGTGGACAGCACAGTGAGAATGACTGAGCAGTCAGTCCAGTGGGCAGTGGCTGGGAAGAAGGCAAACTTCATGCTCGATGTCATCAGGAACAAAATAGAAAACAGGACTGTTGAAATCTTACTCCCCATATTGGTGCAACTGCACTTTGATTACTGAGTTCAGTCCTGGCTGCCTTACCTGAAAAAGAACATGGTTGAGTGGGGAGAAAGTACAGAGAAGGGCAACAAAAAGGATTGGGGGCTGGAGCTGCTCCCCTGTGAGGAGCGGCTGCAACAGCTGGGACTGTGCAGCTTAGAAACAAGGTGAGTAAGAGGAGACATGATAGAGATGTTAAAAACAATGCATGGTGTGGAGAAAGTGGAGAGGGGGGCATTCCACTCCCTCTCTGGCAACACTAGAACCCAGCGTCATCCCGTGAAACTGATTGCGGGGAAAGGATAGGACAGATGAAAGGAACTGCTTCGTCACACAGCATATAGCTAAACTATGGGATTTGCTGCCATGGGCAGTGGTGATAGCTGCCAATTTGGTCGGCTTTAAAAGGGGATTGGACAGATTCATGGAGGAGGCAGGTCTCCGCGGCTCCTAATTCTGCTCGTTACTTGCTACCTCCTTCAGCAGAGGTGGCCTGCCTGCATAGCCCAGTTGCAGAAGAGCCTGGGCAGGTGGAGGTCTTGCACCCATCCTGCGTGAGGGATCCTGTGGGCAGCTGTTAGCCACCCTGTACAGAGGGTTGGACTAAATGGACCTTGGGTCTGATGTAGCTTCGCTTTTCTTATGCTCTTATGAGAGAAGCATTTATAAAGGGTATTTATTGCATTCAAACAGCATGTTCAGATGGGTGGGGAAAGTAACACAGAGTGCTCAGGTCTTCAGAGGGCAAAATGTTCAGATTTCTGTCCTCCCCTCCTAGGTTGGGACAACCACAAACTAGAATGTCCAAGCCTTGTAGATGCTGAATGTTTCATGCCCAGGAAGGATGTTTGGGCTTTTTCTCTGAAACTTAGGGGAGTGGAGTCAACATTCTAGAGAGAAACAGAGAAGAACACCACAAATGTGACCTCCATCCCAACATTGCAGGGCATTCCCACCTCTTAACAAGGGTGCTCCTGTTCAAGGGGTTCCAGCAGGCTAATCTATTCCCAGCCCAGCTTTTTTGCTTTACTTTTCCAATGAACACATATTCTGTACCACATGGAAATGATCACTCCTTCTTGGGCTTTGTATCCCTGCCTTATGGCTCTCAAAATTGTACTTTTCCAACCCTGGGATTTGCCTGAGCATCAGATTTGCACCCCAAGCCCCCAATTTGCATTCCTAAGTGGCTCTTTTTGGGGTTCAGTCCTGCTGGCAGCCCTCCCCTGATTCCACTATTAGGGAGAATGGTGTGGCCCACCCATAGATCTGTCTCGCTTGCACATAGTGTTGTTACTACAGTTCAACAGAGCTCTGCCCCCCTCTTTTAAACACCTATATGATGAGAAGAAATTCAGCAGGTGAGGGTCCCCCCCACCGGGGGTGAAGGGAATTAGCCTTGCCTGTTGACACTATTCTTGTTCAGCCATTAAAGACACAAACACTTCCAGAACAAAGCTTGCCACTGTAATCTTGGCTCAGGTTAATTGTCAAGGGATCATTGAAGGGATGAAGAAGCAATTGGTGGAAAAAGGAGGAGGAGGGAACCGTCCTGTGGCTGCTAGACAGCCAGCAAGGAAAGAATTGTGCCAGCTGCACTGTGAGCTCAGAACACGGGTGTTTAAATGGGTGTGGGGGGGCCCGGATACAAGTTATCCTGAGGCTGCTCTCTCAACGAAGTGCCCAGCTAGATGGGCAGAAAAGCCCCTCTGGCAAAAAAAAATTAAGGGCAGGAGATAAGGAGGCAAAGGTCACCTCTACTGCTTCTCCACCTGATGTAGGATACTCATAAGCTTCTGGGTTTGAAGGCTTATGAGCAGTGAGGGTGCATTGCGTTGAATAGCCTTTTTAAAAGGAAAGAAACCAGAAATCTCAAATTCAACACATTTCCCATATTTAGAAATGTTGCATCAGACTGAGAATTCTTTGAATTTTGTAGGGTTCCATGCGGCAAACCAAACTGGAACTAGTTAGTAAAAATTATCCATACTTTCTTAAATTTAATTAATTAAATGACTTTTAATTAAAGGTCATTCAATTCTTGTTTTAAGTAATCAATGGAGGTGCTTACCATATTGAAATAAATTAATACATCTCTAAGCACTTAATCCATCAAAAATTCAATAGATCATAATAAATACAATGATGAATCACTTGAATTGTTAAAAATATTTAAAACTTGAACTTAAAATACAGTAAGTACTAAGCAAACCAGTCAGGCAACCCAATCCTTCAGGGAAGGCTTAGATGCAAAGATAGCTCTTAACAGGTGCTGTTAAAGGTAAGTTTTTAACAGATAATAGTTGACCCCTTTGTAATACCAGGGTACAGCATATACCATAAGATGGACACCACCATGGAGAAGGCCCTGCTTCTGGGATGCTAATCATGGAAGATATGCACTCAAGCATTATGAGTGGTCTCAGCTAAGAAAAGAACTAGCAAAACAGAAGAATATAATTAGATGTTTGCAGGAAAAGGAACAGGGAATAGAAATCTTGGCTCCCTCTGTGCCCTTCATTCTCGCCATACCTTAATAATCATAGAGAGTTATGTATATGCCATGCTCCAGGGTGTGGCCTTGAGTAAGTAGAGGATTCTGAAGCAATCTCTGAATGATTTACTATGGCTAATTGCAGGGGAGGGGCTAATTAGTCTCTTTTCAAAAAGACCTCAGGTGTTTGGAAAAGACGCGGTGCTGCTAACCTCAGCCGGAAATAAAACCATAGCTGAGAAGGGAGGACAGTTGCAGTGAAATGTATTTGAAAGCTTTCAGGGTTGAATCTGGTTGGCCTGCCAAGATGGCACAAGCTGACGAAGGAAATTGGCACGCTGACTTTAAAAATAACCTTAAAATTCTGATTTGATGCATCAGAATAACCAAATTGTCTGTCATGATGATGGATGGGATGTGTGTGGAAAGAGAGTATCACAACGGCTTTCATGAATAGGTGTCCGCATAAAATTCTCTTCTGAGCGCTCTCTGCCCACAAGAGCTTTGCACTCACCATTTGATCAGTGCTTGTGGAAGGGAAGATGCTGACGCCAGCACCAATGTTCTGCTAAGTGCGATGTACCCACCATGTGCATGAAGAGAGCTCACTTGCTTACGTGGAAGGAACTCTGTTCTCTGGTGGGACCTGCTGACCTGCTGCTACCCAGAGCAAAGCTGGTGAGCAGCCAGGTGCAGGTATCATGTCGACCCAGCTTATATGTCACTGGAATGGCTGGGAGCTTTCCCACTCCACACTTCTCCATGCACGTTTGATGGGAAGCTGGCTTGCACTTCCCACATGGACATCATACTGCCAGCAACCAGAACATGCAACTGAAGGAAGTGACTGAGGTAGTGGATCTGTCCACACAATCCCTCCCTTTTGAATCAGAGGTGGGCCAATTGTGGCCCTCCAGATGTATTGGACTATAATCCCCATCAGACCTGGCCAGCATAGCCAATTGTAAAGGATGATTGGAGCTGCAGGTCAAAACCATTCAGAGACCCCACAGCTGTTTAAACAGTACACAAAAGCTTGTATGTATGTATGTATGAATGAAACATCTGGGGAGCCACAGCTTGCCTACCCCTGCTTTAGACATGGCCATAGTAGCATGGGGAGTGCCTAGAATACAGATGTCCCTATGCCATGTAGGCAATACGGGAGGTATCAGACCTTATGATGATGTTCAAGAGCCCTGAAACCTGGCTGCATGGATCTAAATGGTATTTAGGATAGGGGGATAAATGCAGTGCAGACACACAAGCTGAATGAATTGTAAATGCATTTCACTTGCTTTTGTCTTAAATGGGTGCACATAATCAGAAAGCAGAAGAAACATGACACACTTTGTTGAAGCTAAGCTGTTCAGACCCAATCAAAGCAGAGTGCTTCCTTCTGTGAAGGTCTGCAAAGGCATGCAGGCCAGGAAGTTCAGTGTTTTGCAGCATGCAACAGCGAAGCGAGGTCTATCGAATGGCTTGACCTGCTGCTTTGGTTCTCCAAGAGGTGTTCCTAAGAGCTGGATGCCTATAGAATGACTTGGTGCCACGTCGAAGGACAAAGTGTTTTACTCCTGTTCACCTATCTGCCACTAGATTCCTCAACATTTTTGAAAAATCTTGTTCCTGGTATTTGTTTTGGCTTCAGTTTCCTTCCATTTGATTTTATTCAATGTGCCACAGATCTTTTTGTCAGTCAGTCACATTTCCTCATTCCAATGCATCTATCTCATTCCATCAAGATTCAGCAATCATGTTGCTTCTTTCTCTGCAGAAAGCTGCCCTTTTAATAGACTTTAGTATTTGGAAATCCGCCTTGACTTTAGAAGCTAAGACCTCAACATGTCCTTAACCTCTTCTGTAATATACCCTAAACATTTAAAGCACCACTTCTGTAATGCACCAGAGACAGAATGGAGAAAATTAAATTACTTAAAATGGATTTTCAGAATGTTCACATTCCTCTTATGAAGTCTACAGTCTGAAATCCATGATACAAAAGATGGATGGTATACATTGTAGCATAACTTTTGTCAGCTATAGGATGCGGTTAGTGTCCACTAATAAACAGCTTTCTGCAGAAGACACATATAATTGGAATTCATAATCCCCAAATGCCTTGCTTCCATTGAACTTAACGAGAAATCTCTAATTTGATCTTAATCACATGTAACAATTGCACCTCATGCCTAATATAGCTTTGAACGTACACAACCATTCCTCTCTACACAAGTTCTGTATCTTGTGTTTTACTTAGGGCAGACTAGAGGTTGGGTAACTTCTAAATTTTATATTTTAAAAGGTGGGGAATCATCCATTCTGTGTCTTTCCATCTGACATCCCTAGGCATAGCTTGAAAGCTGCATAGCACCTAGTAGAGTCTAATCCAGCTCTGCCTACAGCTGCTTTCTAAACTCCATTTTAAGACTATGTTCAATGCACACATTACAGTTTTAGCACAAAGCCCATTTTCTCCTTCCATACTTTCACTTAACCTCCAGCCTCATGAAGAGTTCTAGATAATGTGAAAACTTGTCCACTATGTTGTTCACTAACCTTCGTTTGATTCTAATAAATTATTGCCCTATTGTGGATGCTATAAACTGCGAAAAGCTTGATTAAGATAGCATATTATTCCCTGTTGCAACAGAATCATTTGCTTTATCCACATTAAAAACCAAACCAAACAAACTGATGGGAATGTATTTTAAAGGCAAAAGTCCTGATCACACAAACACACACACAGAGAGACACCAAATTGATTTATCTGTCCCATTTTTAGAAAAAATGATGGTGGTTGCTTTCACCCATATATATTACATGTCAGGTCAAGCAGGGGTTTGGGAAAACTAGTTGCCTGGAAATAGATCACCTGAGGTTTTCATTGGAAACTCCACCAAAGAGGATCTTTTCTCTCCTCCCATTTCCATCAGCATGATGAAGTGCCACAGCAGTTGGAAGGTACAGGGTTTGCTAAATCCATTCTAGGTTGTCGCAGATGGTCAGGTATCTTTCATCTCTTTGTCTGCTGTTTAAGGGCCTGGATTTTTTAAAAAGAGATGTACAATAATTTGTTCCATTAGCACAAGTAAAAATTCTGCAAGTTGTCCATTCAAGAGAAGAAACTGATGGAACTGATGAAAGTTGGAAAATGGGGAATCCACAGGACAGATTTACAGAAATCCAAACACATTTGACTCTGCTGAGGATTCCTCTGACACCCTCATACAGCAGCCCTTTCTAACCTACCAATTGCTGGCAAGTGTGGACTTGCGCTATTAATTTTTCGACAGAGGCTTTTGATGGGAACTAGTATTGCCCAATCTACAGTAACAGTGTGCATAGATATTCCAGACTAACTTTTCAAATAAACATATAAAGGAACGGAACAGATAACTTGATACATGGTTATCATATGAAGTGCTGTCTGGATAATACATCATACTGGGATTCTCGAGTAACATCTTTTCTTTCTATGGGACCCCTGAGAGGCTTTGAAAAGCTCTTGTCCTCTCAATCATTTCTCCACTTTTCAGTGATTTTGCACCATGAAATGACTTAAATGTTATTTATGTTCCTGTGGTGGTTGGCAGCTGAACTCATAATAGGATGTTTCTTGAAGAAGAAGGGAATAAGTGTGTGTCGCTCACACATGTGTGCGCGCACGCATACGCATGTGCATATGAGCACTGGGGGTGCAGGTAGAACTTTCCGTTCATTTTGTATAATTATGATACAGAAAATATTTGCAGATCGTGTTTTTGCACCATAACAAATGCGACTGTTCAGCACAGGGGCCCTACGTGAGGCCAACACATTTTGCAGAAAGGAGAAGTGTAGTGCATGTGCCGAGAGGGAATATTTACACCCCGATGCCTTTTGGTGACGTCGCTGAGCAGACACGAATAATTGTGGCTCAAGGGCTGGTTTTCATCACTCAGCTTGTTTGAAATTCCCTCTGTCAAAATTGGGATGGTGGGGGGGCAATTCCCAGATTGCCTCTACAGTAGAGTTTTTCTTTCAGCTTTAGGTGAGATTTGACAAATAGGTAGGAATTAGGGGCAACATAAACAGAATCCAAGAAAGGTTTATAAATAAGAGGGGGTTTTCAAAACTGAAACCAGCAGAGGGGCTCCTGCTGATGGTGGCTCAAGGCCCAAATTCTCCTTTTTTGTAATATGAGGAATGAAACCACCTTTCAATGGCACCGATCTGTATCTTAGATTCCTATGTATTCTGACTCATATTGTAGCAACAGAGTCTGACTTCCATTGCAGCCAGTGCTTTGATCTTCCGTGGAAAATCCAACATCCCCACAATAGCCAGGTATGAGATGATTTTAATGGGGAACCAAGACATTGGCATGCATCTCGGAGCGATTTTTTTTTCTTAACTCTTAATTCATTTTCCAACTATCCAGCCCTGAGAGTTGGTTCAGGTGTGGGACCCATGTATTTATTGTGATTACATTTATTCCCTGGCTTTTCCACTATTGCAAGGAATCCAAGGCAGCCTACATGCTCCTTCTCCTCTCCACTTTATCCACACAACAACCCTGTGAGGAAAGATAGACTGAGAATCAGTGACCAGCCCAAAGTCACCCAGTGAGTTGCATGGTCAAGAGGAGGCTGGAACCCAGATTTCCTAAGTCCAACTCTCTAAGCACTAAGCCACAGAAGTTCTCCACCTGTTATAATAACATCAGGGTGGCCTTATGCAGTAGACAGATGCACTGTCTTAAAATGAAATTGTGCACAGTGAAATTAATTGATCCACGTGGCTGTGTGTGGAATCCACCTCTCTACCAGACTGTTTTAATGTATTTGATTTTATTGACTGTTTTTAATGTATCTGATTTTTATTTATTGATTGTGAGCCGTCCCGAGATGCCTTGCATAAGGAACAGCATACAACAGGTTTAAATAAATAAACAAACAAATATTTCCTACAACTTCCCCTGCCATGAGAACACTGAGGATTCTGGCGTAGGTATGTGTTCATCTCATGCCCAAGCCCTGTTCAGTTCTGACTTGGGTAAAATTTCTACTGACTTCATGGGCCGCTGCCATTTCTTGCGAGGGCATGTGCTTGCACATGTATTAAGTTTACTGCTGAGCTTTTAAACCATAAATTAAAAGTACCCTGAAGGTATAAGATCCTGCATGGCATGGTTCTGTCTCCACTGGAATGGAAGAGGGAGGATTCAGATAGAGTGATGGATGTTTCGTAAGACTGATTATTTCCCTTTGCTGTGTCCATATGAACATGTGATAGACACACATTTATCACACATGACCCCAGCTGTGGTGTTGACGGATCACATGCTCAGGACTATGTGAATTTTGCTTGAGATGTGATGCTGGATACTGGTTGGAAAGACCGCTGAACACCAACGAAAATATGCCTGTCGCTCCCCATTTATTTGATTTAGAAACTATGGCATATGCGTATTTAAGTAGCCAACCACAGCATGCGTAGCAAGTGAAAGTCAGCTCCTGTTGTTAAAAGGCTTCTCTGTGTGTGTGTGTGTGTGCGTGCGTGTGTGCATGCACATGTAATACTGATGTGTAGGTAATTGTTTCCCTTGTGTAACATTTGCTGATTATTAAAGGTTGTGTGCTAGTCCTGATTTGCAACTTATCCCGCCCTAAGGTAGCGTGCTTGCCCCCCAGGCCAACTGCTCTTGGTTCAGACAGCAGACGGACCCACAGAACCCTGCTAGGCTTTATCTCACTTCAGAGATTGGGCCTCGCTCCCTCTGCTGCCAGCTTCAGCGAGGGTGCGGCTATTCTCCACACCAGCATCCCTGCCAATAACAACAAGCTCCTTTTCATCCGCTGTAGCCTGGTCACAAGAATTATTATTTTCTATTTCAGCCCGCCCCATTCCCAAGTTGGGCCCCAAAGTCCTACTTGAAGGGCTTTCCCTCCCCACCGGCCTCTCACACCCGTCGACCCTAGAACAAAACCCTTTACATCTGTTTTTGTGATGATGGCTTCCCCCACAACCTTTTCCCTGGAAAGCCCTTTCCATAGCTCCAGCCCACTGCTTGTTTAAAGCCGAACTTTTCCCTGCCAGGAGCCTTATGTACATATATGACATACTGGAGGAAAAAAAAAAAAAAGAAGAAGCCCTTTTATTAGATTGCTAGTCTCTTATTTATGCATCTCCACACTTACGTGGGCAGATGCAACATTTGAATCATACAATAATTGGCTTTGGGAAATCAGTAGCTCATAATAATAATATTGTGAGTGGCCAGAATAAAAAAGACCTGTTTCTTTGAATGATGGGGGCAATTAATCATGTGTGTGTGGGCTAATGTCATGGTGCCAGCAGTTGCAATGGGATAAACCTCTCCCCCTACAACTGTGCCTGTCCTTCTGCTTTTAGACCCACCTAACTGGCAGACAAAACAGACCAGGTCCTAAATGCATTCGTCTCATCAAGCGGGTGCCACTCTTCAAATCTCCAGCGCTGGTCACAGGTGGTAAAACTGCATGGAAGCTGATATGCCTCCTAGTTGGACGCTGCAGTGTAGCCCAGCCCATGAGATAGTTGCAAACTGGCAGCACTCATCCTAGATGAGGTTGCAAAAGCAAGAGGACCGACTTGCTCTGAAATTAGCTCAAGTACAGTCTGACTTTGTCAGACACTCAGTGCCTTAAAAAAGAAATGTTGGCAAGGGAGAGATGACCGGATATTATCTTAGGGAGGAATAGGAAGCAAGTTAGAATTATGTGCCTCGGTTGATGAGCCCATGTTGAATTCACAGTTGTATATTCAATGCTGCGCATGGCATCTGTACAACCTGAAATCATTCATGAACTGTAAGAATAGGATGGGCTCACAGGGCCATCTGATCCTTGGAATTAGTTCTGTGTGAACAGATTCTAAAGTTCACAGCATATATCTCTAACAGTAGCCAACTTCTGAGTCTAGACACCCAAAGTCTCTGCTGCTATCAAAACAGTGGCTTTCCCAGATGTTGACATCCATTGACTCAGCCATGCATTGTTCTCACTGTCTGAGTTAATGCATTCATTATTTTGCTATGGGTTGACCTGTAAATAGGCTGGGAAAGGCTCCCCTGTCAAGCAGCTCATTTGCTCATGCCACTCGGTCATGAATTTTCTGTCACTGCATTTCAGAAAATGGAACTGCCAGACCTAGAATGGAAAGTTCCACACCATCCTTCCCCAACATTCGACATATGCTTTGCATTCCAGCCCCCATCATCCCTGGACATTGGCCATGCTGGCTATCTCTGATGGGGTTGTAGACCACAACATCTGGAGTATACCAGATTGAGGAAGGCTACTCTAGAGGGGCAAAATTCAGTGTTAGCCCAGTCAACTCCACTGATGTTCAGTCGGCAAAAACTGGGAAGGTGCTCACCATTAGCAAATCTGTGGGAAGCAGGTGAGTGTGCCTTGCTGTACGTTATCTTCCCCTGATCAACAATGTCAACAAAACTCTATCAATAAAGTTTTATCGATACCTCCTGGGCTGTGACCTTGGGAATTGCATTCCTACAATCGGAGGGAAATTATCACCAGCATTTAACATTCTATTAATCAGATGTGTTGAAAAGAACCTCTCATGGCACGATTCTGAAAGAGAGGAGAGCAAAAAGTGGTATCGTGTAGCCTGTGGCATGCAATCCTGCCCGTTGGGGGCCCTCGGATGTTGCCGGACTGAATCTTTCTAAGCCAAGTGCAGCTGTTTGAGCTGCCACTGATATAATGTTTCTGTGACATCCATGTTCGCAGACTCCCTGGCTCCATTCGTAAGCCTGAGTGGTCCCCAGCCTCTAGAAGACAAGGCAGCATGAAAAAGGAACTTCCCAGGACTGAAGTTTGCTCGTGAAGTGATGGGTCAAGTGTAAGGCATACAGAGGGTTCTGGAGAAGACCTGGTTTCATCTCCCCAGGGTCAGGGCCCTCTGCTCCAGCATCTGCCCCCAAACCAGATAGAGAGCTCTCACCTCCTCTGTCCACCACTGCCCCGTCGCCTCCACCCCGTCTCCCAGCCCTTGTCATAGCCTTGCCTGGATTTTCCACCTGACCCTTCCATCTCAAATGTACATGCATGGTGGCTTTAAATAGGAACTCCAGATACAAACATATGAATGGGTGCTGGGGAGCGATTGTGGCTAGGGACTAAACAAAGGGCAAGTGTTTGCTTACCTCTGCAAATAACTGAATGGGGATGGACAAATCCTTTAATTTCTCCGACTCCCACCTTTGAATGATGGTGACGGTGATGAAGTCAACTGCTTCTGTTATTACTCGCAAGTTCTTTCTGTTCTGGTTTTGAAGAAATGTGTGAATGTTGGTAAGTTAGCATTCACAACAAAATCAATACCTTTCTCAGCCATTTGTGCAGGCATAATTCACTAGGCCCGGCTACTTCTAGCGTGGAGAAGACCAGGTTGTACCTGCTTGGTCTGTAGTTGTTAAACAGGAAGAACCTGCCAGAAAAATGAGGTGGCAACTCTAATTAAGCTCTGCAAATCAGGCTGAACATACATGGACTCGACTCCCCAATTTGAAGAGCTACCATTCAAAGCCCTGGGCCTGGATTAACACAGGTTCTGACTGACTCGTCAGTGTTGCTTTCCTGCACATTGATTTTTTAACAAATAAATCTATCCTGCCCTTTAAATCCTTTATAGAGCCACAAAACCTTTATGAACAGCTTTATGGATCTGGGTAACAAAAAATGAATGAAGCATAATCCTTAGCCATCCCATCAGTTGAGACTGAATATCCAAGGTACAGAAATCCAGATCTCACCCTCCAAACACAGATCTTCTAAAACCATTAAAGCTCCTGGACAGGCCCATTTTATTTTTGAAGGGGAGAAGTGTAGCATCCATCACTGGATGAGGATCACAGACTCATCCTATACGTATACCAGGAACCCCCTATGTAGCTTCACTTGTTCAGTGCCTGCTTTTCAGTGCTTTGAGTCATGAAGGTCACAAGCAGCCTGCACACTATAGGAATGGAAATCCTTAAGAGAGAAACACCTTTCTGTGCACATAATGGTGTCCACTATGTCAGAAGTCTTTTGTTTTATCTTGTTTTGTGAAGCTGTGACATTTTCCGCTGTTGATTTACCATACGAAGGCCAGGTAAAATGCATGGAGGCAAATGGCATCCCACCAGTATAGCTGAGAAGATAATTAGATCTTCTGGAGGCTAACACTCTGCCTCTGCAGAATGTTCCCTCTGTAGGAAAATCCTTCAAAGACAGACATTTTATCTCAAGCAAGCCCACCAAAAAAGAAAAATAATGAAGAAAGTAGCTTAGAAAGACTGGCGAGAGGTCTTGAGCTGCCACAGTTTTCCTTCCTTGCAGTAAAGCATGGCTAAAACAACACAAACTCCTATGGCTTACTAATTTTTCAGGCCAATATTTTTGTATAATTTGTGTGCTTTATAAGCCTTGAAAAACCCACAAGAGGCCACACATTTCTGATGTAATCGTCTTTGAATTCAACAAAGCCCATTACCATGTCAAAGATTTGGTGGGGGCAGTTTCCAAAGACTAAGAGGGGTGGTTGGTTTCACAGAGCACACCAAAGGGAATTTTCACTACAGCTACTGAAATAATAAACTCCAGTGCCCAACTCCCATATATTTTCCCCAGCCAGACATGACTGGGTAGGTCAGTTTTAATCTCTGATAATTATTATTTTTTAATTTTGCCATTTTTCATATGCTATTATAATATATAACAAACACTGCCATGTGCATATACAGATCAGTTTCAGTTCTTTAAATCTTTAAAATGCAATTTGCATTTTGTATTGCATTTGTAAAATGCAGGCTAACTTTTACTACTATTTCTTCTGACTTATTCAGGTAATTATGTTACATTATATATTATTAAATACCCTAGAATTTTCCAGCAGGTTTTTGTTGAATGAGCATAGTCATTTAAATGGTGTTTCTAAGATCATGGATTTAGAAGGAACCACTCCTGTGTGTAATCCTATTAGCTGAAATGGAACTCTGTGGATATAATAAGTTGTACTTGAACTAAGTTGGCCACAGAGTACTTACCTTTAGTCAAGAGAGTCCAAAAGGGTTCTATTCCAACATCTCTGGCTATCTGGAATAAGAAAGCTAAGCAAAAGTAAATATGAGAAGCATTAAGGGAGCATCCATACTGATGACTGAAGTGAAGTAATGGGGTAATAGATGATCATGAATAACCACTCTCTATGTTACTGTGGAAAAACCACATACCTCCATACTTCTTTCACTGTAGAGCACTAGAAGCTTTGCACAATCCTGTCCTTGAAATATATAGGCTGAAGGACCCAAGGTATGGCAGCCGCCCTGCTGTGCCAGTGGAGCCTGGCCAAATGGCTCATTGGCCGGGCAGCAGAAGAGTCCAACAGCATCTCCATTCATGGGCACAGGCCCACTTGTGGAGCAGGAGCTACAGGTGGGAAGGAGAGGGCATGAGTGGAGCTACACCAAGCCTTATGCCCTTTCAGACACTCGCCCTTTTTATGTTGATGATACAAGTGGCTCAAGCACAGATGCTTGCCCTGAATTCAGCGAAGGTAGTAAAATATGCAGGATAATGATTTCAAAACCCTACTCAGACCTCGCCAACTGCCCTATCCACACTGCCATGGGAACGCGGGTACAGCGGACCTCTGGACCTCAAGGCAGAGCTCAGAAGCCATGGCAGACAGCCTGGGGCCGTCGCAACCTGGCCTCATGCGGCGTGCAGCTAGAGACTCCAGAAGAGCAAGCGTTCTCACGGCAAGAATCTTGGAGAAAAGGCACTTTGTGGCAGAAGAGAGCACTTTGCAAAAACAGCCTGCCTGCCAGCCGTGCGTTTCTAGGAGCAAGAGACAGTGCCAGTGCTTGTCTGCACAGGACCCAAACAGACTCGAGCAGCCAAGAGCAGCTGCACACAGATAAGCATCGCTGCATCCACGTCCCTGCCTTTCGCCGGTGCTCTGGGCTTGTTACACACCCACTCTCTTGCTCTGCTTTCCACAGGCAGCTTTCCAACCAGGACCATGGCCAGGACTGCTGGTACCCAAGTCACTGTGCTCTGTGATCTTATTTGGAGCAGCCTTAAGAGCAGCTCAACCAGAACATGTCCTGCTGGTCAGGAACGGTGGCACCAAGTCCCAGAGGTCACCACAGAGTTAATGGCAAGTTCAAGGAAGCTACCAGCGGGAGGAAAGCTTCCCTCAGAAAATGAACGCCTTGGCTAAAGGATGACAACCCCTCTCCCCACAAACTTGTAGAAGGGAAATGCAAACAGACAACAAGCGATACAAAAAAGGATGCTGGGGTATATATTACTAATAAGATCAACATCAATTATAGCTTTTCTTTTAATACATTGGAAGCAGGAAACCAGTTAGGGAGAGTTTGACCACTGGATGACAGCAGAATTAAAGGTGTACTGAAGGAGGAAAAAGAGACGGAGTGGATTGAGAGAAGGGGAATGTATTCCTTCTGCCAGCCTTCATTGGCAGGGCCTGAGATGATGCAGCCAGGAAGTCTGGGGAACTGAGGCAAGTAGTGTTGATAAGAGACAATGTCCTAGACCTTACTGACAAAGTGGGGAAAAGATCACCAAGTCCAAATGGTATCCATCTATGAGTTGTTAAAGAACTCTAATGTTCATTTGCTGATCTTATAACACAAATATGTAACACGTCCCTGAGATCAGAGGACTGGAGAATCGCCAATTTTACATTATTTTTTTTAAAAGGGATTTTTTGAAGAGAGGGGGGTGATTATCCAGAAAAGAAGAGAAAGCTTAATTCAGCATCTGTTAAACTGGTGGAAAGCATGATTAAATATAAATTTATCAAGTCTATAGGAAGGATATTTTCTACTGAAAAAAGATCAAGATGGATTCTGCAGCAGTAAGTCTTACACCCCCAACTTTTTAGAATTATTTGAGAGTATCAGTAAACACATGGATCAAGATGATCCCATATTCATCAACTGCTTGGACTTCCAAAAGCCTTTGAACAGCTCCTTCATAAAGCTTTTTGAACAAGGGAAGCAGCAGTCAAGGGACAAGATAGGGGGTCCTCTTATGGATAGCTTAAAGAACAGAAAGGAAAGAGTAAGAATAAATAGTCAGCTCTTGAAATGGAAGGATGTAAGCAGCAGTTTCCCTGAGTATCTGTGGCCAGTGCTTTTTGAGCTGTTTGTAAATGCTCTGACATTAGAATCAAGCAGTGAGGTGGCTGAATACACAAGGAGACCAAATTGTTCATGGTGGTTAAAATTAATTTAAAAAAATGAATGTCCAAAGCTCCAAAGGGATCTGGCCAAACAAGGAAAATGAGCATTATAAGGACAAATGCAGCATTGTGTAAGCAAGTGTTCAGTGCGGCTCACAGGGGCCACCCTGTCCCACATCCCATATATACATTGATGGTGTTGGAACTAGAATTGACTGAACAAGTCAGTGACTGAACAAGGAATGGATCTTGAGGCTGTGGTGGATCATGTTGCCAAAATGTTGACCCAGTGTGTATCTGCTGTATAGAAGGCAAATTCCAACTGGGGTATCTTTAGGAAAGGAACTGCAAATAAAACTGCCAGTGTGACATGGTGGTTGGAGGGTTGGGCTGGGAACCTGATCATAGCCTCCACTCAGTGATGACGCTCACTGGGTGGCTTTGGGGTGGTCACAGATGCTCAGCACAGCCTACCTCACAGGGTTATTGTTGTGAGGATAATATGGAGTCGAGGAGAACTGGGTAAGCTGCCTTGGGTTCCTTGCAGGAGGAAGAAAGGTGGGATAGCAATGCAATGCAATGCAATGCAATGCAATGCAATGCAATGCAATGCAATGATCCTTACACTGCCCTTATAAAAGCATATGCTGCAACCACACCAGGAATATGGCATACAATTCTGATCAGCACATCACAGTGAAGACATTATAGAACTGGAAGAGGTATAAAGCAGGGCAACCAAAATATCCAAGGAACTAGAGCGACTCTCCTGTAAGGAACACTTTCAACAGCTGGGACTGTTGAGCTTAGTGGACTGACAAGTGTGTGTGGGTGCAGGTGGAGGCACATAAAATTATGCATGGCATGGGAAGAGTAGACAGGGAGGAATTTTTCTTCCACTGACATGGAAGAAATGAAGGATGCCTGTAGCAATGGCCATTACCTTGGAGGATAAAGTCCTTGATGGCTACCAGTCATGATGATGCTCTATTACCTCCAGTGCCAGTGGGGGCAGCCTTCCTCTTCAGGGCAGTTCCTGGGGAGCCTGCGTAGGAGGGTGCAGTGGCACTTCCCACAGGCCGATTGCTTACTGCCTGGAATGCTGGACTGGAGAGGCGGATCTTGCCTTGACATGTTCTTTTTTCATGCCCAGTTCTGTGTGGACCATTAGGGAGGGTCACCCATCACCAGCAGAATCCTTGGTGCCAGCAATTTCAGGAAATATTTACCAGGGTGGTAGAGTATTTAGCATGGCTGTCGGGTATGCTAGAAATATATACCCCAGTGCTTCTTTTCCCAGGGATGGTCACCTGTTTCATATGATGACTTTGAGCCCTGGCAACTTAAGAAATGTGGTTGTTGCTTGCATGACCCTGTTCCAGAAACCAGTCCCAAATTGTAGGTTGTCATGTCATCTGAACCTGGCAAGGGTGGATTGTTGCTACGGTTAACAAGTGCCCACAGCCCTATAATAGTCCTTAGGTCCTGGGGAGTTTATTAATCATGGCCACAATCCACCCCTGCTGCGTCTGGAGAACAGGACAGCTTACAAGCAGGGCTTGAATTATGTTACCATGCAAAGCTGGCTGCAGTCGTAAGGGAGATATACAATCAAATAATCTTAAAAAGCCAGATCTGAATATTTAATAGCAGATAAATATTCAAGCTAAACATTGCACAGATTTTTCGTTAAGAGAAGCTTGTTCATATTCCTAAGTATTATCAGTCATTTTACTTTGCTTTGTATATGTTTTGTTCATGCTTTTGACCCACTTGAACTAGCAGCAAGAAAAGGAACGTAAATCAAATAAGCCAATTGCTTTGGGAACCTTGTAATGCCTGTGATTTCTTTGTACAGTTTCCCTTAATGCAGGAAACATGCAATGTGCAGATAACTGCAAAGTTATATTCCTAAATTTAGCTTTCTTAACATTTGGGGTGCAATCCAGCTCCTTTAAAATCAAAAGGAATTTTGCCACGGGTTTCAATGGAAGGCAGATTATACACTTGGGTTTTAGCTCCAGCAAGAAAATTTTGCATAAATTTCTGAGGAAGCATTTATTTTGGGTTTCTGCCTCAGGATGTTCAAATGCCAAACTGGCTGAGTGTGTCACTATTTGCAGGCCTGAACAGGCCTCAGTGATGAATTGGCCCCCATTTTGCTTTGCCCCACACATTGAAACCACTTCTGAATCTTGGCACTATTCTCTCCCAAAGCCATTTGACTTCCACAGGGTGCACAGAAAGGGAGGGAGGGAAGCAGACCTCACAGTTCGGGTTGCCAGAAATCCAGGATTGACCAGGAAAGTACAGGAATTGGCTGCCTTTGCTGAGGAAGTTTCCAGGTCAGGCTTTATCCTGATTGCACAATGCCCAGAAAGAAAGCTGAATAAACACTGTTAAGACTGAGGAGAGTCACAGAACCCCGGCCTTATCACTGACTCATCCAACATCCAACATCGGTTCTGCAAATCAAAGATGCACCCACTCATGCCCTGAAATTTACATAAATGACAAACCAAGAGGGTTACATCAGGGGGTTGTGACTAGTGGCCTATGGCTCCCATCACCCCTAGCTAACATAGCCAATAGTGAGGGATGATGGCAGTTGTAAGCCTAAAGATCTGGAGGGCCACAAGTTGCCTAACTGTATATTGTTTTGCATATTTCTTCACCAGTGATAAATAAGCATAGCTTCCTCCCCAATTACATAGCACACCTCCGCAGTTCTGTGCATGTTTTTTCAGAAAAAAAGACCCATTGTTTCAATGGGGCTAACCCCAAGGAGAGTGGTCCCTGGGCAAGCATCCCTGGATTGCTCAGAAATCTCCTCCAGGGTTGGAGGTGGTGCTCCAAACTCAGAAAGGGGAGTTGGACATCCATCTCTGATCCCTCACAGCTGACCTGGAGAGCTTCACCTTCAAACCTGGGATACTGACCTCAGAAACTGGGTGTTTCAGGAGATGAGGAGACTGGAGAGCCCACGGTAAAATTTATCCTGATCCTCCCACAACATCTTTCCTTCCATCTCCAAAACTCCCGTGTTAGATGGGTGAAAAGCCTGTTCAGGGAAAACAAAGGAGACTGGAGGATTGGCTGGCGGAGATCCGCCGCTCCTCTTGCCCTGCCAGCTTCAGCCCAGCAAGGCTCGGGAATCTTGGGAGTCACTTAATTGGGGGCTGTGGAGCCATGTTGGTGCACTCCATCACACAAGGGTGTTTAGTATTGTCACCTTAGTGGTTCCCAATGATACCGGATTTGTGGGTCAGTTGGGACTAGTTTCCCCACAACCTACTGAATGCTAAACTGAGCAATATCCTTCAAAGCAATAGCCATATCAGCCTGTTGCAGAAAAGATTACATCCTCAGGGCACCTCAGGGACTTAATGGATTTTATGGCAACACAAGCCTTTGTGGACTAGAGCTTAATTTCTTAGTTGAGGTGACTTCACTTCATGCTGGGCAGGGCAGGGGTCAACATCTGGCAGACTGAAGTAGAGTCTGGTGCAGCAAGGACTAGATTCAGCAGCAAAAAGATGTAGTTTACCTTCAAGGGAGGAGCCAATCTGTCTTTTAGCTTTTGCAACACTGGAGTTTCTGGAAGCCCAAGTGGATTTTCTCCCATTCCTACATCATTTTGAGTTTGTTTGATGCTTGTTTAGTAAGAAATCCACATGCATATTGATAGCATCATTGCACACCTTTCCTCTGATGTATGCATTTCTCCCATTGTATGCATGTTGTCTGCACACACTTTTGTACGTATGGAGGAAACACATCAAAAATATGGAAAAGTATAAACACGGTTCTGGTTCTTGAATTAATTTTGTTTTGTTTTTTTCCAATTTATATCCTGCCTTTTTCCTACAAAGGGCTCAAGGCAGCTTACATCATCTCTCCTCCTCCATCTTATCCCCACAACAACAACCCTGAGAGGTAGGTTGGGCCGAGAGTCTGTGACTGGCCCAAAGTTGCCCAGTTGGCTCCATGGCCGAGCGGAGACTTGAACCCGGATCATCTGAGTCCCAGTCCCATGCTCTTAACCACTATACCACACTGGCTGTCCAGTTCAGGAAGTGTGACTTTTGCCAGTTTAAAAATTAGAATGAGAAGGGAAGCTGAGGACCCGACCTACATCCCCTTGCACTTCTTTCTCAGCCTTAGAGTAAATTGTCATCCTGGTGGAGGTTCTGGGAAGGATGCTCCAAGTGAAGCTTCAGCACCTGCTTGCGCTAGTGCTCAGGCCTGAAGTGCAGCTGCTGCCGCCCCTCAGCATGATTATATCAGCCTGATGCACAGCACTATCATGCTGGGGAATGATCGATCGAATGGCCTAGCAGTGCTGACATCCCCTGGCTGCAATGCAGCTTCAGAAATAGCCACGGTCAGGTGTGCAGGACTACTCCGAGTTCATACTGTGCTTCCCAGCAAGCTCAGCGTTGCCTAAACGCTCCCAGCTCACCTCTTGGGGATGTCCGAGCCAACCTGAGATGCTCCGAAGCAGGGGCTCCAACACACCACTTTGGGAACAGGGAGGAGGTGGAGACCTGTGATGTGCCTGAGCAACAGCCATTACGGATTTATTAAGACTATGTTTTATAACTTGCTTTCTAATAAGTCTTTAAAGAATGGCCTGTATGTGTATAATCATTTCATAACTATGACTGCAGAATCGGGAAGGGAGACTTAATGTAAAGTGTTGCCTTTTTATTAGCAAGTGCATAGCTTAATTATGGTAATAAAAATATAGATTAGTTAAGCTGTTGCTGCCGTTCTTGTACCTGAAAACGCAGAGCCAGGCTGCCTGCCTTTTTAATAAGCATCTTCTAAGGAGGTGAACTGAATTCCTCTGGCGAGGAATGTGAAGGGTGGTGTGGGGGAACGAGGGCTTGCTATTAGGAACTGGCTATATTCTTTAATAAGGCTAGACAGCAAAATGACTTTTTCTTGCTGTCTGCAGTTTTTTTGGCGTGGTTGTGGGTGGGTTGAGAAACACATACACCATCCCTTACTAAGTCCGTGGGGAACGGGGGTTGGACATGGGTGGCAAAACTAGTTGTGGATAAACATTTCTGAAGGAAAATTCCTTCAGTGTTCTTAGGACAAAATGTAACCCGAATGTTCTGAGGAGGAAAAAAAGACTTGAAAAAGAATCCCTTTTACATCCATTGAAATTATGCACTTTTGGGGAACCTGCTTTGAATGCCAAGTGGATGTGAGTGTCTTGAATTTGTAAAAATTCTAACTTTTCACTGAAAATCCATAAACAGCATTGCAGAACAATCCTGCACATGTGTACTCAGAAATAAGACTTACTCCAATGTAAGTATGTTTTGGATTGTAGCCTTAAAGCACATGAAAATGAATTTCCTGGAATGTTCAGCCTTCGGTGGTTAGAATCCACGATTTGATTAAAACTGCCTCTGTTCTGCATTCTCTTCCATGTTAAAGGCATTCACAACTGGCATATTCCAGACTGGAAATTATTGGGAACATACGTAGCATGTGAAAATATTCCCTAGTGCACACACTGAGGGTAAGTCCCATTGAATTCATTAGGACTTATTTCTGTGTACACACACACAGACTGACACGGCAAGAATCCAATGCCTTTGAATGCTCAGTCAGCAGATTAGTAAATTCTTTTAGACCATCTTTCTGCCTTACTTCTCCTATTTATACTGCCAATTCAGTGCCTTGATGATGAACCTGGAGAGCAGAAAGCTGTATCAATAGGAAGAAGCTGCAACGTCATGTGGGATTTCGCCTATCCATGCTCCATCTTCCTTTTGTAAAAAGATCTGTGCATGAATTGTGTGCAGCCCCTAGTTATACATGCAACTTGGCAGAGGATCTGTGTGTATGAGCGTTAGTTACAGGCAGCATGGGAGATGTGGGTGCATTGCATGTGTCAGATGCCTTCCTCATCTCACTTGGCTTCATATGCAGCTGCCAAATTGGCTCCTAAGCATAAAGGAATATGGCAACACCCTCATGGCCTTTGTGTTCTCTTTAGCTTTCTCAACGTTATTTGATTTCAGTGAATTTAAGAATCTGTCCTGAAGGCAATATCATAAGAATCAGGAATGCTAGTAACTAAAATGTCAGATGGACTGCACTCTTACAGGCACTTACATAGGAACAAGCCTGCAGAATTCAATTATGCTTACTTCTGCATAACGATATATAGGATTGTGCAGTTGAAGACAGGAGTGGGGGGGTTTTAAGTCTCTTTATTCCACACTTTTTTCTTTCTTCACCAGATGGGAATTACATTTTCTGAAGAATTCCAGCTCTCACTTTTAATTGGATGTTCAACATAGAACACCCTTTTGGTCTGTATTTTTGTAGCCTCTATGTGTGGGTACGCATGTCTCAATGCCTGCACCTGTTTTGAAGTCAAAGAACATAGAAGCAGGTGATCCCCCACCAGCTGTCTGAAATAGTGAAAACAAGCAAACTCTGAAATCTGTTACTGTTTTGATTGTATCTTTTGATTATATATTTCAGCTTTCGTTCATACCTAATGTTGGAATAGAATTAAGAGTACATCTCTCATCTCTCAAGGATGCAACAGTTAAGCAAAATTATTCTGATAACTGCTTAAAATAGATGCCCTAAATCAGCCTTCTCCAACCTGGTGGCATTTAGAGACATTTGGGCTCTAACTCCCAGACTTCCCATCCAGCAGGGCCATTGACTGGGAATTCTGGGTATTGCAGTTCTAACTGTTTGGAAGGCACAAGGTTGGGGAAGGGTGCCCTAAGTGCAGAAATCAGTGTGGTTACAAATGATGGCAACATTCACCCAAATTGGACTCAAAGAAGAACTTTGGGGCTGCCTCAGGGAAATGACGAATGAAATGTTCTGTGGCTTGGAGCAGTCTGGTGTAGATAAGAATTCTTGACTTGCCTTTTGTGGTTGAGTGGTGTGGAAACAGAAACAGAGTGAGTCAGAAGGGGCCTCCTGGACCATCTTGCCTGGCCCCCAGCTCTAGCTGGCTCCACTCATGACATGCCTACCATGTGCATGTCCAGGCTATCCTTAAACACTGATGGGGTTTCAACCACCTCCTGTGGAAGTCATTCCATTCCCACAGGAATGTAATAAATTAATATCAGTACCCACCCTCCTTCAAATGTTCTCCACACACACACATACCCTTCACCACCTCTGTCTTTACCTGCCTGAAAAACTGTGGTGGCATGAGCTGAAAAGAAAGGATAGGAAGGTCATTGTCTGAACCCAAGCTCACACAGGATATCAATTCTTTCTTAGTTTTTACTTGGGAAAGGAGGAGAGTTTGTCCATGTCATTCTATTGGCATTTCATGAACAATGTATACTGAACAGCTCGGGAGTGGATGCATGGGGGAGTCACCTGGCTCTCCAAAAAGGATGCATGCATGGAGATGTGTGCCCACGTCTGTATCAGCACTGACGTCTATCCCTGCCAACAGAACTGATACACCTTAAAAGAAAAAGGTAAAAGTGCACCTCAGTAGAATGTATGTGTTTCAAATGATGTTCTGTGCTTCCTTTGTCGCTACATTGCTTTTGACAAGATAACTAGCCCTCTGCCAAGATCACATTTTAATGTATATTTTAGTGCTGTAACATAATCTGTAAAATGCAGCAACCCAAGAGGTCTTGGAAAACCTTTTGGGAGCTGGGAAACTCTTGAGGTAATGGCAGTTGTCATCTGACAGAGAAATTTTCAGCTACACAATTTAGGATAATGTTACAAAAAAGCTGACAAAGTTATTGTTCTGCTGCACTGCATGTCGGGGGCAGACTGCTGAAAAGCCTATTAAACACCTGTATTTTATTAGAGATAATAACTGCATTTCCCTTCATGACATTAGACACGAAGAAGTTTTTAAAATCCCAGCTGCCTCTTCCTTAAATAGGCAGGCATGGGAGAACTTGGATACTGTGTCTGATGGAGACTGGAGCACATGGGAAACAACATAGCTATACTAGGGCTGATGTAAAGCTTCTTTCAAAAACCTTTGAATGGTTTTGGGCAGCAGGGAAAAAGGGGTACCCCTATATGGGCTCACAATAATCAGCCATCTTCCCCTGCCCTGAGAAGAAGTGTTCTTGGTCCAGAAGGAGCAATAGGGAGAACTAATTTCTGTGCATGTCCCTACCTTTCAGAAGTTGGAAGCTGTTAGCTAATGTCTAAGGATCGCTGATGTGTCCTGGTTTTTCATGGCTTTCACAGCATATCATAGGATAATTTGGAAGATGCAGCTCATGTCAGCAGTGTGAAAGAAACTGGCATGTTGATGCTAGTGCCACTCTAATATCAGTAAGTGCAAGCTAAAAGTTACAGTCATTATGTAGACTGCAGGTGATCCTTGCTTTCTTATCTGGATAGTCCAGGACCTCAGTGGCAACTTGAACCTGGGCATCCTCCATCCCAGTGCAACACCCGCATCATTGCAAAGGAAAAAGACTGTCGCAGCTGCAGGAGTGTGTGGATGTGGGGCCAGATCTAGGAGGCTTTAGGTGGTGGGAATCTAGCATGTTCGGGGCTGTTTGACCTTCTTTTGCAATGTACCCTCGTGTTGGGAGGTAGAAAGATGGCTGCTTTGAATTCGTGTTCTCCAGGGCTGTTGACTTGTCTCCTGAAGGATCAGAATCAGGAGGAGGAGAGGTGCCTGGGAAGGTGGATCATCCTGAGACTCTCTGAGATGAGAGAAGCGAGGACACTTATCTTAAGGCCAGACTCCCCAGGTGGGCAGACCGTCTCTGGGAATAACCAAGATGTACAGTTGGTGGGAGGTGACTCAGAGCAGGAGAGTTTCTCGGGCACAGATGAGGCAGCCCCAGCTCTTGACCCCATGATGTGGCATCAGCAGAGGAGGGTGGTTCAATGAGAGGATCAGTTTTTGGAGAGAAGGAACACTCATTTTCAGAAGGACCCTCATAAATGGATGGGGACCAGCCAAGCTCATAAGGAGAGTTCCTGCAGGCAAATACTAGATTGGGTTCAACAAACTGCTTATTGCATGCCCATGGATGCATTCTGGGCATGTGTGTACTTTTGTTAATAAAGAAGTCCGTGGCTTTGAATATGCACAGGAGGAACCTCGGCTCCTGACAACCTGGAAGAAGCACTTTCTGCATTGTACTTGAGGCTCTCCATGGGAGAATTGGGAGCTTCTGCAGCAGACCTATCACCCTGTCAATGGAGATTCCTCTGGAAAGTTGAGGAGATTAGGGTTGCCTCGGAAGCCCCCAAGAAGTATGAACAAGATCTAAAGTATGAGCCCCACCCAGAATAGATTAAGGACATATGCACAATTCTAGCTTTATGGTCCTTTCATGAAAATAGCATATATAATGCACTCCCCGCAGACTATATGAAATGGCTGAAGAGCACTGCCTCCTAGTAAACAACCTGTTGAGTGCCTAAGGCTATAATTTAAATGCTTCTTCACCCTCTGCACTTTTGAGAATCCCATATATCTTAAGACCATGAGTGCTGAAGAGCACAAAATAAAACCCCTCAAAGCTGTTGCCCTCCAGTTAATCACAAGGGATCTCCTTTGTTTACTTATGGACATTCAGCATTTATTTAGGTACAATGTGTTTATAATTCTGTGCACACACACATTTTCACTTGCTTTGACCTGATTCTGAATTTTAGAGCAGAAGTGCTGCTTGCTGAGGCTACGGCATATGCATAGACAGTGGCATGATCTACAGAAAACCAATTAACATTTGGGAATCAAAGTGTTCTTAAAACTAACAGAGCCCACTTTGTCAGGCAACCGCAGGACTGACAGACCCTTTCTTTACAAGCCTTCATATACCAAGCCAAGGGAAGCCTGTGGAGATAGGCCATTTGATTTACCTCATCACTATTTCTCACAGAATGAAAGGAAATGAGTGAAAGGAAATTAAAAGCAGACTCAGATTACTGAGTCACTGCTGATACTTGCAGGCCAGTCTGCTGCTTGCTCGCTTGCTCACATAGCTGACGGTGGCATAGCTTTAGTGTGGTCAAGAACTGAGGGTTCTGTGAAGGTGGCAACTCTCGTCTTCACAAGGCCTAACTTCTATGTGAAGCAAAGGAAAGAGAAAATGAAGCTCAAGGAGGATGGTGACAATAGGTACATGCTAGAATGATCCTTTTAGAAGTGTTACTTTCTGCTGGTTTTGAGTTTAGGAGAACTCTTGGGCAAGACACCCTCAGCGGACTCTTTCTTCAGTCATTCTGCTAGGAGTTCGGTTTCTCCCTTCACACCTTCCAAGCAACAGACCATTCTTTGGAAAAAGCACTTTTCTCTCCAGGGTACGTATAGTAAAGCATAACCAACATGAAAGAGTCTCTGAGCATGCTCAGAGCAGTTCGTTGGACCCAAACTATGAAATACTTCTGAGAACCCTCCTTTTCACCTCTGGGAAGGCCCTTCTGGAGGTGGGGCAGCCTCTTAGCTGTATGCTGCTCCTCTAGCTGGCTAGCCCTTCTCTCCTGACATTGTGTCATGGGGTCAAGGCTGCACTAGCCTTGTCTCACTCCAGGGCTCCTGCTCTAAGCCCACTCCCGGCACTTGCAATCTCTGACCCTTCTCAGGCTCTGCCTGAACACCTGGGGATGGCAGCCTTGGGAGAAGCCCTTCCTCCTCTTCCATCGTGATGTCTGGAGGCCCCTTTTCATCTGAAGAGTCCGTGTTTTCCTGGCCTGGGGACACATGCCAAAAACAGCAGCCTCTTCCACCTGGGTCCACGTGGTAGACTGGGAAAAAACAAAATAGTGCAAGCTGGAAGCCCCTCAGCCCTGCCCTAGAGGACTTTCTTCTTCAGTCATAGAATGGATTGCTTTCTTTTTTAAAAAGGAAGGGGAGTTCCTTTTAGTTAGCTAAAGAATTCCCAAGTAAAATGCCCAGATGCTGCTCACTGAGAATGAACCAGCCTTCCCCTTCCTGAGTACCAATATGGGAGAACAGAAAGAATAAAGAAAGTTCTGCAAGGGCGTAATGAAACCTGAACAAGATGGTCAGAGCTAATTTAGTAGGTAGAAAATGTACACGACAGAGCACAAAATAAGCATGCCGTGTGCTTTCCCCACAGTCAACTTGCAGCAACTATTGTGTGTCAGGCTACTGAATCCCAGCAGGTTCTCCTTTCATTAGAGCTCCATCCATCAGACTGAGAAAGACATTAAGTTTTTGGAAATAACATTTCCAACTAACCTTTTTCCTAGCCGCATGTGCCAGTGTGGAAACACTGAAGTAATTTACCTGGCTTAATGCTGACCAGAGGTTGACCAAATCCGTGCCACGCTTGTGTTTTTCGTTGCAGATGTGCCACCATTGGTACTCACTGTGTGTTGGCTGCAATGTCAGTGGGGCAGTGTATCTACCCAGAGCTGTACTCGGAACTTTTAAGGAGTGATCCCTGGTGCTGAACATATCTTGAGAGCCGGGTTCAGTACCATGGGCAGCTCCCTTAAAGGTCTGATCAAAACCCAGAATGGATGCCCACTGACATTGGAACCACTTCTTTTCCATTTTTTTTTTTTTTTTTGTGTCTTAAGAGTTGAACACATCAGTGGTTCTAGCAGTGGAGGATTAACATAATTTTGTGGCATGTTTAATGTATAATATTCCCACTAAGAATCACATGCTTTATAGACCTTCAGCATATTACTGATAATCATGTCACTGGGATATATGGATTGAGATTATCTGTAATGACACCGAGCTGACAATTAAATATGTGCAAGTTGTTCTATCTTATATTCAAAGTTAGATTATTATTATTATTATTATTATTATTATTATTATTAGCCATTAATCATCCTGTTTTACAGGCAGGGTTCAGGCAAGATTACAACTCACACTCAAGGGTTAACATAAATTGAAGATGGGTTGCTGGTGAAACACGGGTTATCAAGCTGCCTCAAGCTAGCTGCCCTAACAAGCCATGGCTTCTTAACTGTGAACAACCCTTGAAGAGAACCCATGGTTTGTTGTTGGGTTATGAATATGGGTTGCTCACCATGGTTTGTTATCTCTGCTGGGTTCAGACAATATGGTAGCCCCTGTTTCAGTTCTCAAGGAAGATCACCACCCCTGGGCAGGGATGGCTATGATGTCAACCAGCCCTTTACTCCCACTTATTATATTCATTCCTGGAGGCTCCATTTTCTTTGGGTTAACACGAAGAAGAGCCCTGCTGGATCAGCCCAAGGGTCCATCTGGTCCAGCATTTTGGGCACATGGTGGCCAGTCAGCAGGCCCCAGGTCCCCACAAACAGGACCAGAGCGCAACAGCATTCCTACCCCTCAAGTTTTCCGGCTTCTCATGTACATAGTCATGCTGCCTCTGATCTGGAGATAACATCTTTGAGGCTGCTGCTGGTCAAACAATCTGGCTGTGAAAGGGCCATGCACTGGCCAGAATACTGAAGAATATGGAAGCACCGGAGAGCTGATCACATTCAGCTCTGTGACTCCCTGGGTTGCCTTGGGAAAATTCCTGTCTCGGCCTCATCTGCTTCACAGGCTACTGTAAAGATAAAGCAGTGTATTCTCGTAAATGTCACTGTGAGTGCATGTGAAGAAAGGCAGCATACAGTATGATAAAGTCCGTGGCCAAGTGCAGGTTGGCTGAGTCGGCTTATATTTGCACACCTATTAAAGTGCAAGTACACAGTCTTAAGGATTACGGACCGCACTGTATAGCGCCATTTCTCAAACCACATGGCCTGGCATAGTTTGGATGTACTCCTGCGAATATCTCCTGAACATCTACAGAAACGATCCACAGAAAGTGGCGTAAGGGTTGCAAACGGTGAAAAAGCAAGATTAATTTTGGAAAAAGAAAGAAATCCAAAGCCTCTTTTTGGATTCTAACAATGAGTCTTTAAAATGCAACATTCCCGACCCCTCCCCCCCCACCACACACACCAATTTTTTGCTGTCGTGATTATGGTCTCATTAAGATTCCAATAAAGAAAGTTGAGAAAATGGTTCACTTTATTTCTTGTTAAGGAAAACACAAGTACCCACACTCCGTTTCTCTCCCAACACTCTATGCTTTTAAAATATTTGCATTTTAAATTCCTCCCTGCAAATAATTCCAAGCCAAATGTAAATATAACACTTAGATTGCTCCCTGAAGAAAATAGTTTCAGCCAGTAATCCCCTGCCTCAGTTTGGAATGGGTTTTTTTCCTTTGCAAAACTCCATAATTTTACCCTATTGAGTGCAATTTGACAGGAGATGGTGGGTTTCAAGAATCATAAATCTGAGAACTCTCTGGAGCTTGCCTTCTGTCAGCTCTTCCGTCAAGTGACACGGCCTCGTGTGCTTCCCTTGGTGGGGAAATGTCTTGTTTCTTTTGACAAAGTGATCAGGATGATGTTTTTTAGTTAGCTCTTGAGTGGATTATATGCTTCCAGGAATGAGAGGCAAGGCGTAATAATAGACTAGATGGGAGCAAAGCCAAAGAACATGGGCATAATCCAGCTAAAGGTAAGCATTTTAATGTCCCATTGCTCCCAAGAGTAGCTGTATACATCATACCCAGTCCTCCCATTGAAATGAAGGTGATTAGAAAATGTTGATGATCTGCAAAACAATCATTAGTAGTCTTGTTTCATGTATTAAATCCTTTTTTAAAGACCCAAGGCATCTTTTAACAAAATAATTAGCAGCATACAAAATAGAAATAATCATTAAAATAACAAGATAAGAGAATACAACCATAACACATGCAGAACCATAGACAATATATGGTGGTGAATATTTTTGCCATGAAAAGGGAGGCTGTAGGCACAGGGAAATAGAAAGTTCCCCATGAATTGTCTGCCCCCAGGCTCTTTATCTCTTTTGCATTTGTTCAGAGCTTTTGGCTGCTCTAGGAGGGATGTGAAAATCAGCAAAACCTGAGCTTGCTAAAGTTTCCTAAATTCCTTCTTAAAGTTTGTTGCTTCTCAAGTCTGAAACAGATTGTGAGCTTCTTTTCCTCCTCAGGAAACTCCAAGCATATTTTTGCTGTAGGCACAAGGGAATAGAAAGGTCCCCATGAATTGAAAGAGCTCCCAGGCTCTTTATCTCTTCTGTATAAATGTATACACAAATGTGAAAAATACACATTTGTATACATAAATGCATATACAAATGTGAAAAAACAAACATGTACCTTTATACAAACAATAAATTAATGTATATTTCTGTGAATTTTTCAAAAGAATGATTTTTTTCATCCTCATTTTTCACATGCATGTGTGTTGTCAGACCTTCTTTTTGGTCTACAAATCATACTGCAAGCTCAAAAATGCATGGACTTCAATCACAGATGGCACTTGAGTCCCTGCTCAGGATGGTGGGCGAGAATTTGATAAAATCCTGATCAAGAAGAAACTGGAATGATTTCTTCATATATCCCTAGACATATGACATTATCTTTCCCTAGAATGGAAGACTTCACTCTAAATTAAGAAAAAAGGACATTGCCATCCAAACAGCCACTGCTCAGGATCAAGAAAAGGGTCAAGCCAACTTCACCTGCTTGCGCCCACCCTAATGTCCTTGGTACCAGGGGTGGCAGGACATAGTGAGCACCTGAATGGCAAAAACAACTCCCCCTCCTCTTGAGAAAGTTTCGGCAACACTGTCCTTTCCTTTGGAAAAGGCAAACATAAAATTCTTAACTTGACCTTCCTCGTTCCCAAAATATAGATCCATAGCTAAGGAAAGTAAAGAAAACGTGTGGGGAAGGAGGAAGAAGAAAAGAAACTGAACAGAGCAAATGGATTTGTTAAAGCTTAGTTAACAAAGTTTGGCTAACAGGTTTAGCTCTTGCACGCAATATAAAATCTTTCTAGGGGAAAAGAAAGGTCATTAAAACTGCCAAGTAATTTATGATGGGCAGTGCAATCCCATGGCCTCTAAATGGTGTCTGGATGGCCGCAGGGTTTTTCAACACTGGGCCTCTGAGCTTGGAGCATCTTTCCCCCTTGCAGCCAGCATGGAAGAAACTTCATGGCTATGTCTCTCTGGGCAGAAAATGACCTTGGAGATGGATTTGGGGGTGAGAAGGGGAGAAGACAGGTGCCACCACAAAATGAACTATCCTGTTTGCAGCAGAGAAGATGCATGGAGGTGACCTTTGCCTCCATGCTCCTTCTTTACTATAGGGTGTCCATAATCCTCCAAGTTTCAGAGCGCCATGGACATATGGACTGGATTGCACCTTTAGATCTAAGTGAAGACAACTAAGGGGTGCTTTCAGGTAATGGTGCCAAGGACATTTGTGGAATAACAGTCACTTGTGTCAGCTTTCTCTTTCATTCTGTCACACTGGGAGAGACGTGATGTTTTTGTTTTTAAGTCTGATCGAACATGACTTTCCGTATGTCTTTACAGGCTATACTTCTTGCCCTGGATATACACAAGTGCACACATGCACACACACAACCTCTTCCTCACAATCTAGGATCTGACTGAACATTCCCAGAGCACGGTGAAGGGACAAAGAATCTACTGCTAAAAACAATGGCAGCCATCGTGAAGTTCTCACCTCTCTGTACTAGCCAAAGTCCATAGGTACAGCTATCTCCAGGATGGAGTGGATCAAGATGCACTTGCCTGCCATGTTAAAGGTAAGGCAGCTACCAGAAAAAGAGATGGCAACTTTAAGCACTAACATAGGGTTTCAAACCTAAGCAAAATACCCAAAGTCTTGGGCCTGGATGAATGAATCTATTGGTTTTGGTTTCTCTCATATTCATTTTCCCTTAAATTCTTCTGGCCCTGCATATAGAGGATATTGAGAATTTTGGTAAGTTCTTATCAAAACTGAAGAGAAATGAAACACTCATCCACCCTGTTACCCAATAATCCCAGGTACAATTCGGAATCAAAACAGAAATTCCTTTGATGTGTCTAGGAGACTTTATGGCGCTAGCTTGGCTAATGTTAGAATGTACTTTGGCACAGAATTGTTGTAAGGGCACTCCTAGCATAAGTACAAGGTAATCATGCTATTCTGTACATTGTAAAGTACCTTTCTAGTCAGTGATAAATCCCGTCAATGTAGTCTCATCATCCACCCTAATGATCAATCCAGAAATGCCTTCAGCCTCTGGGCTATCACATAACACATGTTAGTAACTGATTTAGTATTTATAAAACTTCAGCATGATTTTTCAAGAGAGGGACAATCTTTTTTTATATTGGAGAACATTTCAGAATTATTAATATTATTATGATTATTATACATAATTATTATTTGAATCTCCCAGGGTATTTTACTCTTTTGCTTCTCTACAACTACAGGTAAAAGCTTGTAGGGATAATTCCCAAGCTAAGGCAAATATTCAGTTCCCAAAATCACCACATTACACTAAGTGGGTATCCTTACAGGATGCTAAGCCACGATAATTCCTGTTTTTGTGGATGCAAGAAATGAATTGAGGGGAGTGTATCTCCTCCTCCCCATTTAGAGCACATGGCTATTATCAAGTATAAGCTCTCTACTATTCAAGCAATGTTACGACTAGGCCCACAGTCCTGACCACAGTTTGCCTTTGCAGATGTTGAGTAGCGACTTGTTTCCATATGGCTCTGAAGCTGAAGCAGAACTTTTTAAAGACCGGTCTGGATATGCTTTCTTTCAAACCTTGGGACACCGTCCAACAAGAAGGAGGAGGCAGTGTTGCAGCAAAGCACTGCTGAATCCAGCCCTGTAGCATTTGCAGACTCCCGCACATGCTTGGCCTGTGGTCTCGGAAAGATCGCTGAGCTGAGAGGGAGTCTGCAAATGCTTGTGGAACCCCAGAAGCCTTCTGCCTCGTGTGCAGTACCACAAACAGGGACTGCTTCCCATGGCATGGAAGAGGCAAACTGATGCGCGGGCCCTGTGTGGGCTCCATTCCTGGCAAGCCCCTGTGCGAACAACCCTCTTCTGCAACACACGCAGCGGCGTGAAGGGGCCCGCTTGTGCCGCAGGAGTGTGGGGCTCGGTTCCTGGGGAGTGTCGCTTGCCAGGAAGTAGGGCTCACGGCTGCATCAGAGCAGACCAGAGTCTGGGGAGCCGAGCCCAGGACTCTGACAGATTCCCACCCCGCAAAAAATTCCTCATACTATCTAGAGGAGGGCCCCTGTCCCTTTTTGTTTCTTCTTTTGCAGTCAAAGGGGAGGTGATCTGCTGAATTTTCAATATTCATCAAGATTCATTGAGGCTGATATTTCTCTCCTAAATCAATGAGGAATAACAGCTGTTCCAGATGTGACTATTCACCCATTGCATCTACTTTTGGTTTTATTTCAGAATTGAAATCTGACTCCTACACAAAGAGCATTTCCTTTCCTGGTTTTCCACAGTGTAATTTCTAGGTAGCACCCCAGTTTAAAAAACAGTGCAGTTACATAATGGAAAAGCTGCTTTTTCCACTCTCATTTTCCCCAACACGCACACAAAGAAACAAGCAAACAAGCAGAGCTGACACTGGAGGTTCATGTTTCCGTCTGAAGCACCCATCAACTGTGAGCACACACAGAAACACTCTGAAAGGAGAGCTCTAGGTGCAGGCCAGGAAAACTGGGTTGAAGTACTCATTTGGAAAAGGCCTGGTTTTAGATCTTGGTGCGAATTCTGTATGGCTGAAAGGAATGGGATTCCACGAAGCCTCAGGTTGTCAGCACATCCAACACAAAAAAAGCAAGTGAATGCTGAGGTTTCTTTGTTTCATTATTAGTTGGCATCTTGGCCTTGTTTGTTTTGCAGAGGTGCAGCAGAAGGGAGGCTGGGTAGAAAGGAGATAGAAAGGAGATAGAAATGTACAAAAAAGAAGTTGGATAAAGTTACACTCTTTTTGCACCCCTGTCTTGCCTGCTGTGTCCTCCTTACTGGGAACAATTTTTTTCTCAGCTGAAATGTCTGAGGAATTTTGAAAGAAGCCAAAAGTGTTTCAGTAGGCTCTGTAACATTTCCCATGTGGCTCATGGCTATACATTCCTAAGCAAGATGGTTGAACTGTCTACATTTCTGTTTTGCATCGTCACCCTGGGTCTGAGCTACCTGGAGTATTCTATACTTTTTCCTGGAGTGTAAAGTATTGACTCTCATCTCAAATTTGGATATAGCGAGATATTTACTACATGGAGATAACAGATTAAAAATCACCACCACCTTACCACAGCACTCCTTGCTTTACCAATCAATAATTATCAGTATTTGGAACTTTGTTGGGTGCAATCCTATGCATGTTTAGACAGAGAAGGCTAGCTGCGGCATGCTGGGATATGTAGGCCCTTTCTTTGCCTAAACATACATAGGATTGCACCTTTAATATATGTCACCTCAACATACAAGGTGGGAGAATGGAATGAACATGCTGGCTCAACTCCTTTCCATCTCTTATCACTAATATGTCATCCAAAAGAGGAAATGTACCCGCAAAAAAGGGCCACAAATTTACACAAAATTTGAATATGCTAATTTATATGTATGGATGCAAATTAAGAAACAATGAACTAAATAGAAATACAATATACATATAATGGAGAACCCTGTGACCATTTTGGCTTGCTATCCAACTGTTGATGGGCAACTTCAAGGCCCAGAATCCTTTTCTGATAGTTCTTTATCTGGAAACCAAACTAGGACTAAACAGTCCTTTAAACAGAGGACTTCCCTCTGTAAAGTGGGACACATGGGCACTCCAGCTTTCCACTTGCAGAAGGCAGCTGTCTGCAGTGCAGTGGGGTGCCACCTTTATTCAGGGAAACTTCAAGAAGAGAGAATGGATATTCTGTGCCTTGCAGCAGGGGAAACTATTAGAGTTACAGTTTTGTGCCACAAAAAGGCATCAACAAAACACAACCTCTGGCAAGTTTGCTTGCTTTCTCCTTTGTTATTATACACACTTATGCAAATGAAAGGAAATCCGTCTCATCTGTTTTGCTTTACCGGCTTAATGAGAGACACATTCTGACCTCAAGCTAAAGATGTAAATTAGGTTTGGAGCTTTCAAAGGAATATTAGATATGTGTGCATGAGAACCAGTTAGAAATAGATGTTTCAGGTTTTTGAAAAGAGATTTCAACCGTGATTTTCAGGACCTTCATATTATCAGGATTCTGCACAGAATTTGGAAACAAAATTTTGAAAATAACGAAGTGGAAAAGAAGTGACAGTTGCAAGAATGAATGAAAGTTTGGGGTTGGTGTCAGACGGCTACACTTGTTCACCTCAGTGCCCTTGGAGCTTCTCCTTTGGGGGCAGGGGAAGAAAACAGTGGTAAAGGAATGCAAGTAATAAAAATGCTTTAGATTGAGGAGGAGGAGGAGCATGGGGATGATAGGTAAGTAAACACATCTGCTGCTTCCTGTGAAGTGGGAGATAAGAAGGGAGACCTCTCAGGCCTGCAGGGAAAATTGCCGGATTGCAACATTCATTATTTTAAATCTGCTTCATTTGGAACTGTTGAGTTCAAGAGAGATAATGTCACCATCTTTTGATTCCTGCAAAATTACTTCCTGCCTCACCTCCATGCTGATGGGCAGCATAGCGGAGTGTTGCAGAAGCACACAAATCACTTATGCCAAACCTAGGCATGAGGTAAACATTACTGAGGAAAGGCATCGGGAGGGATGGCTGTGCAATCTCTCCCCATTTGGATAAACAGGTGTCAGGATGCAGGATGCAGCCTTCTGTAAGCCTGGGACCTGGCTGGGATCGGCTTGCTGATGAGCTTGAGCAATCCTGCTCCAGTGCCCCTGCATTTCTTGAACGGCATTTCTTGCTCCTGAAAGCTCTGTTGCCAAGTCAGCTCAGCACGGAGCAGTCCTCTATCTAGGGTGATGCCGGGTGTGAGCAGCCGTGTCATCAAGGCAAAAGCTGCAGCTTGGTTTCCATCCTGTTTTTCTTTTCTTCTGTAATTTTTGTTTGTTTCTATAATGGTTGGAGTGAATTGTGTTTGCATTGCAGCCTGGGTTTGTTTGCTTGGATTTCTTTAATACTTTAATTTCTTTTTGTGATTGTCTGAGGTGCAGGGTTGTTTTACACTGCAGCCAGAGGGTATTTTGTAATGGGAGGGGGCACTGTAATTTGGGCTTGTTTGGATATTGTAACAATTTTCTGGGAGGGGGATTGTATTGTAATCTAGGTTTGCATGACAGCTGGAGAGGTGTCATCTTTTGAGCAGGGTGGGGGGGGTCGTATTTACTTTGCAGCCTAGATTTATAGTTTGGAGTTGGGGAGTGAGGTGTTTGGATTGCATCCAGATTTACTTTTAATTATGTGGGTGGTGCTGCATTACAGCCTGGAGATTAAGGGCAGACATGATAAAGTACATTTTCAGATACTGCTTGATCAACATATGGCACTTGCTACCATGTGACAACGTATTTATTGTCCACAATGTGGTGTCCCCAAGCCGTGATGGCCTTCAAAGGGCCTTGGACACCTTAGGCTGAAGCACACCAGCCTCAGAGTCTACTTGCAGTCTATGTTCTGTTCACTGGCCTTTCAAATACATGTACATCACATTCTAATTCCACATTAAGATGCAATTTTAACCAAAAACATCTGCACAAAAAAAAAAATCACATTTCACTCTCTATGAAAAGATGAACTGCAAAAATAAGAGGATAAAACAAGAGAATACAACTCAGCCATGTTGGTGTGAATTGCCATGTTGTATTCAGGGGTCCACTCCCTTAATGCAGTGAAAAAAATATGTTTTCATTCTTCAGGCTCTGGGGATACATTTTCTCCAACTAAAAAAACCATGCCGTTATGGTGCTATGTTCTGAAATCATTGTGATGTGTGTGTGTGTGTGTGTGTGTGTGTGTAGAGAGAGAATGCTTTTGCATGTGCATGTACATAATATAGAGAGAGTCTATTTTCAGCACCACAAATAGAATCTTTACTATCACTGCAAATGGTACCAGGATCAATAGCGCTCCCTAAAACCCTTTGAATCCTTCAGCTTTTTTTCCAGTAAGAATTTTCCTTGTGACCCAACAAGACCGTGTGCCGTGTCCCCCATGGTATTAATACGAAACGTCCTACTGGCTTTGAGGGTCATTTTAGATCCAGCTGTGAGACTTACTCAAATGCTTCAGTTCATATCAGAATATTGGTGATAAACAATAAGTGCCAAACAAAAGCAGGTGTCCAGTATCTGCCATGAAATGTGCAAACTAGAGGATAATTCATTTATTTCATTTTTATGCCATCCAATAGGCAAGGCTCTCTGGACAGGTAACAAACCATTCTGGTTGCATTGCAATTCCAAAACATTGTATACTTATAATGTTTATAGTACTGAATTATATAAAGGTGCACCTGTGTCAGACTGTGGCTGCTCCATGAATGCCACATTTTGGGATGAACTATAGCACTGCAGGTGGCGCAGTGGTTTAAACCGCTGTGCTGCTGGGCTGGTTGATCAAAAGGTTGCCGGTTCGAATCTGCACAACGGGGTGAGTTCCCGTTGCTCCATCCCAGCTCCTGCCAACCTTGCAGTTCGAAAGCATGCAATGCAAGTAGATAAAAAGGTGCCACTTTGGTGGGAAGGCAACAGCATTCCGTGCACTTTGGTGTATAGTCATGCCAGCCACATGACCACGGAGACTGTCTGCAGACAAACGCTGGCTCCCTCAGCTAGGAAGCAGGGATGAGCACCGCCCCCCAGAGTCAGGCATGACTGGACTTCACATCAAGGGGAAACCTTTACCTTTATAGCACTGGATCACTTTTTCACCATTGTGCCACTAGCCAAGGAAGTTCGTCAGAAAAATCTAAATCTGGTCGGCACACTGAAATACGACCAAACCTGAATTTCCCCTAGTGCCCCTTGACCACAAGCTCAGATGTGGGAACAGCAGCATTTTTGGTTTTCCAAAAGATCTAATTCTGCACCGAAGGGTTGGCTTTGCTTCTGCTTTCTTCAGCACATAAAGATGAACTAATTAGCGAAGTCTCCTGAGACCAGATGAGTACCACACACACTTTCCAGTGCAAGTATTTATTTTGTCTCTCAATAAAGGTTTGTGTGCCATCCCATGGCATACAAATTTCTGAGAGGCAAATGTAAGAACAAAGGGTAACCGATAATAAATTTGCAAATATATTATTACTGCAACATTGCATTTATAGTCCACCTTTTTGGAGAAGACTCCTGAGAGTCCCATGGACTGCAAAGAGACCAAACCAGTTAATCTTAAAGAAAATCAACCCTGACTGCTCTTTAGAAGGCAAAGTAAATTTAATTTACTTTAAATTAAGTAAAACATTTACTGGAGATGAAACTCTAATACTTTGGCTACCTAATGAGAAGGGCCAACTCACTGGAGAAGAGCCTAATGCTGGGAACAACTGACGGCAAAAGAAGAAGGGGGCAGCAGAGGATGAGGTGGCTGGATGGAGTCACTGAAGCAATTGGTGTGGGCTTAAGTGAACTCCGGGGGCTGGTGGAGGACAGGAAGGCCTGGCGGAATGTTGTCCATGGGGTCGCAATGGGTCGGACATGACGTTGCAACTAAACAAGACAAAGGAACCCAAGGCAGTTTGCATAGCTCCATTTTAGCCTCACATCAAGAGCCCTGTGAGGTAGGGTAGGCTGGGAGTCAGGGCCTGGCCCAGTGAGCTTCCTGGCCAAGTGAGGACTAGAACCCAGATCTCCTGAGCGCCAGTGCAACCATCTTACCACCACACCACACTGACTCTCACATAGCAGACATTCCTATTTAAATGGCTATATTATTTGTCGGCTGAACAACCTGTGTTGAACAGGTTAACCAGTGAACTGAGCAGACCCTGGGTTGAGTCTAGGGATACAGTCAGCTTTGGCTCGACCATCCAAAAAGCTTATCTCGGAAGTGAAGTAACAGTCAGAAGAACAACCGATCTCTCTACAGACACAGTGCATGCTGAACAGTCCTGAGTTCAGACAGATTCTGCAAAGGCATGAGCAGGACAAAGCAAACAGGCCCATGAATGCATCGTAGCACCAGCCTTGCGTCTTCTCTTGCTGGCAGCAACAGCATGCCTTTCCACGCATTGTGAGTGTTGCATTGTTATCCTTGTGCAACTATTATATGGATTGTATTTTAATGTTTCCATGGTTAAAACAAATATGAGTTCAAGCCCACATACCATTTGAGAGGGATTTGTGTATTAAATTGTAAGCATTCTCAGCCCCAGTGGCTTATGCTCAGCTATATCATTTTACTGAGAAAGGGAAGTGCTTTTTGAGACAAAAACCAAGACTTTCAAGTTGCAATTCATACCACATTCAAGAAGTAAGTATGTTCATATGTGACTCAGAACTTCCTGAGGTGCTCAAGCCACACACTTCTTGACGACATGGATGATAATGTCCTTCATGTTTGTATGTAGCCCACGAGATTACTAGTGGATTCTTAACTGGAGAGTTGCGAAGGTAAACGAGGTAATGAGTGCAAAAATTTGGCATACTTAATATTAATATTAATACTCAATATTCATTCTCAAAGTTCACTTTTCAATTCATCACTGCTTTTATGACACTTTGAGGTTCGCGAATGGGGACATGCAAGACAGGCCGAGGCCCATATTTGACCTAGAACCCCCCCCACCCCCAATCGCTACACACCATTGGTAAAGTCCGTTGCCCGTCTAAATCTGTCTTTGCAGCATTTATGGCAGAGCTTTCCTAACATGCGTGTGGTGTATTGGTCCCCTCCTGAATCAGCAGGGTGTCCGACTAGTTAAACAGAGCACTTAACCAAACAGCAGTATGACAGTGCCCACAAATTCATGCAGCTCCCACAGCCGGGCTGCCTCAGAGGTGCACACAATGCTCCTCTCTATGAACTCCCCCGCGTTGGGATCCCTCCCCTCCCCTCGCTGCCACCTCTCCAGGAAGATGGTTTATGGAGTGTCTAAGGATGTTTTCATATGACGGGTGGAATGTTGTTTTCCTAAAATTGGGAATTAGAACTGGGGTTCATTTCAGGAGCCAAGGTGCTAAGCCTCAGGAATCTAGCTGAGGAGGCACACGGGCTGCTTCAGAGGCACTAAGGCGCAGCAGTCTGAACTGCGAGGAAAGCAGGAGCCGGCGCTGTCGGATGTTTTGCTGTGCCGTCCTACTTCTGTCTCCCTGGTCCCCATGACTCCTGCACATGTTAGCAGAAGAGAGAAGGAAGCTCTCTCCTGTGTCCTTCTCAAGAGGAAACACCGCAGTGCTAGTCTTAACAGACGTCCCTGGAGGTTTCTTCTCAGGAGCCCAGCTTCTCCGGGAGTGATCTCTTTCGGGTGGGTGTGAAGGGTCCTGCTTTTGCAGCAGGGCTGGCACTGAGCAGGCACTGTCCTCATCTTGGCATGCTACAGTGTAAACAAGCTATCTAAGGCCTATTCAAGTCCAGCCAGAGGTGGTGATGGGGGCGAGAGTTGTGCTTGTTTTCCCTGTTTTCTTAATTACTTTTTTAAAAGGTGTGTTATGAGGGGGATACATAAGAAAATGGGTCAGCTAATAGGTCTGGCATGTAGCAGACAAACAAGGCAGCACGAATGTTGCCAACTTTTATCAACAATTCACGGCAAGCCAAGGCAATAAAGTCCCTTTTCTTATTAAAGGCTCACTTCAGTCTGGACCTTATCATGCTCTGCCTCTGCCCAGGCCTGAACGTGCCAAACCTCAGCTCAGTCCTTCAAAGACTTGCTTCATTGGCTCCTAGAAGTTTGCTCAGCTCTCATCTAGGGTTTCCTGAGGCTGGTCCCTGATAGTTAGGTTCGACAATGCTCTTATCACGGGCATATTGTTTTTTCCCAATGAATATGGGGATGTTAAATATATTTGCTGAAGATACGATGCTGACATGAACATCATTCAGAAATTTATTGTCTAGGCCAGAAAGCAATGATGGCGATAGGATTATACTAAAAAATGTCAGACTCAAAAGGGAATTGGGCCATTAATATTTCAGAAACTGTGGATATTAGAACAGAGTGATACTATTTACTATTTTATAAATTAAATAAGATATTTACAAATAAACAAACAAATAAATAAATATAAATAAGATATCTTAATAGATGCTTCGGGAACAGAGGAGCAGAAGCAACAAAGAATAATACAAATTAATAACAATAGTTATTAAGAATAATAAAAATTAATACAAATAATACAGTACCAGATAAACATCTAAAATTTCAAGCAAGGTGATTTATGTTACCTGCTGAAATACCCAGGCAAATAATGTCTTTACCCAGTATAGAAGTTGGTATACAATGAACATCTGTGCATGGCTGTTCTGCAGAAGGAATGTTGTCTTCTTGTCTCTGTCCAGGGCAGGGTGACAGCTGGGGTCTCCGTGGTCAGAATTTTTGAACACATGACTGAGAAACTGCAGCGATATAACTCTCCATGATGCCATGTTCAATAGTTTCTGACAGGCGTGAGTCACTTCCCAGATGCAGTTGGTTAGTTCCTTTCTCCCCATGCTAGGAGCCAAGAAGAGCTGAGCAAGCAAGTAGTCACCAGAATCCCATGAAATGCCTTGCCCACTTCCTCAGGCAATAACAATTGGAATCCAAGGAAGAGCAGGCCACCGTTAGGTCTACAGAAAACTTTGGAAGGATATCTGCATAGGGTCGAGTTTCTCCAGGACAGCGTGCTTAGACCTTCCACACTGAACATCAGCTCTTCCACTGTTTTAGAGAATGCAACAAAATGGAGACTACAAGCCTAAGCAGAGCCCTGTTCAGGAACATGTCAGCGGGCCAAATGATGGGGCCGTGTGTGCCGGTCCAAGCTCCATCTCTGGCAACATCTCTGGCTGCACTGTCCCTGCCTTCTCAGTTCAGACCTTCTCATGTTGGATCACAGTGATATCTGAAGGGGAACTCAATTCATGTTCTCTTGACGCCAAGTGGAATGCTCTGAATAATAGGGAGCCTAGTTAAAACAGGGTGAGCAGTTGCCTGGAGAGTGCTAGTCAGGCTCAATTTTACACAGGAGTAGAACTTAAATTGCAGGCATTGGGATAACTTTCTTCATACCTTGTTGGTTTGATGTGGCTCAGTCTAAATTTTGGGGGTGGGCCAGCATGCCTAGAAACATAAGATACATGGCCCAGTTGCTTTAAGCTGGGCCATGTAAGCCCAACTTTAAGCCCTCACACATTCAGGCAGCCATCTGAAGAGAGCTTTGCTGTGAGAGCTCTCTTGCTCACATATAGTCTTTCCTGCATCTGTTCTCCCATTCCTCTCTCCTTTCTGCTGTCCTCTTGCTTGGCTAAATCAAGCCTGTAACTTGCAGACTCCCAATGTATTATTGTTGTTATTGATTATTAAGCTGAATATTTACCTTGTCTTTTTGCTTGAGTTAGGGCTGAGCCAAATAGTACTGCGAGCCCATGAGTATTTTTGGCACACTTCATTTTGGCACTTGCATTGAGAGTGGGGCATGCAACCGTGTTTGCTCAGTCGACGTGAGAGGATTGGCTTGGCTCACCATCATGACTGGTGCAAGAGATAAGCCCTTATTCTTGATTTAGTTTGGTTTACTTTACCCAGTAATTGTCTATGTAGTGTTGTCAGCTCTTGCTCTATACTTGATTGGCTACAATTAATTTGCAAATAAAAATGAAGCTCTGATTCGTTGACAAATGGTGTTGAGAAATAGAAAAGCGAGCAAAAGAGAAAGAAAACATTATCTATGTCTGGTTATGAAAAAAGATGAACGTTAAAGGTTTTTTGGGAAATCGTTCTTTCTCATAAGTTCCCTTGTCATCTCCAAAATCAAATAGATGGGATAAGGATCAGAACATAACATGCTGTCATGTTTTCTCCAACTTATAATTATTCTATGAGTCGATTGCCCCTCAAAATCTCCTTGACAGCCCTGCTCAGCTCTTGTGAACTCGAGGCTGTGACTTCCTTCTCAGCCGTCTCATACTCAGTCTTCCTCTGCCTCTTCTCCCTTCAGCCTTTCCTAGCATGATTCCTAGTCTTGCCTTCTTGTCATGTGCCCAAAGTATGACAGCTTCAGCCTTGTTATTTTTACATATAAAGTTTTGTCTTGATTGGATCTTAGGACCCACTTTTTCTGTCCATCTATGATCTTCACAAAGCACCATATTTCAAATGTATCATTATTTTTTCCTGTCAGCATTCATGGTCCAGCTTTCAAAGCCACACACAGGAAAAAAGCAGGACAATACCGTGGATGATCTTGGGCTTGGTCTCCAGTGAAACATCCTTACACTTGAAGTTCTTTTCTAGTGCCCTGATTTCTGCCCTTCCAAGTCTCAGTCTGCTTTGAATATCCTAACTGCAGCCTCCATTTGGATTGATGACTGAGCCAGGGTATGCAAAATGTTTCACAATTTCAGTTTCTTCATTGTTGACAGTAAAGCTGCATAATTATTTTTGAATTGTTATTGTTTTTGAATTGTCAATAAGTGATTTGTATTTTCTTAATAATCAGATGCAGTCCTGCTTTTGCACTTTCTTTTTTCAATTTCGTTAGGAGGCATTTCAATTCATTGCTGCCTCTTCCAGTAAGATGGTATCGTCTGTGCAGAAATAAATTCACTGTTGGTGTACAGGGTTCTTTTGAGGAGATGTTGGCTTTTTACTTTATGGGAAGAGCAGAAAGATGCACAGACCGTATTCGGCAGGCTGTCATGATAGCTGTTGTGAGGACTTTTGCTTTGCTTTCCTTCCATGCAGCTCAGCTTCTTCTCATCCTTTCCTACCACTCAGAATGTGTGCATGCATGTGTGTGTGTATGTGGTAGCTGGGGGTGATAACCATTTTTAATCATGAGGATATAGGAAGGTGGTTGACAAACTGTCAAAAGTGAGGAAAATGAAGGGAGATCCCAGGGCTGCGGCTTATCAGGGAAGGTGGAAGACTGTAAATCTAGTTAAGTTTCCCCAAGTTTACTCAACAGTGCAAACAAAAATAAAGCAAGTGTCAGCTTGCCTGTGAAGGAGGGCTGTGAAAGGTGACACTGTGTCACTAATCCCTTGTTGCTATTCATTAAATACATCCTCAGGATTGTTAATCTTCACACCTTCCTTTGGGGGCCACCAGGCAGCAAGCTGGGAGGTCTTGACCATGGCAGAGAACATCAGGAGAGGCCAAAGTTCTGCCTGAATAGAATAGAATAGAATAGAATAGAATAGAATAGAATAGAATAGAATAGAATAGAATAGAATAGAAAAGGAAAGAGAGAGAGAGAGAGAGAGAGAGAGAGAGAGAGAGAGAGAGAGAGAGAGAGAGAGAGAGAGAGAAAGAAGAGGTTGGGGAGTTTAATGCTTCTTTCTGCTGTTTTTCATCAGCAATATAAGTTGAAAATCTCAAGAGAGATTTCCTCAGGAGAGATTTCCAAAGGCAGCTTTCCTTTTCCCATCTAGTTTATTTGTTTTACAAAAGTCCACGGTCAGTTCCTGTGTCTTTCTGCTACCTGAACTGTGCAGCCACAGAGACCTGCAATAATGTGATGCATTGTGCACAAATAGCGCATGGCAGCACGCTGCGTTCTGTGCTCCTTCCTGTAAATAAGCGAAGAAGGCTTGGATGCGGGCCCCTGCTGTTGTCTTCCTCCTCTGAAATAGTACTCCGAAATTAAACTCTGAGGAATGTGAGACATCTTAGGAAAGGCAGAATAGAGTCTTTATTCAGACCTTTGCTTATCAACATTCTCCTCCCAAATCTGTTCTAAACATAGTTTTCTAGGACTATTTCTGGTCTTGGATGTGGATCAGAGGCTGATATTTTCAAATAGCTGATACATTGTACCAGCTGCTAATATACAATGGAACCCCTGTAGGCCAATTTAGTCATGTATATCTATATTCAGTGAATTGCACTTAGCATAATTTTGCATAAATAGCAAATAGCTGGTTAATATTGTTGCACTTTCTTCCATATTTAAGGAAATGATGCTAGGATATGATGCTAACTCTTTAGGGCTACTCAATTTGGATATTAGGGACAAATGCTTCCGAGTAATTTTTAAATGAAGTGGAGGGCAAACAAAACAGCCATGAAATGGCTGGAACAGAAGCACATTTTACAAGCTGGTTTCTTCTATCTTGTCAAACTTTGTAACTATTTCCAACCAACTCTAGCCCCTTTCCTTGCCAGCAAGGCACCAGGACTGGAGGACGGGTGACTGAGAGTGACTTGGCAATGAAACTGGTAAATTCATCTGTCAGTGGAATAATGCCTGACAGCCTTTCAGCTTTAAAAGCTCCCGTTAATAGGTTCTGGTCCTTTCATATCGTGTTCTTCCTCAACATGGTCATTTCAGAAAGGACTTTGAAGGGTAATGGACCATCTGAACTTTTACAGATAGCCCTGTGCAATTTTGCAGGGCTCTTAGCCCAAGACGTATCTAACCCTTACCCTAAACATGCTATGCAATACTCCACTGAAAAACAAAAACAGAAACCCAAAACAGGTGGCAGGGAAATAGGAGGCTTTTAACATGCTCCAACATTGAAAGGGGGTTTGAAACACTTGGACCTATTTGTCTGAAATCTGGCATCGCATCAGCAATGGCTACATTGCCTCAAGAGGTCATCCAACTTCATTTTTTAAAAAGATAAAGGCTATGTGTACGTTGTAATTTTTCCGTGTAACTCGACAAGGAATGCTGGTATGGCTTCATATGCAAGCGGTAGCAGATATGCAAATTGGGAACAAAATAAAGCATTAAATGCTCATGAAGCAACCAAACGAAGAGGCTTCTTAAGTGAAGAAGAAAATACACATTCAAACTGAACTTTATTCACTGAAAGAAAGAGTTATTGCAATGATAAAATGGAGACAGTCAGGATCAGGAAAGCCATTTGGGATTCCTTTGACATGTACATACAATAGTGAATAGATAATGAACAGAGAAATCCACACCCCCAAACACATGCAGATGCACAGCCCTAGAACGAAGGATGCGTGTGAATTTAATTCCTGCTCACAAAGTATGTGAATATTCCTTGTTTGCAGCCCCAAATGCAGGCACAAGCTGGAGAGGGCAGCTGCAAAATGTTTGCAGATTCTTGAACATGTGCTCATGCTTCAGTTGCACAGATTTCTGCATTTGAATTTGTATTAATCTCAAAAATACACAAACTTTAAAATCATCTGTGCGGTATTTTTCTGTGCTGGTTTTGCAGACTTGTAGATGGGTGTGCCACTTTTGAGGATGGAGAATTGTGCTAATTTGCATCTGCAGCTGATGGAGTAGCACATTAGCACAAGTGTGGCAGACTACAATTATTAAAGTGCATGAGTGCACGTTCTCATCCACACAAAAACAATAACAATTTTCCTGTTGATGAACAGTGATCATGGAGGAGAGGCGGGCAGCATGTTGGTGCTCTGAGAATCTGGGCAAACTTGAATGTTATTCATTGGCCAATCCCTGTCAAGAAACTGACTGAAATTTTTAAAAGTGGTTGGCATTCCAACCCCTTAGTTGATGCATGGAGACCACACTGCTCCCACCTTCAGTGGCAGATGTTTCCTCCCTCTGAAACTACCCCCCCACACACAAAAGAACTACATAGGGCAGTGGAGTTTCAGCCCCAGGAACGAAATCACACAAGAGTTTTCGCAAGCAAAGAACTAGGGAGAAGCAATGAGGAGTGAGCTGAACGCAAAGGATATTCCAACTGTAGTGAAATACAATGCAGGGAATTGTCACTGGTGGAGGGTCAGTTGAAGGCAAAGGAAGGACTTTTCTGGAAAATATGCATTTCAGTGAAAAGGTGTATGCCCAGTTGTGATGCAAGTGCAGCTTTTGTCTGATGTTATGATTGGTGTTCTGAAAAGCCTCACTTGCCCTTTCTCAACATCTTCATTTCCTTGGCATTTTCCACCCCTTTTTGGGATGCTGAGAGTTTTACAAAAAAAACCTCAGGGTGCAGGACTTCAGGGCTTCCTTTACCATGAGGAGGTGGCTGAGGTGTGACGGTGGCAAGTGTGCTTTTTAGTTTAAACCTGTGCTAGCCTGGCTGACTGCTGGAGCTTTCTGAAAAGCCACCCAGAAGAACAGATCTGCTCCCTTGAGATGTTCCAGTGGTGCTATCTTCCAAGCGCTCACTTGAAAGCTGCGTGAAACATGTTGGCGTTGATCTGCTGCTGTAAAAACCATTTTAAAAGCCACCACCAGCAGCAGAAGCACTTGCTCACTAGGTGACTGGAAAGCTCCAAATGAGGACAGACTCGAGGGCAGTGGTTTTCAACCACCGGTCTACAGATTGGTGCCAGACCTGCTGGTCTGTGGGGGGGACCTCATTCTGTTCCCTGCAGACCAGCACAGAGGCTGGCTGTGCTCCACCACCACTCTCTTGGTTGGCATTACATTCATGGGGGGTGCAGCGAGGAGGGGAAAGACAGCTCAGAGCCATGTTGCACCAATTCCAGTGTTTTGTTCTTTTGTTGGCATTTTTTGTTGCTTGGTTTCTGGTTGTTTTGGAGATTCCCTTCCCTTCCCTTTTTTGGTATTGTGTTTAGATATCCATGCACAGAATGCTGTGTTATGTGTGCGATGCTTTTTGTTTCTGCCTCAGTGGTCCCCAAGGCAGTTTTCCTGTGTTCGCTGGTCCCCAGCTGTGGAAAGGTTGAAAACCACTGCTCCAGGGTGCTTTGCAGAATGCTCTTGCAGCCCCAGATTGCTTCCACAGAATAAAAATGGTAAAATTAAAAGTGTGGCTGCCGCTCTGCCTCAGAGGCCTCCTTACAGTAAGGGAAGCATGGAAGCCTTGCACACTGGTAATTTCTTCAAAATCCTCACAGCTTCTCACAAGTTTCAAGTGCAATTTCTCTCCACCCATTTCGCCAGTGAATGGACAAAAATAAATGGATGGGCACATTTGGCACAGTGCTGGTTTTTACTGTAAATGAAAATGAAAGCACGCCTGCACACCCTACTATACATCACTGTCTATGAATGGAAATAGAGGGCACTGGGTCCGAGGTCACAAGCTGTGTATTTCTTCGCTTCATTTTTTTTTCTTTTGCATCAGTGCTGTGCAAAGGATAATGGCTTATGGCCATTACGGAGGGATGGAAATGACATGCAGCTCAAGGAACCTGAAAGCAACACTGAAGCTGCTCTCGTTTGCTTAGAAAACAGAGAGCGTGTGAGAGAAAGTGAGTGAGTCAACTGAACTGAAGAGCTGGCCTCTGGGCAGAGGTTTAAAGTAATGCTTTTGCTTCCCTTCCCCTTTGTAAATGCTAGTATTGTGCAATGCGTAACATGAAAACATTTACAAATAATGCCGTCTCTTTTGGACTCAAGGGTCTGTCTCCATACCATTTACTTCTTGGCTTTTAATATCCCCCCACTGCTTTTGGGTGAATTACTCTCAATGTGTCTCATGACAAATTATGTAACATATTCTTTTGCTGTTTGAACACTGCTCTGATGATTTTTTTTTGGTCAGAGTGACAGTGAATATTTATCCTTCACTAAGTGCATGTATAGAATCACAGAGAAATACCATTTCAAAGAATGTCTAGGCTTTTTTTTGAGACAAGGCAACCAAGGGGTATTAAAGAGCAAATAACTGATAATAAGAAAACTACCTGATTCCAGTTTCCTTTTGTTTGGCATGATTCAGACTGGGCTATTCTCATTCATGTCCTTTTAATCCTCACCTGGTTGGCACAATCAGAGGTAGAATCCTAAGATGATGGAGTGGACTGTACCACTTCATTCTGAGGTTGCTGTTTTGGAATGCTCCCCTACATAAAAAACTCCCTGCAAATCGTGTGGGATCGCTAATCAGCAAGAAAGGGACTGCTGCAGCACAATCTTTGTTTTGCTAATTTCCCCTTCCCAGGTTGCTTTTCACATACAGCACCATTCCAAACATGATCTCCTAATAGTAGTGCAGCTCACTGTACCACCTCAGGCCCTGGATTTAATGACGATGATGCAGTTTCTGCAAAGCTGCCTGCCTTTGAAGCTACTTTGGTGCAGAACTGCCAATCCCTTATGGGGGCAGGGGGAGCCAAATTGGTTCATTTAGCTCAGTTTAGATAAGAGCTTTCCCCCATTTTCCCCCTCAGACTTATTTGGAGTTGCTGGAAATTTTGCACACCAAGTGTGTGCTGTACCACTGAGCTGCGGTCCTTCCCCATGATATGCAGAACTGCAGAATCTGGAGCCATATTTTATAGTCCTTAAGACACACTCCTTTCACATTGCTCCTTACTCATTAAGCTCCAAACAACATGGGCTGAATAGGTATCTGTCCCGTTGCTATATTTCGTTATGATCCATAAGGTAAATTGACAGAATATTGTTATTAATAATACTACCCATGTATCAGATTTAACATTAAAAGTATATGTACATATTTTCTTAGTATGTTTGATGAGACTTTTTAGCCTGAGCACATGCTCAAACTATACAGTATTTGGTCGCTACCAATGTAGGAAGATTTCAAAATGTGTGCCATTTTATTTTCTGCGGTAGATGATTAATAGCTTATTATGTGCTCAATGTTTCTGGCATGGAGCACAAACATAATGAAGGATTTAGAAGGAATCTGAAACAATTCTATTGGCTACATTTCAGAAATTCTTTGTGATTCAAGCTGGCTATTATGAAACCAATTAAATAAAGTGAACCAGTAAGGTTGTGATATCATCTGCTTTGGGAGAAGCGCCTGACAATGTGCCAATTTCTCTCCTCTTTCCTTGATATACCATGAGATAAATTGTGAATTAACATACATTCCAACCAGAAGGAGAAGCAACAGTTTGGCTGTCCGGCTTATCAGAAATGAAAAATCACATATACCGGATGCCTTCTGATTGCCAAGAAGCTTAATTCAAAACTAAAGTTTCTTAATGAAGAAATTTTCTCCTCAAGCTTGATAGCATGACACAAAACTTGGGGAATAAATCCCACAAATTAGGAAAATAATCTCCCCTCCTTTGGAAGTCTGTCTTCACTGAAGAGAACAGGTGCCTTATCAGTTAAAGCTGAGCTATGGATTTTCACTTCTGAGCCTTATCAGAGATAACAAGGAGATTTGGCTTCACAGCGCTTTCCCCCTCCCATTGGGCATGCGGGGAAATCCCTCATTATCTCCTGTCACAGGTGGGACATAACAAGGGGATCCCTTTTCCTCTTCTTCCCCAAATTTCTGGTAGCCTCCAGGTCAGAGGGTTGGGTTTGGGGACTGGGCAAGACCTGGAGGGGGAGAGTGGATGTCCCCTGGGGAGGAAGCCTCCACCTTTGTGGGCTGGGGAGCATCCACATGGCTACCTAGGCCCATGACCTAGAAGTTTCTCCTACTCCTAGTCAAGTGTGTATTGAAAACCTTACTTTCTTTTAGTGGGGTAAATTTCAGGGAAGCTTCCTTGAGCAGGTTTCTCAAGGGACTAATCAGCAGACAAGCAGTTTGCCTATAGGAAGCTGTCATCGCTTGACAAGCCCTGACTTGGTCAATTGGCATGTAACCTTGAGCCTGGGCAAGTGCAAAGGCCTGGCACACATCCTTGGGAAAGGTGCTGCAGAAGTAAGCGTGATGGCAGAGAAAGCCTGGTCTTCAACGGAAATCAGTGCTAACAATGACAGCACCCTGTTCTTTACTTTCTTGAGCTTCTATCCTAACCATGTGAGCTTATTAATAGATGCAGATTTCAAACATGAGCCACCCGCAGCTTCAATATTTCCTACACTGACTGGCAGAGGCTCTCCAGGGTTTCAGGCAGGAGTCCAGCTGAACACTAAGAAGCAAACTGATCATAATAAATGGGTCAAATCAAATAGGAAAAATATGTTCTTAATAAATGATTGTTTCAAGCATATAGGCTTAAAAGTGTCTGCTCTGCTCCTGATTTTTTTAGCTCAGCTCCTGTTAAAATTTCACATTTCCCATAAAAGCTCACTAGCATTCCAAAATTTCACCAGCATTTCAACCAATATTTCACAAATACTTTTAAGATAACATTTAATGTTTTGCAATAGTACCACTGTCAAATAGGAAAGGAACTGATAACATCTGTCATTTGTATCAAATAAAGAAGTTGAATTTTCTTAGTATAATACATTAATCTTAATAAACAGCAGAGAATTCCAGGAAATTTCTGCACATACGTATACACATGGCTTTATTGTTAGATAGTCAAAACTTATTAATATCATTCTTGTTGTTCATTCACCGTGCTTAAAAAAAACCCTGCTTCTGTGTTACCCATCATCAAAACTGTTGAAAAAATACCATGACTCCCATTTGAGATTTATAAGCTTGAAACAAGTTAACTTTTCTCCAAAGCAGACAACATGTGAATGAAGCTTGTAAGGTAGATTGAGCTTAAGTGCTCCTCGTGTTTATTTGAGTTAAACAAGTCCACTTTCCCAGCGTTTACCTAATACCATTTTGGGGTGGAGAAGAGTGGAAAGGTTGATAGCAAAGCAAAGTCTGACTTATTGAGGGATTTGTGTGACAAGCAGTCACTAAATCAGACAAAATAAATTAACAGAAATTTAATTAGCTTTTATCATTTCTGTCAAACCTGACAACTCAAACATGGAGAAAAGATCAAGTTTTTCCCTAAGGAGCATTTTATCCCTCTGCTTCCAACTCTTATGTCTAAAAGGAACCTTACGTTGAAAGTCTATTTATAGTGTTCTACATGCCCCATGGTTTCCTGTGGTTTCGGATGATTCAAGAGTTAATATATATGAAATGAGCAGGATGTTTATTTATGCACAAGGGCTGCATGTGTGCTGGAGCATGGACCAATGTGACACTTTCACATCCTATCTTATGACAACCTTGCAAAGTGACTGCCAGTTTAAAATCTTTCTATAAGAAAATCTATGACCATGAAGACTTGCTGTCACCCAGTGAAGAGTGCTATATTGGCAAATGCTCCTCAGTTTCAGATTCCAGAGGCAACACTGCAGCACAGTGTGCCGCATTCTGCACTCGTCATTTCAGGGGCAACCAACAACGCCATGGGCAGGTCTCTTTAAAGCTCAGGGCCAGTGGTGAATGCATATGGAAGGCATGTAATGGAGAACGGAGGGTTCTGTCCCCGCCCTCATGACACTGGAACTTGGGCTTATTCAATGCTACGGATTGCCAGGAGATTTGGGACAGCTGAAAGGAAGTGTTTCTTCACACATAAGTAATTTATGAAATTTGATGTAACAATGATCAAGGTGCAACAGTAGGCACTAGCTTGATTGGCTTGGGAACCCGTTTTTTAAAAAATCATGCAAGAGGTCTATAATGTCTATTATCCATGCTGCATGTATGGAATATCCACCTTCAGCGTCACTATACTGAGTACCAATTCAAGGTGAGAAATGAAAGGAGAGCACAGATGCCTTCATTCCATGTATATGGCCTTCATAGGAAAGGAAACCAGGTTGTTCTGCTGGAATGGCCTTTTCTGATGCCCCGAGAAATGAAGCCTAGTTGAGGCTGTCTTCCCATACCTTCCTTTCTCAAGATAACTTACAGCTGAGAAGGGGGAGATGAACTAGCACTGGAAGAGTTTGCAGTAGAGGCTTTGTAGACCTTCTCCTTGCTAAGCTTTCTATACTTCTTGGTTCAGTGGGTGGATACAAGGCGCTGCAAGATCCTTGTATTCCAGTGGGAAACAATTTCCCAAGCTTGCTCAGGAGCATCATCTTGCAAGGGAACTAAGCTTTCCAATTCAGTGGACCCTTCCAGTTCAGCGATCATGGATGAGACCCAATCTCTGGCCATAGAGAAAACAACTGCATATTAGGCAGTCCATGTTGCCACCCCATCAACCTGAAAATTCAGCATTTAAACAATTTCTATCCCATTCTTCAGCCGAGAAAGGCTTCCAGAGTGGCTTACAATGAGAACCAATAAGCTAGGAGTCACCCTCTGGTTGTCATCTGTAGTGTTTAACTACGTCTCTTCCATATGCTAGCCTAGGCCTTGCATATGCACTCAAATCAAATCAGCTATTTCTGGGCCACACAAAATCACCTGTGCTTATGGAGGATAGTCCTCGATTTGATTGTCTGTCAGAGGAGAGTTCTCAGTTTAAAGGTGTCCTCTCTTTGAAGGGCTGTCAGGTTTAAAGATCAAGAAAAGGGCATGTACACAGCTCAGGTGGTGGAGCAGGAAAAAATGGTGCATTGTGCCATTGGTCCCTGCCAGGATGACTTTGTGCCACCTCTAACAGGTGCTCCAGAGCTTCCTGCCAACAGATTTTCTGTCATTGCATTTCCCACAGTGAGAGAATGCCCACTGAGGCTTTTCAGCAGCCACCCCCTGGGGAGATGTGTTGGCCAAGGAAGTGGCTGGCATGGCTCTCCAGAATCCTGGCCAGACCGCGATGCCTGGCTCTGCAGAGGCACTTCCTCACTGCCAGACACTGTCAGAGGGCAGCCCCATGAGATCTCCAGTACCATCCAGAGTGGCGAACTTAAAGTGGGAGGTAGGAAAGAGGTGCAACACCGAAAGGAGAAGCAGGGCAGGGCACAAGACAGTGGTAGGAAGAGCCACTCTCATCTATGCCTATGAGAGCCATTTGGCTACTGGGTGTCATAAACATAAATCCATATTAATTAATTAATTAATTAATTAGTGCTCTACAAATCTTTGTCCTCTTTTTTTGGTGATGCATAATTGGCTATCCGTACACTTTCCCCAGCAGTTAGGCCAATGCATTTCCTAATAATGCATTGAGATGGTGGCTGTACAGAGCCCTTTTTGGCCATTGCAAGTAGAGTCTTGCAGTATCTACACCTGGAAAGACAAAGAGAACTTGAAGCAGCGCTGACTACACCACTCTGTGTTTACAAGAGGTTGTAGAAGCTGGTGCCTGGTAACTGCACCAGGACAGATGGCTTTGGTCCAACTTTGATTTGATCTTATTAAGTGAATAAATTCCCAAAGCCCCTGACTGTTTCTTGGACTCCAGCATTGGCTCATGTAAAAGAATAAATTCAAGAGCTTCCTGATCTATATGACACAGACAGAAAACAATTTAAATGATCAGCCATCATGAACTAAGTGGTGATTTGTAACATGTCAGGAATATTTGGTGACAAAATGGCAGTGCCAAAAGTCTGGAAAAAGACGTTTGCCTTGCTTATTGGTGGGGTTGGAAGGGGAGGGAGCTGGTGGGTAAAGAGTTCTTGGAAGCATAGCACATTACTTTTATTTAGAGAGAAGTAATCTCTTCCAAGAAAGAACATTAGTAACTTGCAACTTAAAGAATGTCATATAAATAAAAGGAATAGATTAACCTCAAAGCAGAAAGGAGACTAATACTAGACTCTAAATCCCTCCCCGCCTGTTCTCTGTGGAGATATATTCAGCAAAGATTTACTTAGCAATTAGGGGTTTGATGAGAAAACGTTCAGTGCAGCCCTGGGCAAAAAGTCAAAATCTACATTTGGAGGAGATGTTTAAGTATTCTACAATGCATAGGAGTCAGCAAGGTTTTTTTATGTTGACACAGCAATTTGTTTTATGGTCATATAGATGACTAGACAGAAAAACACTAAGAAGTGGGCAGATGCCGAGAGAAAAGACAAATGCCAGAAAGTGGGTGCACACATCTGCACAGACTTCCTTGTAGCTCATTTGGTCCAGCTGTTTAGGATACAAGACTCTGGGATGGTCCTTTATTTACATATGAACATATATGGCTTCTTTCTCAAATTGGACCACATTTTATTCATCTGTGTCAAATGTTGCTGAGTCATTTTTTCAAGCTTGGAGGGTGGTTTCTTAAACCGAACACCCCTCAAACTGAGAAGGGCAAGTTTTCTGCCACTGCTTTCTGGTGCTTTGGCACCATTCTTTTACTGAGTCCTGTTCTCAGAATAATCCTGTTATGATTTCCATCAGTCTGAGATTGCACAGTGAACATGAGAGGATCACCAGAATCCACTTCCAATCAGTGGTGCTTGTTGCTGATGGCACCAAAGGCAGGCAAGTAAAACAGCCTTCAGGAAACATGGTCTTCTTGGGTAAATAGTTTCACTTTTAAATGCAAAGCTCAAAGCTTCAGCAAAGGGTCACCACACTGCTGACACTGCTGGAAACATTTGTGCAAAGCACCATTTTCAGTTCAACACCGTTTTGCAGAGCAATTTCTAACATATTTGTCCTTAACAGAATTTTGAATATTCAAGCCATTATTTTACTAAGGTGACAGTATACATGGGAGATCTCAAAGTGGGTAAATTTGACAAATCTGAAACCCAAGAGTGATGTTTTGATCTGATGTGCAATTGAGACTTATACCTTGATTTTTAACATTCAGATGTTAAAAACTCTCCTCCTTTGCTTGTCTCAAATGCTCTCATATATTTCAACCGAAGCAACCTCTATTCATCTCAAATTTCCTTCCATTTGAAATATTGGTGAAAAGTCAATATTTGTGCAACATTTGGCTTCAAATGTTAAATGCCACCCCTAAGGCACAAAGAAAAGAGCAGGTAACCAGATGACAGAGCAAAAGATGCCTGGCAACCCAAGAAACACCAATGGAATGGGTTTAACAAAATCTCATTTTTAAAATCAGCATATTCCCATGGATGGAACTGCAGAATGAAGCATTGTTGGATATGGAAAGTTTTCACCCACAAAAGAAATGTTGTTTCAGTGCAAGTTTGGCCTTGAGCTGGTAAGCATTTGATCCCTGGGTCTGCTCTGTCTGCCGTCCAGGTACTAACTGTGGGTGGGAAGCATCACACCTCCACTTTCCTGCATATGATTCTTGACCTTTCAGCCAGACTTGGACTGGAATGCCCTTCACAAAGAGGATGCCTGCAGACAGAGGACTGTCCTCTGTGAAGGATATGGCCACCTTAGGAATGGTGTTGTGTCACGACACAACATTGTCCCAAGTGAGGCTCTTTCGTTCAAAATGGCGACCTGTTTGTCTGCTCATTGCAGCTCCATGTTGCTTGAAGCAGCTGGAAAAGTTTCTTTAAAAGAAAGAGGTGGAGGAAAGATGAAACACCTTTTCTGAGAAGCCTTCCCCTGCCAGATGCTGAGAAGCATAACTGAGAAGGCCTTCGAAAATTTTGTAGCCTCTGCATGGGTCTGCAAAAGTGGGGTGACCATTTTTCACCCAGCTTTTTTGGCAGAATGTAAGTGGATCACCTAGTAATTCCAAGTAAGCCCATATGGAGAAACAGGACACCATCTTTCGTTGACAGTTTTGATTCTATACTGTTTGAAGTGGATGTAAAACTCTCAATGAGAAAGTGTGTGTGTTGAGGGGATAGTCACACCAACTTTTCCAAGAAGCACTCAACTCCTCAACTGCTTGATTTTCTTTTGTCTGCCAAAATATGCCATCCACCCATTCAGGTCATCCTCTTCCAGATAGCCAAATATCAAAAACTTCAGACCAGCTCTTCTTTGGCCTCCCTAAGAATGACTGGGAAGTTGCTGTGGGAAGTACACTGGTTCTCCAGATACCACACTATGGATCCCTTTAAGTATATCTGGACCAGCAAAAGAAATGGAAAGCCAAATCTAACTTTTTTATTAAGCTAGACAGCTCTGCAGCCTCTGCATTCCTCCATTTGCTAGATCAATGGATGGTACTGAGGGATAATTAGCTCTTCTATGTAAGACTGTTAATTGTCTGCTTATCTGCTGCATCTACTTTCATTGCAGAAGTGAGATCTGAACACTACAGTAGTATTTATCTTCCTGCTTTCCTCCTACGTAATCTATAGGTAGCACTCTGGTATACTGGGAGAGTATAAATACAAGAGTGAAAATGCAGTTTTGTTCACTTTTCTAAGAAAACCCATGATTTTCCTGCTCTAAAACAACTCACAGCAAGTGATCTTTAAATACAGAAGTGAAACTGGAGATTATGAAGTCATCTTAAAAAACCCTATAAGCAACTGTGAGCTGGGAATAATGAGAGCACAATAAATGCCTCGTGTAGAATAGCCCAATAAAGTAAGCTCCTAATTTCTATAGTCTTTCACTTTTCTAAAATTTCTCCTTAGGGACCTTGCATAGTGCACATGACCAGATAAACTTCACTTTTTAAAGTCTTTCTTTTCATGAACATGGCCAAGTCAAGTCACTTATCTACCATTTACCCTTAGCTAAGTGAAGAAAAGCTCAGATTTTTATCTGTATGATTTAAGCGAGATTTGGTGCAACAGCATTTAAAAACTTTCTCTTTCAATCTTTCTCCCTTTTTCTCCGTGTGTGTGTGTGTGTGTGTGTGTGTGTGTGTGGGTTTTATCCCTAAACTCAGCCCTTTCTTTAGTGAGATCCTTCACCATTTCTTCCTTTATACTTGTATGCAATCTAAGCCTTGAGACTGCATAATGTGAGCTGTTATTTATCCATCACCCATCTCCTCTGCTAGATTCCTTTGTGTGTTTGTTTCTGATGAAGTTTGTATTATTTTACTTCTTCCCCACTTTGGGATTATTTTATAATAAAAGTGGGTAAGAAATTACATAAAGCAAATGAACAAATACTACAATGACAAGCATCTATTAAAAAAACTTCTTCAGCACCCTGCTCTCTCTTTTTATTTTCTTTTGAATGCAGTCTCTGATACTTTGGGTTACATTCCAACCAACTTCAAGGACATGTTTCTGAATACAGTTCAAAAATGCTGACAGCCACTAATCGGCTAGAAAGAAATGTGTCCTTGGACGAATTGGATTTATTTGGCTGGTTCTACCTTTAATGTGGCATACAGAGTAAAAATGCTCCACATTGTATCCTGAAAATGTTTCAAGATGAAAGGAGGGGCAACTTGATTTAGTGATGCTTGATGGTTATTAGGGAAGGACAATTGGAAGAAATGAACTGAGTGTTGTGCTCTGTTTGCTCAGCTAATGTAAAATGGGACGGCTGGATACATTTGTGGCTGTATCTAATGCATGCCACACTTGGATCAAAGCTCATTGTCTCCTTCTATTAGCAAACATGCCATTGCACCCTAACATATTTACTTTAAAAATGTTCATGTTTGGAAACCAAGGCAAACAGTATAATAGTGCCAAGGTAAAAAGTAGGATGACCCATTCAGTGCAAAATGAGCAGTAGCGAGGGAATTGGTAGCAACACAAAATATTTTGCTAACATCAATGCTTTTATTTATATATTTATTTCTATTTTTATACATCGCCCCATTCCAATAGGCTCTGAGAGGTTTACAAGAGATTGAAATCAGCAATAATTGGAATTTGGACTAAAAACAAGCATAAAACTAATCTAGGATCTGGGATAGCTGATGTACCTCTTGTGACAGACTATTCCATAGATTAGGGGCAACCACTGAGGACATGCTCTGCATAGCAGACATTAATCTTACAGGAGGATGCCTCAGCAGATTACCCCTAGAGGACCTTTGCAGGTGAGGCAGAAGGTACAAGAAGTCATTATTGTATGCAATAGGATTGCAGAGCATATGCTTGGAAGCAGAATTCTGAGATTTGGCTCTTGAACCTAAGAGTCAGTCCCTGTGCCTGTTTGAATGTTATTATTTTGATGCTGTCCAAACACTCTAGTCTTTTTATACATCGGCCTCCTATTAGCTATCAGGCACAGAACTGTTCCATAGAATGTAAGCAATGCATGTTAGGGATAAAAAAGGATCCCATGGGGAAACCTTCTTGTGCCAATGCCACCCTGAGAATCCACCTTACGTCAGGTATAACAATAATGTATACATCTGCCGCAGAAGGTAACCAAGACTAGGATTGTCTTGACACTCTGATTAGAAACCAAATCTACTCTAGCCGCCAGGCCAGGGGTCGGCAACCTGCGGCTCCGGAGCCGCATGTGGCTCTTGAACCCCTCTGCTGCGGCTCCGTCGCTCAAAACACGCCAGCACAGCTGCTGATCTGCTCGAAGCCCCACTCAGGAACGCAGGGCTAGCTAGTTAAGTAAATCAGCTAGTTAGGTAAATCGCGACATTCCTCTGCTAAACAAGCTTCATGCAGGCTCTCATGTTACACAAAACGCTGCCGAAAGGATTCTCTTTGTCCCAATGTAATCTCCTTCATCTGAATGTTAAAAGCTGCGCTTGGGACCTGTCACAATTCACAGCACTTGACTGTTTATCTGCGTATCAGTCACTAAACACACCTATATCTGGGACCCAGTGCTGATTTACTGAGCTTTCCCCACTCCAACCATGGATAAATCCAAAGAAAAGAAACGTTTCTGAAGAAAACCAAATGTTTAATGGTACATGGGTAGATTCAGTTGCCTTTACTACTGACGAACTTATGGGGTTTGCTGTTTAATGCATGCAGCCCTTTAGCACTGACTTTGACTCTTAAGGAAGCTGTTCTCCCATTCAAAATATATGAAAGGAGTCCTACTAGTTTATAATGTAAGATTAAAAATAACAGTTTCTAGTGACTGAACAAGAGCTGCAGCTAAATCATAATGAAGATATACATAGCATTAAGGTAAAAAAAGACAAATGCAGTGTTATCTTCATTTTAGATGTCAAAAGGGTTTTGCGGCTCCCAGTGTTTTCTTTTGCGTGGGAAATGGGTCCAAATGGCTCTTTGAGTATTAAAGGTTGCTGACCCCTGCACTAGACCTTACTGGGTTTTTAAAACTGGCCTTTAAAATACTATAGCTAAGAGATGCATTGTACTACTATAGGTGAAATCATATAAAAGGCAAGTGAAGCAACATGAAAACAGCATTTTCAACACGTTGCTTTTGCCAGTTCTTTGAAAGCTTCCCCGGGTGAAAGTGTGTGTGTGTGTGCGCACGCACAAGCAGGCAGGGAGGAATCAAACCAGAGTTCCCTCCATAAGCACATCATCACTTTTGTGGCCATTTTTATCTTGGTAACCTAAAATCTTTTAGAAGGAACCTATCACTTTGAAAATCTAGCTTGCGTCTCAGGCTAAGTGCTTCTGATATTTAGGAAAAATAAATACTCACATTGTTTATAAGAGTCCATTGAGAATTGGAGCACATTAACAAACATACCATGGTGGTGAACTGCAAGTGACAAGGGCACCATCCGCCAGCATATTTTCAGTAGATTTTGCCCAGACCTTTTCTTTGTTCAGTGGGGCACAAACTGATTCCATTAGTCCAGTGCTGATGTCTAGTCTCTTAAAAATATCAGCTTTAGGGCACCTTTGTAACTAGGCTTACTTAGGAAAGATTTTTATGTGCACGGTCTCTAGTGAGGATGCCCCCTTGAAACGGAAGAGAGTGCCGCATAAGCATGCTGGGCATGGATCCCATTCACTTCAGAGGCATTCATGCAGGAGGGCACCTCAATGGCTCGCAGCCCATTTCACCTTGTGTTTGGTATCTACATGCAAGGGAGTAATCTGTGATAAAAATGGATCACATGCTTTGGCAGGACATCTATGACATCTTTCCAAAATTCTTAAGTTCAAAGACAAATCTGAGTGCAATGTTTCAATGCCCCAAAATTATGTGCTGGAAGCCCATACGGGTCTTTTTCTGCTGTCTTTCCTCCTGCTTTCTACATAGCAGAAGGAAGAGAGTGTGTGGCTTGTTTGGGGCTCTGGTGCTTTTATCTTCTCTTTCTTCTGTCCCATGACTGCAGATTACCCCAGGAAGTGAAAAAAGTACTTTGTACGGGCTTCACTCTGGCCTGCCAGTTGCTGATCTTTACGCTACAGAGTGTGGCACTGGATGCACTGTATCCGGACCTTCATCCTACAGAAAGCCCTAAGGGGTTGGTTCTTACTATATTTGAACAGCTGCCTGATACTGCAATGAAAATAAGAGCCACCAGTGCCAGGAATTAGACTGTGTACCCAGAAATCCCAGAAAGAACCTTCCCTTGCCTGAGCAATTCTGCCATGAATACCTTCCTCTTGCTTAGTTCTGCTTCCTTATTACTTTCCCCAAAGCTCATTCATGCATTTTCCTTTCTCAAACCACTGCCTTCTTGACTCTGGGCTCGCTATCTCTCAGTCCTGGGACCCCTTCTCCAGGTCTGTTGTTAGCCTGCTGCTGTGCAGGTTTTGATCATGACCAAACTGACAATGCATCGTGGATTCATACGTCGGACCACAACCATCAAGCAGGTATCACACCGCTCAGCTGTTTAGCGGGTGCGTCCGCGGAAGCGCGATGCAATAAAGATTACACAGGTGAAATGCAACCTACTCTTTATTAAAATAGGCCCTAAGCCTAACCCCAAATCAGAAGGTGGACTTTGCACTATTACTGAATGAACCTGAGATCAAATGCTTAGCAAGAAATAACACAGATGTTTCCCTCTTTTCCCCTCGGCAAGGCAGTGTTGCAGTCAGAATTTCAAAACCGCAGTTGGACCTTGCTGGCATGGTATTTTCCACTGTGGACAGCTCAGGGCTAAAAAGCAGCACCACAAACCCAAGTGTTTCCATCTCAGGCGTTCTCAGTGGGCCCCTTGAGCTGACGATCTGAGGCCTGGACGGCGATCTCAGCCGCCAGCCACGAACAGCCTCAGGCGTGTTTGGTGCCACTCGGATCACGCCATGCTCGCCTCCCACAGGCCTTCAGTTTGTGCTCCCCTTCTTGATCTCTGTGCAACGAATAACCCCTTTGGGAGTCAGGAATGTGTTTTGATACAGAGGCAGGGAAAAGTAGGGGAGGGAAGCAGCCATGGAAGTGACTGTGGGCTCTTGGGAGAATTGCAGTGCAACAAAGTGTTGATGTTTGATGTGCTTTGCTGGGAACATCAAACTGCATATTCCACCAAATCAATGCGAATTGCTCCTCCTCCTCTTCTTCTCTCATAAAGACAGGGAGGATAGAGGTGGTAGAAAAGTAATGCTCTAGATAACGCAAGTGATCTATTCCCTCCGCATAACACTGTGGCAATGAATACACAAGAGAGTGCTTCTGGTCTCAGCCCTGCTTGGACATATCTATCAAATACCTAGGTCCTTGAGATCTCCTAATGAACCCAGGTAGACTCCATCCTGCTGCAAGGAGTAGCCCAGCCTTCCCAACCTGGGACGTTCAGTCCCAGCAACTGCTGCCAGTATGACCAATAGTCAGCAAAACCAGGAACTCTAATCTACAACATCTGGAGGGCACCAGGCTACAGAAGAGTAGAGTAATCTATCGTCCAGCTTGGCCAAAGTGAAGACATGATAAAGCCTGAGAATTATATCCTTTGAGGGTGCCCCAGTACCACAAACTGAGTCCTGGGTGGTGAAGGGATTTCAACACTTGGAAGAGAGGTGCCATCCAACCTTATTGCTGCAGGGTCAAAGGGAGGGTTTAAAAGTGGAGCAGGAGACAGGTAAGTGGGAGAGTGCAGGAGGGACGGAAGGACTTAGTGGCTGGAGGAGACTCTGGTGTTGGGAGAAAGGAATTGTTTATTCAAGAAGTATATGATAGGTCTGAGTTTCTTATCCTTGGATGGAAGATCATGGAGGATGCCCTTGAGTTCCATAATGGACAAATGGTGGAATATAAATAAGCTAAAACACTGTAAGCCATCCTGAAATTTTTATATAATAGGACAGCATATAAAAGCTTTTAATAAATAATAAACAAATAAACATACATGGGGGAGTTGATAATCTATAATATAATATTGATTGAACATAGTGAAATGAAACACTTGAACCATACTGTAGGACAGGTGAATGCATTCAACAGCTTTAATCTGAAAGACATATGAGCTTTTGGGAAATACAGTTTCTCAGGTTACGTAGTTCAAATCCCAAGAAACTTCTAAAGCTGAAACATTGTGAAGTCCTACACATGCCAACTCAGAGGCCAGTCCTCTTCATTTCAGGGAGGGCCTGCAGAAGAGTAACTGGGAAACTTCACTGCCCACTGGTTTTAGGAGGAAAAGCAGGTTGTCTCTTCTCCTGGATGTACTGCAATGGGAAAACTTTCAGACTATATCCAGCTGCTGGTGTGTTTTCCTCGACCTGTGCTACAGCGGTCAAGAACTGTGGCCTATTGCCTATATTCCGATTATACATCAACCATGCCAAGAGAAATGGGTTTAAAACATCTTAGAATCACTGATGAACACGTAATAGGTTTGGTGTCCTGTCTTCTTCACAATTCAATAAAGGGTGTTTATATTCGCAGCAGTGCATGAAAACTGTAATCACTGACAGAAGCTCTATTACAGAAGGGACAAACAGAAGACAATAATAGATTCTCAACCTGAAAAAAAAAACTTACACATGAAATAAGAGAAACCTAAACAAGAAAATTCATATTAAGGGACTGGAGGAACATGTGGAAACAATGAGGTAACTTTGGTTATGCCAGGAGCCAAAAGAGTTTAGCCATCAGTTGTTTAACTTTTGGGATTTCCATCCACTAATTGCCTAACTGGCAATTTCTTGGCCTTCTCTCTCTCTCTCTTTCTCTCTCTCTCTCTTTCTTTCTTTTTCTTCTTTTGCAAAAGGAGAGGCAGCACAAAGGTGGATGTTGTCCCCCTTTTAAAGGTGTGAGTCCAAATAAAAGGTCCTGTCCTTATTTATCTGACAACAGGATTGATCATTTCATTGTTTTTGTAAGCTCTACTCAAAATATATTTTACTTTGTCTAGGTATTTACCATATTTCTATCACACTCTTCATACAGTTATATTCTTCCAATGCAGCACTCTTAAATTAAACTTCAAGACATTCGAAGGAAGGGGAGAGGAAGAAAAAGGATGCAGAGGAACACTGAGGTTTTCGAGACCAGAAGAAGCTGATGTGTGCTAAGCCGGCCTTCAAAAGCACTCTAGGTCACGGCTGATTTTCTCTTGCCGGAGTGCCTATTTGAGCAGTGGATGGCTCTGGATGGCTCTTTCCCCTTCCTTCTGTAGTTCCAGGGCTACAAGTTGGGAGCAAATACTTCTTCTGGCAACAGGGGGGAAGCTAACTCCATGCAGCTGTTTCTTTTCTGGCTGATGGAATCATGAGGTTGGTTCACCACCGTGGACTGGGGCAATTCCTGGAGGATACACTGCAGATATATTTAGTGTATATATAGTCTATGTTGTTGTTACGTGCCATCAAGACTTATGGTGGCCCTATGAATGGAAGCCCTACAAAATGTGCTATCTATGGCAACCCTTCTTAGCTGTTCTATCCAGCGTGATTTGATCTAGGACCCATTTGTTCATTTTTCCGGCAGTCCCGGGTATTTGCCAACCCTCCTCCAGCACCATGTTGTGAATGCATCAGTTTTCTTCCTGTCAGCTTTCTTCACTGTCCAGCTTCCACCCATACATAGTGATTGCAAATACAATGGTGTGAATGATCTCTATGCTATATGATCCCTGTATTCTGCTCAGCATTGCAATTCCACTCATGAACATTGTCCTTCCTTGTCATACTCCTATGGCTTGATGTCTCCAAACTTCATAATTCCTTTTCTCATAATATCAACCTCAGTCATTCGTGATGCTCACCTTCATTATGGAAAGGGGCCTTTTGATCTCCCGCCTATTCTCTTGCTTTGCTTTTAGTATGAGCCAGAAAGAATTTCTTTCTTCCCACCTTTACTCTTACTCAGTACATCGCTTCTGTCCCCTTCCTCTCCCTGTCCCTGCTTTGTCCCTGTCTTACTCCTTTTCATGAGCAATGACAATGGCTGTGGTGGAGCTCACTTGGTTTTAATGAGAGGGCTGCTACTCAGTATATTTATGAAAAGGAAACAAAACTCCCCCAACATTATTGTGGGTCACAAATTTTTTGGACTTCTTAACTGTTCAGTCAAATTGACAGAGCTCCAAAAGCTATTGACTTCTAGATTGTTGCTCCAAATTTTTGAACGCAATGGATGGTGCTTTGAAAAACATTGTTTTGAGTGGAAATCAAGATATGCAGTGATTCTGTGGGTTGGTTGGTTGGTTGGTTATTTATTTATTATTTGGACATATCTGGGCTTCCTGTGCAGCTCACAATCTAAACCAGTGTGTGTGTGTGTGTGTGTAAGGTGTACATGAATAATGCCATTATGATTATTTGCCAACAACAGTCACTCCCATGTGTCTGGGCAATTTTCTTTCAGGTTGCAGTCTTAGAAACTGCCACCAACTATGTGCACAATTAGCAAGTTCTACACCCCATCCAGCTATATGTTTATTCAGTAACTGGGACTATATACAGAGCACTCTAACCAGATCATAAGTTGTGCTAGCTGGGATGATTCGTTTGTTAGATGAAAGGATGGGAATCACTGAATCCAGAATTCCTTGCCCTGGATAAAGTTGGTGTGGCTGCTGCTAGTTATCAGAGTGGCATCATGTGCCCACTGCCTTGGTTGCTGGATTGAGGCAAGAATTGCATGAATGACAATAACAGATTAGGTCATGTGCCACAAGATTGGAGAAGGAAAAAACTGCCTGGCTGAATCCGCCATGCTAATCATGGTTAAAGGTAAAGGTTTCCCCTTGACGTGAAGTCCAGTCATGCCTGGCTCTAGGGGGCGGTGCTCTTCTCCGTTTCCTAGCTGAGGGAGCCAGCGTTTGTCTGCAGACAGTTTCCGTGGTCATGTGGCTGGCATGACTAAACACCGAAGTGCGCGGAACGCTGTTACCCTTCCACTGAAGTGGTATCTTTTTACCTACTTGCATTTGCATGCTTTCAAACTGCAAGGTTGGCAGGAGCTGGGACGGAGCAATGGGAACTCACCCCGTTGTGCAGATTCGAACCGGCGACCGTTCGATCAACCAGCCCAGCAGTACAGTGATTTAAACCACTGCAGGGTCACCTGCACCCTCCTAATCATGGTTAGGGCCCATTATTTTCCATGGAATGGTTCAAGATCTCCCATTGAAATCAATGGGATTGTAAAAACGCTTAATCTTGTTGGAACTCTGCCCAGTAGCCCTATGTGTAGCTTTGTTCAACCAGAAACGGCCCTGGATTTTCCACCCTCTACTAACAGATGTTTGCTGTTAAAAGGCTCGCAAGTGTATTGAAACAATGATAAACCACTCCATTCAATACACCTTTAGGTGGCTGTATTTCACCCTATGCAGTTGCTATGGAAATAAGATCCTTCCATTAGCGAAAACAACTCTGATGGGATAATATTCAATTTAAATAAACAATCCTTAATGAAATTTGTAGTTGCCTACTACTTTGTCATGTTGTGGCATGCTGTTGTAATCCTAACACTCCTAATGCTATTTTAAATCTTTTCAGCCTAATCTGCTTCTGAAAATTGAAGTTAATGTCTCTCGTGCTTCAGTATAAATTATGGCTAGTGTCAGAATCAGTTGCTGGGTCTAAATATTCTCTTGGAAATTAAACTGTACCAGTGCAGGGAGCCCTCCCCACCCAATGAATAGTGCAGAGAATTCTCCAACCCAATGGAAATGCGATTCTCCAAGTCCTTGTACCTTATGTTTCTGCTTACTCAGTGTGAAGGCAAAGTCTGCATTACTGGAATATATCTTGTAATAAAGAGGTGTTTACTTCCCCCAATCCAGACTACATATCATTAAAGATTTAAACTGGATCAACTGCACTGTACAGAAATGGACTCCCCCCCCCACCTTTTCAAGGCAATTATTAGCTCAGAACTGTGTCAAAAAGCATCTATTTGGAGAGAAAATGAGTTTAAAATTCACAATGAAATTAATATTGAAATCCACACGTCATGCAGAGTTTGGTAAAAGTGATAGATTACTCCAGCAACACGACAAAACTAATTTAAGAGTAAATGCATGCAGATATGGCATGGATTGGAAATGCATTAATTTGTCCCTCGCTAGTTCCCATTGCTTAGCTGAAAAGACACAGTGCAGCATCCTGGCTCGCAGACCTGTGTGTTTGTGTGTGCATGTGTGAGCAAAGTGGGAGGACTCTGTGCACAACAGCATCTCATGAACTTGTCACGTGTTGTTCAGACTAAAAATTGCCAGGTGGATTCAGGGAAAAGGCGCTGATCCACAGCAGTCACTCCCTCCTTGTCATATGCAATCGAACTTGTAATGTATTTGTTCTTAGGTCACTGTGTAAATATTTGGTTTTGGTCTGGATTTTATTGTCAACTTCTATAAGTGCCATGTCTGGATGGAAAGGTGGGATATAGAGTAAATACATAAAGAAATAAGAAAACATGAGCCCCATACTACTTCTGTACTCATCGCTTAAGACTCCAGCCTTAATGTAGTATTAGGGAATAAGGTGGACAGATGCCCTTGCTCATCTAACTGGGATTCGTCGTAAGCTTTCAGTGTATCTTGGCCTCCTCCCTCTTCTTTGCTAGCATGTTCTTACATGATTTATCATACTGGTATGATTGTAAGAACTGCTTTTCTAGGTCTGATCTAAGTGCCATGTAGCCCAACACTCTTGGGCTACACCCAAGATGGACCACTAGATTATAGTGGCCATGCTGAGCACTTGCAGTTTGTCAGAACAGTTAATTAAATGAATAAAAGTGTTAATTCTGCTGTCTATATTCTAGGTGTTGCCTGCTTATCTTGCTGGCAAAAGAGCTAAGATCTGGCTGAAAACTTAAGTTTTTTTATTTCAGATTATGGGATGACCTGTCTCCCCTGTTTATTTTTAAAGTAACTGAGGTCTTGTAATAAATTCTGTTGTGTTTTGTCAATTGAGCTTCAGGAATTCTGTAAAACATAATAAGGTAGGGTGTCCAAGATCTGAACAAGAGGATCAAAAAAGTAGAATAAAATAAATTTTTAAAAAGCTAAATTGGATAGCACATATCCTTTAGCAAAAGCACAAGCTATTTTGCTTCAGGACACTCAGATATGGATCCTCAGCTGTTAGTTGCATAGAAATGTTGGACAGAGATAACTACCCATCAGTTTCACTGAGATGACATTCTGGGGGTCAGCCCATGTGCTTCATCCAACTCAGCCCCCATATTATTGACTCTTATTGTTTAGCTCCCAAGCTACAGTCCAGTGCAGACAACTGCTCTTGTGGATCCTGCTCCCCCTGGCTCTTTGCTTGCTGACCAGTTTGGACTGATAATGCCAAGCGGTTCTGGCCCAAGGCAGCTCCATGCCCCACCCTGGCCTGAAAGCACCAGGCCCATGCTGGTTATGGAGAGACAAGCTACACCATCTGGTGTTAAACCAGTGGGGTCAAATAATGTTCTCACCATTTAGTGTAATTAACTCCAACCGCCTGTCTGCTGCACACCCCTGGCTCAGCCAACACAAGCAAAGCCAGGCCAATTGAAAATTTCTCCTCATTATTAAACCCAAGTCTAAGCACTTGTCTGTCTGTAAAAACAGAGCAAAGGGAGGAAAACTGAAACCAGTGGACAGGGGCTGAGGTTTCAATAAATGTCAGAGAACGTCAAGTCTGTTTGGATTGCAAATTATTGCTGGCTGATGGTCTATTATTTTACAACTAGCGATTGCTGTCATGGAGGTGGGGTAAGCTTTCTCAAATCACTGCTCTAGAGAAACAGAAGTTACCAAATACTGTGACAATCATAGGGGGAAAAGGCTTTAACGTTTTACTTAATTTAGATCTTATATAACCAAAGTCAAGCAATACATTCAGCTGCCCTATGACTGTCATGGTGGTGAACTCTGTTCTGGACTGGTTTCACAGAGCTCTGACCAGGATGAAGTTAAAAATGAATGCAGAGAGCTTCAGACACAATCCAGATACATGCTGCTTTAGTTGTGCAGGTAGCTAAATAGTGTTGCATTCCCAATCACAATGTAAGGGTATGAAAGCCAGATAGTGAAGAAAAGATAGTGGAGAAGAAGAAGATGGTTGTGTTTGAAACGTCTTGCTGGAGGAGAGCTTTGCAGATACCCCAGGCTGACGAAAAGACAAACAAGTGGGTCCTAAATCAATCAATGAAACCAGAACCAATAAATTGAGCCAGAGCTTTCTCTAGAAGTAAAATTGACAAAACTGAGGCTGTCTTTCTCTGGGTACATCATGAGAAGGCAAGACTCGTAGGAGAAGGCAAACATGCTAAAGAATGTCCAAGGCAGGAGAAGAAAAGGAAAGCTAAGAGGGAGAAGGCTCAATTCCATAAAGGAAGCCACAGCCTAGAGTTTACAAGAGATGAGCAAGGCTGTCATGGACAGGCATTCTGGAGCGTGCTCACTCAATCGGCTGTCATAAGTTGGAGATGGCTTGGCAGCATTGAACAATGATGCAAAACATACAGTGTGTTCAGATGCTGCGGCAAGCTTCATTAAAAAAAAAAAAAAGTGACTTCCCATGAATAATCCAGTGAGTCATGGTACTGGTTTGTCGAGGAAGACCCCAGCCTGGACATCCCACTAAACCAAGGGTGTGCATCTTGTGGCCTTTCGTCTACAATTCCCACCAGCCTAGTCAGCATAGTCACTGAAAGCTGTAGGCTAAAATATCTGGAGGCCCTCTCAGTGACCACTCCTGTGCTTAATGACCCAGAGCAGCTCCATTTTGCTAAGTTGCTCAATTGACAGGAGGAGCCAAGTGGAAGCAAACACGCCATGTAAATATGTCCTGCCTCAGGTACCTTTATGCAGTCATTGTCTAGGATTTTCTAGAGAGTCCCAATCCTCGTTTGAACGCGTATTCTCCAAAGTACCCATTTCAGCAAAGTAACATACAATTCTAAGCAAATCTACAAATTGTCATAACTTAGAAAATATTAATTTTTAAGAATAATATCAGGCATTATCTAATGAGAAAGAGGGAAAAACAATTAAAATCAATAGCAGCCTAGCATCTGTTTTAACAGTGATAAGCAGCATAGCACAAAAGTGTAACATATACAGTGAATGTTTTATATCCGCAACGTAAGTATTGGCAGCTGCATAGTTCTAATAAAGCTTAAATGTCTGTATCTGATAAAAGAGGTAGAGGTCATGAAAAAAAGGAATTATGGTATATCGGAGTAGGGCCAAGATGTTTGCAGTGCTAGAATGCTCCTTGTGTGACAAGATCAGATAATCCAACCAATGCTCTAGGCAGAATGGGAAGGCACATTCTCCAACCCAGTGGCCTGGATTCACAGATCTGTACATTCTCGCACACTCTAAATTTCTGAAATGTCAAAGTTTCAAAACTCAGTAGTCTGGCCTCTGCTGTTCTCAGAATTGCCAATAAACTTCCATAGGCATTCTGCATTTAAAAATGGCATGCATTCAATCGAGGTACGCTAAAGATTGTAAAACATGGGGGTTTTATAAAGACCAACAGAGTTTGATCAAGTGATGCTTAAAACAGATGAGAAAATTATTAAAAGACTATATGATTTTTTTACTTGACAGGAAAATGGAAGGGGAACAGGTTAAGAAAACTATGATAAAATGGGCACAAAACTTTGGATTTAATGTTGAATTAGAAAAGTGGCAAAAATTATGGGAAAGAAACATCAAGATAACATTAGCAACTTCGTATAAAGAAAATTTATATAAAATGTTCTATAGATGGTATTTGTCGCCAAGCCTATTAGCTACGATGTTTTCAAATATGTCAAATAGATGTTGGAAATGTAAACATAAAGTGGGTACTTTCTATCACATGTGGTGGACTTGTGATAATGTGAAAAAGTATTGGATTAAAATACATAGATAGATGGAGGAAATATTACAGAAACCCTGCGCTTTTAAGCCTGAAGTTTTCTTGTTAGGCATTATACCAGAAGACGTCAACAGTCAGGAAATGTACTTGATGTTGCACTTAATTACAGCGGCGAGGATTGCATTTGCTCAATATTGGAAATATGAGGAGCTACCCACCAATGAACTGATTGTAAGAAAGATATTGGACTGTGCAGAAATGGATAGATTGACTTTATCACTGAAGGAGAAAGAGAATACTGACTTCTATCGAACTTGGGACTCTTTCTATAATTGGCTGGAGAAACGGGACTTGGCGTAATTTGAATTTGATTTTAGAGTGTTTAAAAATATATATATATATATATATATATATATATATATATATATATAGTAGGGGGTTGACCCAGTGAATCTGATGTATGTGATATTTGATGTTTTTATTAGTGTTAGTTTAAAACTTTTAATAATATATATATATATATCTGTATAAAAATGGCATGCATTCCATGGAAAAGAAAGCAGGGTCTCCCCAAAAATGTATAGGTGAAAGTGGTCTCAGAGCAAGTGCATCATTCAGGGGCCAGCTGCACCCCCTGGAAAGGCATAGATCTTGCAGTTTAAAGAAACCTTTCAAGCGGAGAGAGACTAGTTTAGGAGGATGTACCCCTTGTGATGGACTGCTGCACCATGAGATGCTTTCCATCTTTGTAACTGCTGCAACAAGTCTGTTAAGTCATGAAAACAATCCACACGTTCAATTCCCAAATAAACATACATCCAAATTTTATTAGCTTGGCCACAAGGGCAGCCCCCTTGAACAAGAGCTGTGGAGTCTGCAATATCAGTCTGAGCTGCTTTGTGTATTTGTCTGGAGCTGCCTCACTGCTTATAGCAATGGTGGAATGTGAAACCCTGCGCAGAGTTGATCTGTGCTGAGTTATCTTGCTTAACATCATGATTTGGGTTAACCAAGAGATGCTGAAGAATAAGAATAAGAGTAATGACAGTAATGACGATTATTAAGTGCTCAACTTGAGAACATTAGTACATGTTGGGGAATGACAATTTTGGCTCAGGTCATGTAGTTTAAGGTTTGTTTCTGCACAGGGAGGGGCATCCAGTTTCTGAACCACAGTTCGCTGGGGGGGGGGATTACATTTCACTGAAAAATCATAATCCTCCCCCTCAACACACATTTCCCAGCAAAGCACTTATCAAGATAGAGAGAGGGGGATTAAATTCTGTTTATTGCTGTGGACGACCTCTTTACAGCAGCTGCAACAGCCACCTGAAAGGAGACCTTGCACAGCTTTGCATGGACAAAGCATGGGGAGCGAGAGAGCAGCAAAAAAGGAGGGGAAGAGCTGCTCCGGTTCATATGTTCCCCAAAAGACTGCCAAAACATGGCTCCCCTTTTCTTGGACTGGGCAGGAAATGCTTCTAAATAATGACCCCTTGTTTCAGCACAGCCCTAATAAAATGCTTCGGTTCTGCAAAAGACCATATGTGTGCGTGTGGTCACTTTGGCCACAAGGAAGTGAAAAATTAATTAGAATTGAAATGTCAAACTTGGTAAATTTCATGGGAAAGGCTCCCTTTTCCTTTTTTGTATGGGAAATAATCTTTGTGGTGCCTTAATTAGGTTTGTTTGTTTGTTTGTTTGTTTGGGGGAGGGGTAGCACAGCCCATCTGAACTGTCATTTTAATATCCCAGAATTGCACCCAAAAAGGGGGAAAAAGATGTTAAGAAGGAAGTGAATGCACATTTTTGAAAAGTGCCTTTCAGCAATAAGGACACAAAGCTAAAAAGCATGTTTCAGTTCAGCTTGAAATAACTCTGCACGCAACAGCTCCAGAATTCTGCATATTTTGAAAGAGCTAAATGTATAATTGCTTTGCCCAAAAAAGATATAGGTGAAAATCAAACATAAAGGAGCTCTTTTGACTTAAACCCTCCCCCACTGCCTCTCTGTTACACACATGGAGAAAATGATTATTAAAGTGTAGCTTACAATTTCGCACCAATAATATCTTGAGAATGGTGCCTCTCTTTTACCCTGGAGCAAAGGAAACAGGCCCAAATAATCAAGAGCAGTTTAAATTGGCTCTACTTAGACGTTCGACTGTTCACCCTGGATGACTGTAGAATACAGTCTTGTTTGCCCAGTGATTAAATCTAAAATGTAATCGATTGTCTGGAACTTTATTTGGGGCCATGGAGAGATAGTTTAAGAGACATGGGTAAAAGAAAATCCATTTTGCAACCTCTGTCTTACAATTCTCCATGAGCCTTCAAGTCTTATTTGGTAAAATCTTTATATGGTACTATTGATGTAGATTGAGATAACACCTGGAAGAAGGGAGGAAGACAAATGGTCGATATCCTGAGTCTACAGTCCAAATTTAGAATGGGTAAGAAAACGTAAGTGAAGGAGAGGAGGAAGGAAAGAATGAGGTGGTAGCGGGAGGAAGGAATGAATATGAGACACAGGCAAATATAACATATGCCAAGAGAGAATTCAAAATAACTGCAATTAAGACACAATCTAATCTTTTTTTTTTTTTTTTTAGTTCTGAATAACATAGATCCCAACATATTTTCAATCAAGCACCCCATTTTGCCAATTTCAAGTCGAGCAGCTCATTCTGCTTCCTTTTAAATCTTGGAAAAACTTCTCTTTGTGCAATTTCATGGACATCAGCATTTACAGTGCTAAAGTAACTGCTCCCAGTACTTATGAAACTGTAAACAATAGGGATAAATAGGAATTTTGATTTTGCTTGCAAAACTGGCGAGCATGCCCTGTTTACAACTCTGTCAAAATTGTTCTCAAATTGCCGAACGTTCTCCTGTTTGATTTGTGCAACTTTCCCCATTTGCTTTGCACAATTTCCTATTCACATTGAGCGATCAGCATTCACAGACATAAATGGGAATTGGACGCAAGATTAGTGGGGAGGTGGTATCAGAGGAAACCTGGTGATCTCAACCATTGTTAATGCACTGAACACTAGTGAAGAGTCATAGATCCAAATATACATTGGGAAGGTTTTATATTGGGCATCATCACAAGGACTTATAGCATCCTCAGAACCTGTTGGATGTGGCTTTATCCACAGGTTTCCATGAACAGCACCAAATTCGACTTGAGGGGCAGGGAATGGAGTTGGAGTTCCATCTCCCAGGTCAGAGACCGTGTCCAAGAGTTGTCCAGCCTTCAGTGCTATATGTAGCCTTGGAAAACCTGAGACAGGCAGAGCTGGATCAAGGACGCTGGGCTAGCAATCTGCAGAAGCGGGATCTCTATTCTCTGTGTTAATGCTGGCTGTGGACTCTTACTTTGCCGTTGCCACTGCAGCTTCTCGATGTTGTCTTGCAGAGCTCTTTGGCATAGTATGGAGTCTCTTTCATGTATGTTCAGGAAAGCAAAATTTGGAACCTGTGATTTAAAGTCCTACTGTGATTATAAGTTTGCCATGTTTTGCAGACAAAGCTACTCATCTCCATGCTAATTTGGATGCCAGGGTTGTAATGGAGTCTGAGTTGGATGTGGCCAAAGCACCATGTTTGTGGGGTATCATGGATGTAGTCTATGGTGTGAAAAAGCAGTATGTCGCATGACCTTCTGAAACTGATTCTGGACTGGAACTGGACTGGAACTGTTGTAATGCCTTTGATGTGAGGCTGTCGTTAAGGCATTTTAGAAACTAAAACTGACCTCAGGTATGGCTGCACAAGTACCAGTATGTGCTAGGCAGTCACAACACATAAAGTATGTGTGACCATATATTGTAATACTTATCCTGTGGTGTTCAGGCCCAATTGAAAGATGCTTTCACTCATATCAAACTGCACACACAGAGATTTGTTTCCCAGGGCTGATTTGTGAGTCCTGTGATTTGTGAACTGAAAGGTACAAGGGAAAGGGCCTTTTTGGTGGGGGACCCCGATTTGTAGACCTTGGGGTGTCCACAGGGCCGCCTTGCTGCAGGCTTTTAAGAAGGAGTTACTGCAAGCTCATTTTCATTAGGCTGCAGTTGGGATGCCTTTTGGTTTTGTGATCTTTGGTTATACTGAGTGATTGATTTTAAGTAATTTTTAGTCTGTCTTTAAGGATGTTTAATAGATTCCATTCTGTAATATTATTGTGATGGTGGGATTTTGGTTCCTTTTTTGTTGTTTTTGTTTTACTGTGATGTTTTATACATTTGTTTCTCTTACTGTAACCTGTCTCATATCCATTTTTTTAATGAGAGGGATATAATTGTATCAGAGAAACCACTAAGTGAACATTTACTCCTGAGCAAGAGTCTGGGATTTTCCAAATCTCCCCAGATCTGGGACTAGACTCAGGCTGGATTCCAGCTCTGCCTGAGGCTGATGAAGACTGAGATCTATTTGCATAGGCTTTCCCTTCTCAGATGTCTATGCCTAATGCGTGCACCTCAGAGGTGGAGACCAGTGATGTCAGGGACAAACCGATTGCCCTTTAAATGGTGTGGACCACATAACATGTGAAGAGGACTCTTCTGAGATCACAGCCCTACATTTTCAGTCTTTGCATGGAAAGATGAATACTTGGATATGTACCCTTGGGGTTATGATTCTCCATGTAAAAAAAAACAAAAACAAAACCCTTTTATCTTAGAGAATTTAGCCCTTTTGTATCCACTAAGAAAGACTTGAAAATCAAAGGCCTCCCTTTCTCTCTGTCCAGCAATAACTCTACATAATTTAATTCGCAGAATTGCTAACACATAATGGCTGTGCCTGTGAGTATCGTTTCATGGCTTTTCACATGTATAAATGCTTCTCAAGTGAGCTTGGACTAAGCGCTGTTCTTCCCCTTTGGCTGTAGTTTTCTTAGAATGATAGATTAACAGCTCAAGCTATCAACAACTTTCCCTTCCTTCTGTATTGGGCTTAAGTGATTTAATACCATTACTTTCTAATTTGCTCTGTATAGACTAACAGGAGGAACCCTCAGTTTTGTTAGCGTATGGCCAGAATCAACTTAAAACAACCCATTTCTTCAATGTGCGGTTTTGACTCTCTCTCTCTATATATATATATATGTGTGTGTGTGTGTGTGTGTGCACGCGCGCGCACGCGCGCGCACACACACACACACACACACAGTAAAATGGCATTTTCTTATTGAATCCAAGTCCAAAATATTTCAAAAGGAGCCTGACACCCTGAGCCAGACTGTAGCAGTATTTTCGGAAGAGGATATGGAGGTATTCTGAAATTCAAGCTATAAGAAATATTGGGAAGTCCTGGTTTCTTGTTATTTTGGAAAACGTCAGGCTTACTTTGGCTACCTATATCACTGAAATACCTGATCACTAAAGACCAATTCAGGCATTCACATTGAACATGTGAAGAGGTGTGTATGTATGTACTTTATTTAAAGCTTTTATATACCATCCCATTACTGACGTCTTGGGAGGTAAGCAGAACATGCAAGATTTCTCCCTATCCACTGTCTCCACGTCATGTTGCTTTTACTCATCCCTTTTTCTGAATTAAAATAACCTCTAACTCCTTATAGTGAGTTCATTTCCCCCCCTTTCTGCGCTTTTCCCAGCTTCCATACATGGACATATACAGATTAATTTTCACACCCGACACCATCCTCCTCCTCCTCTTCCTCCTCCTCCTCCTTAGGACTCGGTGCTTTTCATTTATACCCCACCTTTTCTCCTCTTTCAAGGAGCCCAAGACAGCTAAAAGGTTTGCCTCCTCTCCATTTTTTCCTCACAACAACCATATAAGTAGATTGGCTGAGAGTCTGTCACTGGCCTGAAGTGAGTTTCATGGTTGAACCCACATCTCCTGAGCCCCAGCCCAACACTCCAACCACCACTCCACACTGGTTGTCTGATACCTGACAGTTTTATCGCTGTTACATAGGCAGAGCTCTCAGATATTTAACAGAAAACTATTCATTCACACATGTGTGCACACATGCACATACACACACTTTTTATATTTCTGCACAAGCCCAGTCCTGTTGCATGCTGATGAAACACACGAGGAGGGACACTAGCATGGTCACTCTGACTGTGCTATATGCACCACAGGCGACTATGTGAAGAGGGGAGCCTTCGATACCCACAGCTTCTCCACCCCTTCCAGAACCCCAGTTGCCTCACATCCACCCAGCATGCTTTGGGGATGCCTGAGAGGGGCCACGCATTTCAAGGCCCTGGGTCACTTGCCAGTCAGGCTTGAGAAGTGCCCATTTTAAATAACAGATTCTGCTGGTTTCCACAGACAAATGAAATGGCTCAAATTTAGAGGATTTCTCTGTGGCGACCTTACAGTAACAATGTAGGTTTAGCCTGTAAAAGAAACAAAGGTTTCTCTCCCTGCACCACCTTCAATTGTGTTGGACCAACTCAAAAAAGTCAAATGAAACCTCCATGGATACGGTCTACCCCCAGCTGGATCAGCCTGCTAAGCAGCCCATCCGTGTGGCCTCCCTGAATTCAAATATTATTTAACACGGGTGTAAAAAGAAAATAATAACATTGTAGTGCCAATGTCCCAGGGTGCCTCTTTCCATTCACCTCTGGCCTGGCAGGCTCCTGGTAATGATTCATTTCTCCTGACAGGACAGCTTCTTGGGTGGAGCCAAGTCAGTTGGAAACAATCCCCAGAGTGAGCCATTAAACATGATGTGGGGGTGACCGTCAGCCATTCTTAATTTAACACACCAAATACACATCCACAGCAAGGAGCAAGCACTTGGATCTGCGTTTGGGGAGCAGGGAAATAGCATAAGTGTACATACAGTTCAAGCTGTGGCAAAAGAAACCCCAGTGCAGCAATGTTGACTAGTCCCGTTACAGCAGTAACATGTTATAAAAGATCGAATTTCAGGACAATTAGCTTCTGGCTTCAGTTTATTACCCTCTTTGTGGTTTAAAATATCAGTTCCCTCCTCCTTTCCCCCCATTACATTCCAATAGATTTTAAGTGCCTAGAACTGACACTATTAAACAATAACAGAGTGACAAAAACCTGTCTATCAATACCGTATGTTCCATGTGGGGTCGGGTTTTTGAGGCTGTATGGTATAACGTTGCATTGTCTTTCCCAAGAAGGCTCACTGGCCATTGAAAGGTGAGGAAAGCTAGGGAAGAACAAATTGTATAACATTTATACGAACAATTATAATTGTTTTGTGGTCTAATGCCACTGAGCATAGTTGTTGGGAAATCCTGGAATAGAGATCAGTGAGAATTTCAATCTAGTCAGTTTAGGGATCCGTTTAGTCTTGGTCAAAACTTACTAAAATTCACAAAAGAATTTGAGATTTCAACACTTTGAATGTAGTAGGAACTGAAACTGACAGACTTGTCCATCCAGGCCCAGAGATTTGAGTTTTTAGCTCTTCAAAATCCAGTCTTTAATCCCAGCATATTCAACCACATGTGTGGCACTGGATTAGGGTTCCATTTTATTTTTCGGAGAGCCCTTCCTCTTTAACTATTATATTTCAGCTGATTTACAGCTACTTTCCTTTATATCTGGTTTAGCTGTCTTAAAGTTTTTACAGGTTTGTATATTGGAACATTTTATAGTGTTTTATCGAATTGTTTTATGAACAGTTGTAAGCTGCTTCAGGAACCTAGGCTACTGGGCAGTATAGAAATAAAATTAATGCTGATGCTGTTCGTGATAATGCTAATGATCAGCATCATTATTACTAGGGAAACAGCACATGATACTCTCCTCCTATTAGGGTGGGCATTTCATTTCAGTTCATACTTTACCAAATTGTATTAAGTGTATCAGGATGGGGTTAGGGCTAGGGCTGAAGAAACTATCTCCCCACTGTGCCCCCAAAACCTCTATACATTTCAGCCTGGCTCTTGTTACTTTCTTGATATAACATTTGCTATCGTTCTAGCTCCCTTATCCCCATTCCAGGACTGCTCTGAACTGACATCAAATGAAAGAGCAAAAAGAGAAAGGAGGGGGGAAGCTAACATTTTTTTAAGGCTGTCTATTTTTAGAACTCTTGGAACTCATTGGTCATTCTCCAAGGAAAAAGTGGTCCAATGACCTAATAGCCAGCCAGTAAATGAAATTGGAAAGACTGAATCTGGGAAGCTGAATAAGTTTTATGACCTTCAAGGGTGGTTACTGAAAATAAGAAGCTCTTGCCACTATCTTAATGTTTGGTTATAATATTAATAGGCCTTCGGAGACAGCCAACTGAATTTTGCCAGGGACTCTCCTTCTAGTTAAATGGAAATGCAGTGAATACAAGACAAATGATTTATTTTATATCTTGTCATCCATATAGAATCCAAGAAGCGATTCGCAAAAGAAATTATTTGTTTGGAAAAAAGAGAGCTGAAAGGGAAATGGATTAGATAAGCTACTGCTTAAATCAGAAAAGGGTCAGTTTAGGTCTTCCTTTACTTCTGGCCAATTCTTATACATCCTATAGTTTGTAGATTGAATGGTGGTTTCTTGCACTTGAGGGTAGCTGTTATCATGCATATCATGTGTTATTTATTTATTTATTGCATTTGTATGCTGCCCCATAGCCAGAAGGCTCTCTGGGTGCAAAAGTTCAGTCCTGCGCATCGTGGACCTAAGATGGCAGCATGAACCAGTTGGCCCGTCACCAGTAAGAAGCTTGTGACTGATGCAGCGCATTCATATTGCATTGACAAGCTCAGTGGCTGTATGACTATGAAGACTTCAGACTGTGGGAAACCGATCAAGACAGAAATCAAAACAGAACTGATCGATGCAGTTTCCTTTGGTTAGAAAGAGCTTGCGTAGCTATCGCCTGCAAGGGTGAACTGTGAACCAGAAATCCCTCGGTCCACTCTCCCCGTTGCCATAGACTCACTTGGTGGCCTTGTGCTAATTATTTATCTCCCAATGTAGCCTCCTTTCCCATGTTGTATAATAATAACAACAGAGAATGTCTTTCTGTCTGTCAGAATGATTGCACCAAGGCCATAAAACCTAGATATCTGAAACTTGGCATGCATGCTAGCATGCTAATTCCAGGGGTCTGTACCCTAGGTTATCTTTTTAAAAAATGTATCACTTACTTTCAGTTATCTTGAACATGTCACTGTGTTTGATCTGGTACCAACTTCATTCCCTAATTGGCGGACTTCCCTAAGCCAGATAGTTTTTCAGTCAACACAGTTTGAAACCGGGGACAGGGGGTAGTGTAAGGGCCAGCATTATATGGCTGCTCCTTCCTTTATTGAAGGTCAGACCCTTGGGGAATGGAATTGTCAGATCCCTACTTGGGGAACTATAGGGAGGTATCATGGATAAGGGTGAGTATACAAACGATATCTGAGCTCAAGAAGATTCTCCAAACTTGTTGCCCATCACTCCTCAAGTGTTGATAGTATTTGTGACAGCAGGAAAAATGTGCAGAGCAAACAGCTATCAAATGAGGAAATTATGTAAGCAGTTTCTGAATTTTTGCAAATTTCCTCCATAAAGCACGAATAATTTAAAATTTGGGCCTTTTGAGAAAGTTGCACAGTTTGAGCACACTACATAGTTTTCAAGAATACATTTCACAGATGTGGATTGCAGATGAATCTGTGATCATTTGGGGAGCAAAAGTGCTGGTATTTGCTTTTGGGATGGGGCATTTTCAAGTGATTTGCAAACTGAAATAAAATTCTCATGCATCCCTAAGTCTGCCATAGGCTACTAGGGAAACCAGCAGACTATTCCTGCCCTTGCAAAGCCTCATCGGTTCATTAGTTAATGATAAAGATAATAGAAATGAATGTTGCTGTCCTGGAGCTTTCCCCAACCTGGTGCACTCCAGATGGTTTGAACTACAGCTCTGATGTTGGCCGGGACTGGAGAAGGCTGCCTGGCTGGGTCTTGTAAAGATTACTAGAAGGAACATGCATACGAACTTATTAGAGCACCCCAAAAAGCGGTTTGAATCCCACCACCACCATCATCACCACTACTGTGGAAGGAATGTTGACTATCTCATGGCATTTTCTCTTGCTATCCATGCACAGTGTGGTGTAGTTAGTGGGGTGTTGAAAAGTCCTTACCCAGCCATGCAATTCATAGGGGTGGCCATGGGTCAGTTACCCTCAGCCTAATTTACTTCACAGTGGGGAAGCCATGCATGCCATCCTGAGCACCCTGGAGGGAGAGTGGGGTTAAAGAGTATTTAATAAGCGCTTGCTGGTCTGCCAAAGTTAAATGCAAAATGGTCAGGCCTCCCAGTTGCTTTCTACTTTCCTCGATGACCTATCTGGATATAAGACTTCATTAGAGGGTAACACCAGGTATTACTTTTGGCTTAGCAATTGGGATAGGAAGTCAGGGAAGCTGGAATGGCAGCTTCCCTTTGCAGGCTTTGAATGCAGCCTGCCTTGCGTAAATGGCTACATCACAAATGGGCAGGACTGCAACGAGCGAGCGTCCTCAGGCTGCAGTGTGCCATTAGTAGCCCTGCTTCCCTCTCCTGCTCTCTCCTCGGAAGTGCACGCTTGCATGCGGCCAAGTCAGAATCACAGCACTTGATCAAGGGGCTGGAGGGTTTCTGTGCACCAGGAACAGAACTCTGGCACCTGAGCCTGTGCTCTTCTACCACCGTGGTTTGTACTCTTTAAATAATAGTTATATTTCCAGTAAAATGCTGTCAAACAGCCCTTTGCTTTCAGTCTTGCATTAATATATTGTACATTTCCTTGTTGCTGCAGCCTTGCTGTTTGCATTTAAGGTTGTCAGAAACAATTGTATAATAAGGGTTTGCTGAGCAAGTAAAATAGAGATCGTGGCCCTGGGAAAGCTCAAATAATTTCAGTGAATCTGTGATGAAATAATGTTGGCCAAAGCTGGTTTGAAGTGGCCTTTGGTACTGTACTTAAAGCTAAATTGTACAAAATCAGTGTATTTCCCAGAGTATTTCCAGCCTATAAATAGGATTAAGCATAACGTATATTAGTACTGGCAGAGCGCTCTGATAAAATGGTTGCATCTGCATGATTACTAACAAAAATGTGATGATCTGCCCTGCAATATGCCTCCTTTAAAAAGGGGAGATTGGATTGGTGGTTGGAGATGACTAATAGTTTTAAATCCTTGTCCTAATATAAACTCATGGGAAAAATATTGGGAGGATACAAGTTTGCCAACATGATGAAACACCATTCCTCATCCTTAAACTTGCCCTTTCATTTTTGTGAACACTTTTATCCCCTGCAAAAAATTAGCACATATCAAAGATTTATCAGGGCAGGCTCTGCAAACAGGGGCAAAAGTTTTTCCCATTCAGACAGAAGGCAGGAAGCATCATCTCCCCCCGAATTAGGTTCAGGATATGCGAAGGCACTCCAGATGGATGGATCAAATCGTCATCATCATGGTTGCTGGATCCCTGACTGGCTGGGATCTTGAAGAACATTGTGTTGGAGGGTGTGTGTATTGCAGGGGGATATTTCTGAAGCAGTTGCTGAAAGTAGCACCAGCCAGGAAGAGCAAGGGCTTGCAGGAGGTAGGGAAAGGTCTGCCCATCTGGAAAGAAACCCTTTTGGAATAGCACTGCAGGAACCTGAGCATTTTTCACCCTTCCAGGTGCTGACCCTTGTTGCTAAACTCATCCTGACTAAGAGTATCATTGCTGATCATCATGTTCCAAAACGGAATAGTGATCTATTTAATCAATGTCGTTTTGCTTCCTGGTATGCCTAGTACAACTGTGCTTTTCAAACAGGTGATACACCCCTAACTCCTCCTGTCATGAGCAGAGCCAGCTGGAGCCGGGGGTCAGACTAGATGGCCCAGGAGACCCTTCAGTCTCGCTCAGTTTCTATGTTTCTATGTAACTTGTAGTCCAATCACTGAGTCAAAGTTGGTCATTTTTACGTATTTAGGAAGCAACCAGAGCAAAGGACACCACGGGGGGAGCACATCCACAGGTTGCAAGGAGCAAGCTGTGTGTGTGTTGGCGGGGGGGGGGGGAGCTGCGTGAGGTGTGCCCAGCCTTCTGTGAAGCCAGGAAGCAGCCTGTGCGAACGGCATGTGGCGCGTCCCAGGAAGACATGTGGCAGCACTCTAGGGAAAACAGGGTGAAAGACAGGGGGCTAGAGCGCCACCTGGTGATGTTTGCCGTGATGCTGCACTGCTTTGTTTGGTTTCATCCACTGAAAAAGGAATGATGCCTGGTATGGAGTGGCAACACATGAGGAGGTACAGTATAAAGGGAGAGGCAACCACCTGCGAATAGCAACCACGGAGAGGCATGTCTCCCCACTTTTAGCAGCAGGTGTAGGGCAGCAGTGGTGGCAGTGTGGGATGGGCTGAATCAGCACGGGTGATCATCAGCACTGATGGGCTGGATAAGGACGGGCTTAAATAGCTGGCAGTGTCTGATCCTGCCTAATCTTGGAAGCTAAGTGGGATTGGACCTGGTGGAAAGCTGGATGGAGGACTTGAGTCCTGTGCTGAGCAGGCAGTCAGACCTGATGGCCTCCTAGGCCTGTTCCAAATGTATGATTCTTTGACAGCATGATGAGAACACGAGCACCGGGGTTGTGTACAGGCTGCTGACTGGCTGGGCGTGCGCAGTATGGTTGTTGCCCACGGCCCTGAGCGGTTCAGCACTGTGCTTCACTAGATAACAGCTGTGCACATTGTAACAACTGTGTAACATGCACATTTTTCACACACAACTTCTAGGAAAGGCGTAAATCCCCAAGCTGCCCATATCCCATGGTGGTCTGTCTCTGTGCTGCACCCTCTTCAGACCCTGCTGTTTATAGATAGATCTTGATTTCACAAACTGAGGCTGCGGGCGCAATCATAGCATGATGGATGAGTGAATCAGTCCATTTCTGCTCTATGTTTCTTCTGCGTATGTTCACTCGTAAGACCCATTTCTGCATTCACACACACATTTGAAGACAAATTTGAAATTTAAAGACTTAAATAGGAATTCAGACATATTTTATCTCAAGATGTACATTTCAGGCTTTTTCTCCCAAAACGCTTATTACTATAAATGCACAGTGGTGGCAATGACAGTGAAAGTGTTGAAGCTTAGAACTGTGCCCAAGTGCTCAGGAACCACAGAAGCCGGTGGAAGCAAAGTTCCAAATTGCACGGAAAGCGCAGATCCGGACATTTTCTTCTGGAATGTGAAAAGTCTCATGTGTGTCTCCCTCCAAGCTTAACCCAAGAAGTCAATGAGAGGCCTCACTCCAAGTGCACTGGACCTTTGTTTGACCTGTAAGGTGATTATACCTTGGATGTAGCAACACAGACTATAGCATGCTAATCACATTAAGGAATGTGCTACGCAGTGGACTCTTAAGCTTCTTTGGCATCCAAAATGTTCACCCAGCTGTCTTTAAGCAACATCAAACCTTCTGTTTGGACATAGATTTCCTCGGTAATTATCCCTGCTTAGCTCAAGGCTTTTTTTGCTACTTCCTGGTCTCATTAAGGAGTGTGCAGTTGAACGTATAGGGTGTGTATGTGGGAAGGACGCCACACCCTTCCTTACAGGTTGGTGATCATGTGCAGGTATTAATTGTAACCCTGGGAACGGGTTCATTTTTCATAAGCCAGGTAAACTACTAAACCTGTTTTGGAAGGGTATTTCAAAACCCACTGGTTTAAAGTGACATTTCATATAGGCAGCTATATGAAACACCCTCCATCATCTGCCCAGTTTGGACACTTACAGGGACATTTCTCATAGAACCAGGCCATCAAAGAAAGTCTTCCTGAAATTGGGAAACAAGCACCCTGCAACCACCTGGTTCATTGCAGCTTACCTGAAACTTCCACTAACGATCTTTTGCCCTTTCTGGTAATACACATGCACACAGATTTCCAAAGAATATTTGGGGACATTGATACATTATTCCAAAGGACTTTGGAACCAAATTTTATCACAGGGTCTTTTGAAGGTAGCAAACTTTGAGTAGGGTGGCCATTTCTGCATGGTCAAAGAAGAGGAAAGGCATTATCCAAAAAAGGGGGGGTGCCAAGTTGAATTATATTTGCATATGCTTATTTGCATGCATAGTGGCAACTTTGATTTATATGGAAGGACAGAGCATCCCAGCATAGACAAGGAGGTTAACTGGGTGAACTGTCCACCAGCTATTCTGCTGTCCAGTTATGAACCCTTGATGGGGAAGCTCAAGGCCCCTTCCATCCCTTCTGTGACTTGCTCTGGGCATCCTATCGGATAGATGGCACCAGTAAATAGAGGACTGTCCTGTAAAAATCATAATATTTAACCCAATCTGTCAAAACTTGCACTTTGACTGCAAGGATCCTGGTTTTTTCCCCCCCAGAGGCAATCTGTTGCCCTCCAATTCAGATGTTGGATCTTTCAACTTTCTCTTTGATCTGACTAGTCTTGCATTTAATACATTTTCCTAAAGAGCCTAGATTCTCAGACAGGCTTGTTTAAGGTAAATTGTCTGCTGGGTTTTACAGCTCAGCAACTCCATTTGCAAGTTCATTATGGCTGTAGTCTTTTTAAACTTTTTCAAAGTTAACGCAGAGTAAGCTCCACTGAAAATACTGGGATTTACATTTGAGTCAACTTGACTAGGATGAGCTGCCGCATGAGCACTGGAAATTCTTGGCCATCAAACAGCCTCTCCTGTGCACCAACAAACTGTTATTTCTGCAGCTTGATCAAATATTTGGTTGCATGTCTATGAAGAAATGTCAGTGTACAAGTCTGCAGTACAAGGAATGTTCACATGCTTGGAGATTATTCCTTAGAAATTGGAATAATCTTTCTTAGAAATTCTAACCTTTCTTAGAATAATCTTAGAAATTCCTTAGAATTTGTTGTAAACCATCCTGAGACGCCAGTAATGGGATGCTATAGAAAAGCTTTAAATAAATAAATACACAAATAAAACATAAATAAGGTGAAATAAGCTGTTCTCATTTTTAACTTCACTTATGGATCGATCCTTGGTTCAGAAGTGCCACTCAAAAGCTTCACTCCATGTTAAGACAGTGACAGTTCCTTACAGCAGTTCAAATGTTGACAGGTCAAGCATGATATTGGGCAGCTTAATCTCTAAATGGGTACTTGACACTCAAAGTCACCACTGGACTGTTGGCATTAAGGTCACTATCTTAGTGCGACACTCTCCTCACCTACCCACCCATTAATCTTGGCAATCATAGGGCATAGAATGAGGAATGTGAGCAAGTCTTCCTAGCCTAGCACTCTCACACTTTTCAGCCCATCTGTCCATCTTGCGTATGTGGATTCTTGTAGTACTCACATTCCTCATTCTGCAATTAAATGGGAGAAAGCAATCATTTTCATGAGGGATGTCCAGGCTGGCTCCACTGGCTGGCCAGTTTGGGCACAACCTTGAGCCCAAAGACCAGCAGCAAGCCCACATCTTTAACTATGCTGCCATTTTCACTAGGCACAGGTTGTCCAAGACGCAGCCAAGAAGAGCTTTCCGATTCCATCTCCTATTTCCTTTGGGTTATTGGGAAAGAATTGGGATGCAATACTGCCAAGGTCCCTGCCAAATGCTATAGCCAGCACCGAGAAAAGCTTATGGGCACCAGCACAGGAAAGGAGAACCTTGTCCAAAGGAACTTCATCCCTACCTCAGTGGTCCTATTGGATTCTAATACAGATTTAAGGGAAACAAATGGGCAAACAAAATGCTCAGAGTTTCCCTGCTAAGTCAAATGGAACACTGCATAAGTGGCATGGATAATTTGGTCCTCGGCTGTATGAAAAGAAGCCACGTGTCCCCATGTGTGTTACAGCGTGCAGCTATCTGCTGTGCATTCTGGAAAGGCGAAGGAGGCTGGACTCTTAAAAAAATGAATTCTGAAGCATGTCCCCCTTTTGCCGTTCAACGATTTCACGCCATTCAGGTCCTCACACCTTCACCACCAAGGTACTTCATTGAGAAAATCCAGATTCTCTTCCCGCCCATTCAAGTACCTGCAGTGCCCATCTGGGCTTCGAACATTTGAAAATTAAGGAAGTCTTGGCCACTAAGCCAGATTTCCGGTTGTGGAAACTGTTGCAAGGCAGTGTGGTATAGTGGTTAGAGTGGTGGATTTGATTGCGCAAGGCCAGCATTCAAATGCCCATTCTGCTGTCCAGTTCATTGGTTTGCTCACTGTCTCTTACCCTAACCTACCACTGAGGGCTCTGAGGATGAAAGTGTAGGGAACACATAGACCAGTTTGACCTCTATGGAGTAATGGTGGGATAAAAATGAGATAAATAAACTTTAATTGAGAGTTATTGTTTGCAAACCTGCACTTGCTGCTCTCTTAAGACCCATGTCTCATTAACCAGCATTTGCAGATTTCAATCTCTTTACAGGATGGAGATTTTAAGAACACATTTTGCCATCTGTTTAACACAACAACATTAGGCCTAGTTTTGGCAATGCGGCACAAGACATAAAATTTAAGAGTGAGCTTTCTCGGAGCATAAAAATTACAATTGGTCTTGCTAGTAAAAGGATAAAATAAATGTCTATTCACTGTAATTACTATCAAGCTTGTGATTTTTTGGTTTTGTTGTGTTTCCCTTTCTATGTAAGTAAAGCCAACTTGCTTTTTATTGTATAGAGTGCAAATGCTTACCGTATAATAATATAAATCCTGCAGAGAATTAGGCATCTGCACATTTCCCCCCCTTCTGGCTGTTCTTGCTTTAACTCGAAACGTCTGTGAGCCCTGGCACAGAAACGAATAATGTGGGCAAGTCTGCACTTACCTCTTTTCCAATTAAGTGCTGGTTTTTCAAAGCATCTGGTAGTGTATTTTGTGGCAGCAAACTTACATGTTGAGTGGTGCTCTCTTACTGCAGAGAAAAACGGGGATGGCAGATGAGCTGTGCTGTACCGAGGAGGAGTCTAAATGTTCCTTGTGTGATTAGCCACAATAACTAGGACCACGAAGGGGGGAGCTGGTGAAGAAACAGAGAAACAGAGCGAGTCAGAAGAGACCTCCCGGGCCATCTGGTCTGACCCCCGGCTCCAGCCAGCCCCGCTCATGACATGCCCACCATGTGCATGTCCAGCCTATCCCTGAACACCCTCACCAATGGGGTGTCAAGAAATGGCCCACCGCTGTGCCATGCCCAAACCCTTTGGTGCAGACCATTCCACAGTCACATTCACACAGCATAATGTTCAATAGAATTAATTTCCCATTGCACAAAGCCGAAGTAGAACACTGAGACAGTCTTTTAAATGGCAAAGTTAATTGTCACCAACACAAAAAGTAACAAACACAAAACAGTTTGCAAAGGGCGATGATTCTAAAGTCATCATACAAAAGGATGGGAGCCAAGAGATGAATGATAAGATGACTTCCCTTTATGAAATAAAAAACTTAAAAAAGTTTTAATCTGCATTTGCCGTACCAGTATAGACTAGAGCTGTGACACTGGGGAAGAAGGGATTAATCTTTCCCTTACTTCTATTTTCTCAATCTGAATCAAATCCACCCATCCTCCAGAGATCCCTTTTTTCCACTTGCAGAAATAAAGTACATGCCATCTATATTGTGTGTTTGTGTGCTTGTAGAATTCAGGTCAGATTTGTAAAAACACAGTCATCACTCCAAGTTAGGAGTCCCTCCCTAAAGCAGCACTTGCCTTAAAACACGTACACAAAACAAATTGGATATTTAGTTATGTATTTTATGTGTGCATTTCATAGCATCATAGAATAGTAGAGTTGGACAGGGCCAAGAAAGCCTTTGGGTCTAACCCCCCGCTCAGAGCACGGCTCCAAGTTTAAGCATCCCTGACAGATGGTGCTCCAGCTGCTTCTTGAATACCTCCAGTGTGGGAGAGCCCACAATCTCCTAGGTCATTGGCTCCATTGCTGTAGCTTCCAGTCAGGAAGTTTTCCATGGTCTTCATCCAGAATCTGTAACTTGAGTCCATTATTCCATGTCCTTTGCTCTGGAGTGATCAATGCTCAATCCTTTCAGTTTCTCCTCACAGGGCTTAGTTTCCATTCCATTCTATGTTGCCCTCTTCTGAATTTTCTCCCACTTGCCTGCATTTTTCTGTGGTGTGGTGCCCATGAACACAGTAGTACCCGAGATGGGACCAGTGCTCAGTAGAAGGGAACTAGTACTTCATGTGATTTGGAAGAGATGCTTCTATTAATACAGCCCAAAATAGCATTTTTGCAGCCATATCACATTACTTAGCACATTGCTTGTGAACTACAACACTTTCAAGATCTTTCTCACTTGCTGTACTGTTGAGCAAACTATTCATATTGTAACCGTGCATTTGGTTCCTTTTGCCTATATGCAGCATTTGCTATTTGTCCCTGCTGAATTTTATTATGTTGCTTTCATCCCAGTGCTTCAATCTATGCAGATCACTATGGATTTTGTTTCTGTCTTCCACTGCATTAGTCATCCCACCCAATTTTGTGTCATTTCCTGAACTTCCTTGTCCAAATCATTAACAAAATTGTTGAAGTGGAACTGTTTCCCTGCTAGCCAGCTCCCAAAATTAATTCTCTGCATGGCACACAATGAAATGTAACACAAAATTAAAAACATAATAATGACATCAGAGTCAAATTCAATACGAAAAACCTTAAAATCAGCATGCGAAGAGAACAAATGCCAAATTACCCTGTCTCCTAGCTGTACATGCAGTCCGTATTGAACGAATAGTGCATAAATAGAGTGAATACTGTGCAGTTACAGACTTCGACCATGATTACATGCTCAATAGTGCTCAAAGGTCCAGTCATATGAGCACAGGGATAATTCTTATTTGGGTTATAATGGTTTTTACAAAGTCATTTTGTCTAATTCCTCGTTCATAAACTTCTGATAAGCATGGCATGGACCAAACCCCATCAAATGACCATTCCGTGTCAACATGTCCTTCTTCAGCAGACTGTGAGGGAGTACCAGCAGGATTCTTTTAAGATAAAAATGGCATTTCAAGTTCCTTTTGAAAAGGAAACCTTTTCAGTTTGTTTGTTTGTTGCTTGTTTGTTTAAATCCAACATGATTTCTTAGAAGCAGAAGTGCAGAAGGCAATCACTCTACGGAAAGGTGAAGCAGAAGATGTGTAAGACCAACCTTGAGGTGGATCAGTTCCATAACGGAAGCCACAGCCTGGAGTTTACTAGATCAGAACAAATATGCATATGAATTTTAGGGAAAGATCCCTATCCTACTAGTAGCAAGACAGCCCTAAAGGCAACTAGCCAGGTAAGGACATTTCCATCATGATGCTACACAGGTTAACTTTGCAAAAGGCTCTAGTGAGTTCACCTGGCTTTATTCCTAAAAAAGTATGCCAAGGATTTGTAACTATTTTGTAATTTGTAACTGTTTTGGCTTTATGCAGTTCTATCTCCCAAGCCTGGGAAAAGTATGGAAGGATTCTGTAATCAAATTGTGTCATATACACCAGTGTGGAATTAATTTGTAATAAACACTGGCATGTACAAGTGGACTGGCTACATGTGCATCACCAGAAAAAAAGGACAATGGAAGATGCCACTTTGCATTTTTTTGATATGCACTAATGCACATCCATAAATGAAAATGTAGTGATTTTAACTGTAACCTAGATAGACATATCATATATCTCACCACAACAAGCAATATTGGCCAGGTGATCCATGTGCCTGCTTAGTCTCCTTTCCATATCTTAAACCTGGATGAAGGATGCCAAAGCGTCTGCTCCTCACCCTCGTGGTTCTTCAGTTTTAAACCAGGGCTCACCAGGACAGCCCATTAAATGCAGGACACCTTCAAGTAAATGGTCTGAGCTTTGACTACTCTTTAAAATGAGTATTGTCCTCTGTAATGTAGGACACCTGGCCACCCAATGCATAAGACAAGTTAAAGATGATGCTTTTTATTGCATTTTATTGTCCATTTTTATAGATTGTTGTAAACCATCCAGACAGGTTCAGCAGCAGGGCAGCATTTAAATAAACAAACAAACAAACAAACAAACAATAAATAAATAAATAAATGCATACATCTAAATAAATAAGGGAAAACCTTTTTCTGTGTTTAGTTTTCACACAAAGCAGAATTATTAGAAAGCTTTTGGAACCAAACTGCACTGCGTGTTGATCATTGAGCCTTGGGGTCATTGTAGTTCGGTTTGAAAGCATGCAATCTGCTTTGGTAGCGAAATACAAGCTAGGAGCTGTTACGTCTTGAACAGAGAGTGGACACCTCTGGGGAAATATGGGAGAGCTCCAAAGATGGCACCGGACAGAACCACCACGGCAGGGAAAACTGTGACCGGCGTGCAAATATGTGGCATTTGCAGCCATAACTTTCCATGCAGGGGCTGACTTGACGTTTGCAAAAGCACCCTGATCCAGGGCAGATACACAAGAGATGGATGTTGGGGAGGCAGGGGGGGGGGGAGCCGGACATTCGGAGTTGTGCCAAATTAGGGAAAGCCATATTTTTCCTGCCTGTAAGAAGAATAAGTGGATGAACACAGTGCTCAAGCACGTGCGACCTTTCAGACACCATCTATAATGTTTTGCTTATTTAACCTTACTTTGTCTTCTCCGTTAAATTCCAGCCTCACTTACAGGGCAAGGTTTTCTCCTTCCTCTGCTCAGTAGAAGTTGATGAAGAAATATATGTCTATAGGATTAACCGATGTACGAGGTTTTCAAGGTAAAGACCTTTTTTTCAGAGAGCCCTGGCCAAAATAAGCTCTCTGTTCAGCAGCCCCCCACTCTGTGTCTTAAGCTTTGCTGTGTTACAGTTTGTGTTTTAAACAGGATGAGGCCCGGCTGGGCTTGTCTGATGCTTACCTGCATCGAGCAGGTCAGTGGGATCATGTATGATTCATTCTGGAGGAGGCTGATTCAGGAGGCTGATTTATGAACAGATAATATAGTACTGAATAGTGGGGCTATAAAGGCACATCCAAGGTACCCAAGTATCCATACATGTCCCAATGTATATGAACATGCAATTACATGAGGCAAAGCACAATTATTTCATTGTACTTTTGCTATGTTTATGACTGGAGTGTTAAATTTCAAGAAGTGTTAAATTTGTATTCTGGGATATTTATTTGATATCTCTGTTAATGTATTTCTATACCATTTGGTTAAGCAAGATCTCTGAACAGTTTACAGAACATACTTCAAAAATATGTAACAATCTGTTTAAAAACAAATTTACACAACCTTGCCTGTCACAGATCAACAATGTAACAGTAAAATTTGGAAACTGTGATAAAACAATAACAAAACAATGCAGAATAACATCATAAACATTTCACTTGTATCAAACAGTTTCATGTCAGTAAAATCCCAGTTGGTTATTAGAGGTTCTTCAATTAGGGGTAAGCAAGGAGAAGAAAATATTTGTTATATTCTAATTTTATTTTGCATTGTCTTTTGTTTCATTTTATCATCATCATGATTAATTTAATTTCTACACTGTCCAACAAATCAAAGCTCTCTGGACAGTTGACCAAGAGTTCATAAGATGATGCAAATTTATTAAAAACAGCTAAAATAGAATATGAAAGAGGGTAGACCTGTAAAACACCTGGAATGGGTAGTCTTCTCAAGGCCTTAAATTTCCTGGTATGTCTTGGCATGGAGCGATGTCTTACCCTAGTGCCAAAAGGATGACAAGTTTGGCATGAGGTGGGCTTCAGCAGAGAGATCATTCCACAGTTGGGGTCTCCCACCACAAAGGCCCTTCCACCCGTTGCTGAGCTCTGAGTTGGCACCCTATTTGCATTTATATTTGCATTCTATTTGGACATGTTTGGCATTCCATTGTCAGCATGTCAGAAATAATGTTCATTTTCTTTCCAATATGCCTTTTTCACCAGTGTCTGCGATGGGAACAGAGCTGTCTTCTGTAGAGAACTATTATTGTGGAACATTGAACTGGTGGTGGGTGTGGGGAACAGCAGCTGCACATAAAAGTGGTGGACCCCCACTGTGAGCACTTTGTTTTTTCTATGAATTATGTGTGACAATGCAATATGCCCTTGAAGACGGTCTGGATACTTCAGATGGTTCAAAATAGAGCTGCCAGGATGCTGTCGGGGACTGGGCATTATTCTCATATAACCCCAGTCCTCTATCAGCTCCATTGGCTTCCCATCAAAGTCCAGGATCAATTCAAGGTGCTGGTTATTCCCTATAAAGCCCTAAATGGCTTGGGACCAGGACACCTAAAGGAATGCCTTCTTCCCTATTTGCCCTCCCACCCCCTGAGATCGGCAACAGAAGCCCTTCTCCAGGAACCCTCTGTGAAAGATGTTAGGAGACAGAGCACCCGGAGGAGGGTCTTCTCTGCGGTGGTGCCCCGTCCATGGAATGCGTTCCCCAGAGAGGTCCGTCTGGCGCCATCATTATATGTTTTTCAGCACCAGGTCAAGACCTTTTTATTTAATCAATATTTTAATACGTTTTAATACTGAATTTTATTGTTGTATTTTATTAATTTGAAGCCAGAGTGGATTGTCAATTTATGTTGAAAGCCATCCAGAGACGCAAGTAATTGGACGGCATACAAATTTTATAAATAAATAAATATCTGGCAAATTCAGAAGCGAAGGGCCCAAGAAAGGAGAACAGCAGGGCCCTTAAAGCTATGTACCCACCAACAATCACCACTGGAACTGCAGACTGAGTGCACACACATGTCACCAGCTCACAGGTCTTTCATTCATAACGTCACTGTAAATTGGAGACCACTTGATAACACGTAACAGCAACCAGTATTATAAATCTTTTAAAATTGCATCCAAAATTTATAATGTTTAGGTTTCTTTTCTTTCTTTTCTTTCTCTAATGGTGTGGCTTGGTTTTGTTATTGTATTGTGCACACACATGCATACACACACAAACACACTTTTTAAAATGCTTCAGCACAGGGGGCTCTCTTAGCCTGGCACCAAAAGGATGGGAAAGTTGGTGGCAGGGGGGTCACTGTGGAGAGATCAATCTTTGCTCGCAGATCTGCCACTGAGAAGTTTGCCCCTCGTATTGCTGCTTCTATTAGAGTTGCATCGTAGGAAAGCTAGAGCTGTTGAAGGCACTGAATGGAGAACTTGCAGCTGGGAGAGGCATTTCATGCAGTACTGCAGGCCCAGGCTGTGTATGGCTTTTTAGAGGTGTATAGTTTTGAATTCTTGTGCACTTTAGAATCCTTGTACTCCTTGTCACATTTTCATTCATATGTATTCACAGACAACATCAAAGAACTTGTTCCCAAGTATATGGTTCTCATGTACAATATTAAGAGGGGTGGGTGGGCATCCAATCCCTTGGTTTTAACTTGAGTTCCTGCAATATGAAAATGACCATTGGATTTAACACACATGCTTTTATGTTTTAATTAATAGATTATTCCATGCCAACTCATGGTATTTCTGAAATAATAATAATAATAATAATAATAATAATAATAATAATAATAATAATAATAGTAATAATGATATCTCAATGTCTTCTTCCTGTTCTTCATTCTGTATGGAGTTTTTTATCAACCTCTTGCCATTTTCAAAGCTTGCACTCCATGTTTTGAAAACATGATGCTGGGAATTGTTTTAATTAGAGTTCTTCCTGAAAGGCTGTTATTATGAAATGTGAAGAGATGTGCCTCGGATAACCAACAACACCCACCTTCCTTAGCCTGCAGCATGTTTGAAGTGGCACCTGTCCAGGAGTGAGGCAACATGAAGCTTTGTCAACAGGGTTTCTCTGAATCATAGAGTTGTATATCTCTGAAGGGCATCCAGTCCATCCTTAGGAATGTGGATTCTTCGTGCCTACAGAGCTAGAAGCTAGAGACTCTGCATCTTCCAGATGGCAGGGTATAGCCAAGGAAAGGCAGGACAATGGGACAAAATGCACCCTGCTGTATGGTAAAATGGCATTGGGATAACTTGTCTGGGTTGGCCAGCAACCACAGCATTCAGAACGTACTTGTACTGCTGTCAGTGCTGCTTCCTCATGACAGAAACCTAGAAGACTCTGGAAACATGTAAGGATGCTGGTGGAAGGTGCCCATTAGTGAATCTAGTTGTGACTGTTGAGAGCACAGTCTTGCAGCAACCACCTGGTTGCCTATAACCCACTGAACTCAGAGAATTATGGACATCTAATGGAAGACAGGATGACTGGAAAGCTAAGATTTCCTCTGTGTTCCCTTCGCCCATCAAAATATTATGATGGACAATTTTGGCTTGTTTCAACAAGGAGAAGAAGTTGAGTCACTGCCGGGATTCCTTGGAAAATTGTGCTGCCTTGCTCCTCTCCTTCCCACTTAGAATGCCCCCCTGGTTCTGAAGATGGTCTTCCACCTTGGAAGCCCAGCCAGTGTGGAAAGGTCATCCCAGCTGCATGGGTGGAGAAAAAGCCCACTCAGGTTGAAGTCCCAGGTCTGACCTTGCAGTGTTTTCCTGAGGTTGCAGCTGGGACTCCAGTGTATCATATTCTCCCCACACACTTGCGCAACAGAAATTGAATGTTTCCAAAAGGAAGCCCCAAACTGAGCAGAAATGTTCACAAGGGACAGGAGCTCCCCTGTGTGTTGCAGGAACAGGCTCTGCTGCTTGTTTCTCATCCCTCTGAATAGGCTGATCTGTTCCAGAGATGGTTGGGGTTGCTTGCTTGCAGATGGGATTAGTGAACAGATATTGTTCAAGATTGCTAGGATTCTCTGAAAATTGGCTCACTGATCTTCTCATGCCTGATTCCCCTGATTTAGTCTATAAGGAAATTTCTGTATAATACACAATTTACATAATTTTAGGAAATTTGTGCAAATTGAATGTGAGCAGAAATTCAGTACAATTACAACTCCCTTGTAATTTAAGAACATTTGCTTTGGACACATGGTCAAACTCACAATCATGTTTGAAGTTGTGAACTGGGCATACTTGCATGTCTTGCAAATAAAAACAAAATTCTCACGCATCCCTATGGGGCAAGATATTGGTGGGGCCAAGAAAATCGGTGTAGGCACAGAGTGCATGATGCTAATGGGCAGCTCTCAAATTCAATAAATAGATAGATGATAGATAGACAGACAGACAGACAGACTCCCCATTGAGCTCTGCCCAATGTCAGGAGAACTCAAGCAAATCTCCAATTACACTGACATTTCCAAACAATTACATTTTGTCCAGGTTTCCTTTTCATTTGAGCTATCTGACAACTCTGAGCTACTTGATGCTCAAAGCTAAGATCCTGATGTGGCCAAATATGCATGCGACCATCTGCATACTGTACCTCCCCCAATTTTCTGCTCTGATCACAGCTATTCACACCACATCAAAGTCATCCTGTGCAGCAGGTGTGACAGTTTAGTGGTTCAAAACAGAAACCGTCTTGGATCCTGGCTTTGTTATTTTCTAATTCAATTTGGGTCTACAACTGGTAAGTTCAAACTTATGCAAAATTATAAACACTAGCCAGATGAACCCTTTATTTCAGGACATATTACCATCCACCTACCCCCACACACAACCATTCCCGAACGTCCCTAAAAGAAAGGTCTCCTGATTTTTGCTTTTCAATTAATGAAGAAAAACAAGCAAACAAATTCAAACCAGTCATCAGTTTTAAAAATTTGCTGCCCAGTTTATTACACTAATCTTTAGATTAGGTTCTATTTTCTTTTCCTTTCAGTAAAATCTGGTCTAAAGTATGTTTCCAATAACCAAAGCAAGCTGTTGCTAGACCAACTGTGCTACAGAGCTGTAGATTCGTCCCCAGCTATGCTAATAATTCTTACAGCAATCGTTATGATACTTCCAGATGTCAGTACATGCATTATGTTTTCCAAGCACAACTCAAAACCTGCATGTATCTCAAAACCACATGGAAGGGGAACATTAGATCTGGGGGTGGACAGTGTCTGTGTAATTTCCTCTGGCTTCTACACTCCCTTGTAACAACTGCAAACAGGTGTGAAGTATTAGCTGAAGCTAAAAGCAGCATATTGCAAGCACCAAGCCTTCAATGTAGGGAAGCCGGAATCCATAATGCAAATAGTATGTATCATTCCTTTAAATGGACCCTGAATTGGCAGGGCTACCTGGGTGAATTAGTGTAGCATACTATACTGGATAAAGATGCTTGGAACAGGAGATCTGGGCTCAGCTCCCAGTGCAGCCATAAAGCTCTCTGGCCAGGCTTTGGGCATTAACTAGTATCTCTTAGCCTAACCTGCATGAAAAAGGCAGTTGCCAGGATAACATGGGAGAAATCCATGCATGCAGGTTACAGATGTGAGGAATAATCCAGAACAGGGGATGAAGGCTTCTGCTTGAAATGCACTCTTCTACTGTGTCCCAGCTTGTGAGGTAACCAAATCCAAGAGCTGGACTTATATTTTAATATTTACATTCAGTCTGGTTGTATTTCCAAACTTAGAATAAATTCTGCATGTTTCATATTGATAAGCTTTACAACTGCATGGCCAATTAATCTTGAGCATATAATCTTTGGGGGAATCCTAATCTATCTGCTCTGCAAAGCAGTCTGTGTGGAGAGTACCCTCTAAGACCTAAGCTGTGCAATCGGGAGACTCAGGTTTTGCACAGTTGGGCTTGATTAGCTTGCCATCAAACTAAGTGTGCTGGCATGTAAAGTTGATTTTGAAGGGAAAAAACTTTTAAACATTTAAAAAGTAGCTGGGGATGTCTATGAGAGGAGCTTGTAAGAGACAAACTGTTAGAAAACAACCAATAATCTGACATGATTCTATGGTATCAAAGTAATTATTAGCACTAGAAAAATTCCATGTGTGTTGATGGATGATATACTCTTTCTGAATATTCTGTTAGAGTTTACATTGTACACTTATGCCTAAAAGCATGTGTGTAGATGAAGGAACGGCTGGATCTTGATTGGGCCTGGCCAGGAATGTGGCACTTCTGACTAGGGATGATCTTAGGTGCAGAAAATCCATGGCCATCATAGACTCATGAATTCATGATTCAAATAAGCTCTCCAGGCACAAAAAGTTCCTTAGTAAAAAGGTGTCAAGTGTTCTTCTTACAGCTACAGGTTCTAGGTGGCAACTATGCTGGAAAGCCAAAGAATCCTTAAAATTAAAAGGCATCTTGAAAATATTTGGGCAGGCCTCATTTATGCACAAAGCAGCATTTCTGCATGCCACCGGGTGCTTGAAATCCCACTGTCTTTACTGGAAGCAACCCGGCTCTCTCCAGCAAATAGATGCCATAAGGAAGATGGTTTATGCTGAGGATGCTCTGCAGGTGTGGCGTCTTCTTTTTATCCATGCTGTATTGTGATGTCTGATGCTTGGGTCCAGGTGGGCTGGGAAGGAGTACAGGCATGTGCCTGCATCACGGGGCCCCTTGCTGTCCTAGCTGCAAACAGTCAGAATGGTAGAGAAAAGGTCTGCTACATGAAGCACCCCCCTCTCCACTTTATTGGAAACCACTGAGCATGAACGTTGCCAGAAACAGGCTTGGTGGGTGCTAGAAGAATTCCAGCATCTGGCCCCTCTCCCCTCTTTCAATCTACCTGGGCCCTGGAAGAGAACCACTGCCATTTATTCTTAATACAAACACACATCTCTTCAGACAAGAACCAGGCATTTGTCTTGAAAAAGGAAATGAAAGGGATGGTTGCTTACCTGTGAATGGCCGTGCTTGTAAAGCTGCAGCTAAAATACTTGAAGCCTCAGTGGGTGATCACCCAGAGCAAGACATACTACTTCACGGCAGTAGATCTCCTGCCCGACCATGGGAATTGACACTTTTTTTCCTACAAGGAGCTATGGTTCCCACTTCTTTATTTCCCATTAACCTTTATGCCACTAAAAAGTTTTGCAGCATTATTTATAGCTTTGCTTGCTTGCTTGCTATTGTCATCTGGAAGAGTTGTGACTTTTTTTTTAACCTGCTCGACATTTTCTTTTCAAAGACTTGATAGATATACTATTTCATAGCCATGAGATATCTCCCTTCTGGAGCTTAAGTGCTATGAAACATGCACAGTTTGTGCTGAAATGGGTCGTTTCTTTGTGGAAAGGTACATTGACTCTTATCAGATTTTGAAATGTTAGAAGAGTTCCTTCCAGAGTCCCCGGAAATGTGAACCAGGCTGCAGGGATGGCAGTGGAGAGAGCACTGCTGAGAAGCCACCAGCGTTGCGGGAATGCATTTTGAGCACGATTCTGCTTCTAAAGCGTTAGCGGTACTTTCTCTCATGGTGGGACTAGGACTTATTTTTCCTATTACAAAATCAATTGACATTTATTTCCGTCTCACTAACGGACAGCAGCAGGTCTGAACAAAATATCCAGTCAAAGGAACAACTGTATTTGGAGAGGTAGCAGACAGGGGTGTCCACTTTTGCCAAGGATATTTCATTCATGTATGGAACCTCTGGTGTGTATTATTAGGCAGAACAGTATTATTTATGATTTTGTGCATGATGGTTTAAAGTTTAAAGGTATTCTTTATGCTATTTTATTATTCTTTATCCCCAAAGTCCAGCTGCGTGCTTCAGCTTTGATGTGAGTGATTGATGTTTTCGGTGATTTTCTTGGCCAAGCCAGTAAAAGTCTGCAACAATGCTAGTGAAGAGATGATGCATTTCGCAGTACATTGGCTAACTGACCGTTTCAGTGGTCTCCAGACTTTTTTGTGCATTGGAGAATATTCCCAGATGCATATTACAAATGATCACATTAACCTTGAATAAGCTTATGAATGAGATCTCATGGTTTTAGATAGATGGACATTTCCAAATTCAAGTTTAGAGGGTCAGGTTAATACACTTAAGATGAAGAGTACATCTCAGTTTGTCCTGTTTTATGCTGCATTCCTTTATTTATACTTGACAAATATGTTTTTAAATGCAATGATATCATTTGTAAAATGGGGAAGGACACCATAAAATGAATCCTCTGGGGGGGGGGGAATGGATGTATATCCTTAGAACTTATTTTGTGAGCAGCACTAAAAATTAGTCTTTCTGCTCAGATTAGATCTTTCTACCTTGATCAGTTTTGGTATCATCCTATCTGAATTCTGTCTCCCAGTGCACGGCATCTCAGCATATTGAAATGTTAAGAGTTCCACCCACAGTTACAGGTGTTAGAGATAAGTGCATATTGCTGAAAATAAGGGTGATGGAGAGCTTTGGCAAGCATTCCCTTGGGATGCTAGTCATACCACTTTTGCTGATTTGGATTCAGAAGATGAATACTTCAGTGGCACTGAAGAGCAGGAGGTTGATTAAGACCCTGAGAGGCAACAGTGGGAAGAGGTAGAGGCAATTAGCTCAAGGGCAGACATGGTGGTGGGCCTGTCAGACCCTGGGGTAGCTTGAATCTACAGCTAGCTGCTGAGACTGGGGAATCCTCAAATGGAGATCATCACCTCCCTTCAAACCTGGCTCCCATGACCAAGGATCAGCAAAGGCAGGAGGTCCAATTGGATGAGAAGTATTTGGAGAAGAAGTGTACTTAGTTTCATAGTGCCCCTTCCCAAGAGTTGGGACACAAATGTGTTCATAAGGAGCGTTTTGGGAAGTAATCGCTAGATTGGGTTTAACATACTGCTTTGGGTACGCTCAGACACTTGTCTGGCTGATTTACATTTGGAAAAAATAAAAAAAAAATGGTTTGCAAAAGAAAGAGCCTGAGGCCAGTGATTGTCAGAGGGAGGAAATGCAGCTCATGACACATATAATATCACTTTACATATATTTTGATCCATATTCTCAAGTGGAAATTTAGAAATTGGTAAGAAAAGGTTTTTGTAGAAGATTTGGATGGATTAATTGATTTTTATCTTGGATCAACTCATGAGTGCTGACAACAAGTGTTTGTCATTTTTTTCCTTGCTGAGTTAGACATTTGGGCTGTGTGTGGAAAGAAACCACAAAGCAATGTTAGTCAAAATAAAGTGATTTGATCAGCCCTCACCAACAATCCCATTCCAACCCCCTGTGAATTTTCCAGAGTTTCATTTAAACCAGAGGTTGGTCCAGTTTGATTGCCAGGCCACAGTCCTGGGAAATGGGGACTAATAACCAAACAGATTTCAGGGTACCACAATGTTAGCTGTGAGAATATTCCAATGGAGAAATTCTCTCTCTCTTTCTCTGCGTGTGAATAAGCAAGCGAGTGAGCAAGTGAGCTGGGACTGGTCAACTGTTTAAATAGAGAGCTGGTGTAGGGCATCTGCATCCTGACTGGATTGCACTTGAAGAGGCTGTTCTATGGTTTGAGAAGTCCTGGCTGGAATATCACTTCTGCCATGAACTCGCAAGGTGGCCTTAAGCAATGCCCTCTCGGCCTCACTCTGCATAAGGGGATAATATTGACTTATTTGACAGGTTATTGTAAAAATGTAATTAACTAGTATGGATGAAGCACTTAGGAGCACTGAAACCAAACGTCAGTAAACTTTACTTAATGACTGATGCTGTGAACTTTACTTGGTGACTGTGAGATAAATTAAAAATCTAATAACCAAATGTTAATAGTTCTAGATTCTGACTTCTTCACAACATTGAGGGCTGGTATTACGACATTAGTGAAGTGTATATGTGTGATGTATACCATTTGTTTTTGTTTAATGATGCTATGGGGAGTCTATGCTTGCTTGAAGGCCATGTTCCCTAGAGGATAATCTGGTGGAAGCTGCAGGCCAGTGGTTAGCAGGGCCAAAACCAGTGGTCTTTCCCCTCAGATTGGATTTTCCTACCTTGAATAGTTTTGGAATATCAAAAGCCAATGCCAAAAAAGGGTGGACCAACCCCTTTCTCTCCTTCTGACACCTTCTTCCTGCTATCCTCTTCCTGTCATTCCCACTTTCTTTCCCTGCCTTCCTTCCTCTTCCTCCCTGTCCAGTTGATGGGGAGGGACAATCCACTCTTGCCAGAAGTGTGAACTGATCACATTGGAGAGGGCTTTGACAAGTAGGCCTCACGTAGTCCTAAGGACATGGGTTGTCCACTCCAGTTGTCCGCCCTCTTTGCCTTCCAGCAGTGAGGCACTAGAAAAGGAGGGGAAGGGATGGTATGAAGCATTAGAAGCATTTCACCCTCTCAGTGGACTTTGTAGTGAGACAAATACAAATTAACGAGGCAGATTCATTTTCTTTTTTCTTGCCTTAATGGCAAGCTCAGAAAGACCAGATAAAGTCCAGAGAGCCTATGCCAAATCCTGCCAGGAGAATACACTGGCTCAGGCATTGTCTCAGGAGTCTGCACTCCACAAACAGGGCATACAATATTTGTATAACACCATTGTTTTGATAAAGCTTTTGTTAGTGCAACAGCACTTACAACAATTCCTATCGGAATTGTGTCTCACTCAGCCAGAGAGGTGGAATCTAAACAGATCACTCCCAACTACAACAGTTGTTTCTAGTACAGGCATTGCCAATTTGGCACCTTCCAGACATTTTTGGCTACTGGCCAGAAGTCCTGGAGTTGTAGTCCAAAACACCTGGAGGGCACCAGGTGGGGCAAGGCTGTGTTAGTGGATTGCATTTGCTGAGGTAAGCGCTTGTCTGGCATCGACAGTCCTCTGAATTACAGCAAATGGGTTGGCACTGTGTCACACGCTTCCACCATGGTCTTCCCAAAATGCACCTCTCCAGGATTTTAGGACACCTGGGGGAGACAGCATCCCTCTGCCCCTCCCTCGGTGAGCTGACCTTCACCCCATCACGGCCACCAGCTGCTCTTGCTCCTCTTACTTTTCATTACTGCAACTGCTTGCTCACTGGACCGAGATCCAGTGAGCAAGTGAGCCCCCTGTGTGCTGCTCCTCCTTCGCTCCACCATGGTCACCTGGGCCAGAGCAAGGCGGGGGCAAAAAGGAAGGGCTGGGGGAAGAGGGAGGGTCTGGTCATCCCTGCTGGGTGCCCCGCCGTGCCTGCCCTTGCTGCCGGCCTCTGAAAGGGAAAAGAAGAGGGAAATTGTGGCCGCTGTACTTTTGGCATCTGCACAGAGAACACGTGCTTTGTGGTCGGCACGCCACAGTCTGGCCTGGAGTTGCAGTTCCCAAAACAGCCTTGGAGGTGGCTTGCTCACTTAGTCTTGGGGTACTGAGTGCCATAAACATGCAAGACTCCTTTTCTTACTCTGGTGAAGAGGTGTGTGTTGGGCCTCCCTACCCCAGACTTCGCAAACAGGACGCTGTTGAGGCTTGAAAAATTACGCCCAAGGATCATCAGTGCAATTCATGGGACAGGCTCACACTCGAACCGGTGTCACTCCGCCTCCTCTTGCCCACCTGCTCCCTCCTTACATGCCAAGTCTATGTCAACATAACAAAAATGCCTTGCTGGCAGCAACCCTTGGAGGCTGGAGAAGAAGGGATGTTTCCAGGTTCTTCCTTGTCTTACACATGTGTGTGTGTGTGTGTGTGTGTGGGGAGAGAGAGAGAGAGAGAGAGAGAGAGAGAGAGAGAGAGAGAGAGAGATGGGAAATGGTCTAGGGTGCATGCCACTATGAGTGATACAGCCAGAGCTGGACCTTGAGGCTGGAGCCCTGCACCCAGGACCCTCCAAATGACCATCCAGAGAGTGGCAGCGGATGGAAGCAGCAAGGTGGCAGAAGCCATTCAAATTTCATCAAATTTCTGTAGTCACAATGTGGTTTATGTAAATGTAAAATGCAACGCTGCATATCTTTTGAAGATCAGAGTTGACAAAACAGCTTTGTCATTCTAACATATCGGGCATGCAGAAGCAGCTGTAAATCATGGGATGACAGTTGTGGTACGGAGAAGAGAGAGGTTAGTTGTGGGCATCACCACTGAAATAATACACATTTCTGCAAAGGGGTCCTCTGTAGTTAAAGAGATCTAAGGTTGAAAATTATCTAGCCACACCCCTGTACGTAAATGCATCTCAGTATTTATGCAGTAGACAGGAGAGAGGTGCAGCTATGCCATTTCAGACCCTGGTTATGGTCTTGTTTTCCTACTTCCACCTCCCCAGAGGAAAATACGCCTTTCTCATGGGGTGAAGAACCTGAGTAGCAGGACCCTGGACTTTGATCCTGGTTTAACAACTTATGTGTTGACCTTTTTCTTTCTTAGCACTCTAATTTCCAGTAAGGAAAGCATTTCATAGTTTGGCGCCCATTCTATATTATTCCTTGCTATACAAGGAGTAGGTGCATATCTCACCTTTCTTCCATTGGGGAACCCAAGGCAAGTTATATCACATACCTCCACAGGCTCCCATCCAGCCATTGACCAGACCTAAATACAATTTTGCTGAAGGTTATGAATGTATAATGGCAGAAGAGAGTATTCAGGCTTAAGGGGCACTCCATCATGACAGGCTGGTTCTAATGGATGTCTTCCTTTTATAACTTGAGTTGTCTCTTCTGGTCGCTTAGCATAAACTCAGGGAAGAGATACCGTATTCCCTCAACATGATCTGCAGCATGTTCCTGCAGATCAGATGATGACAGAGTCTAGGGTTTCTCGCCAACCAGCCTGCTTCTAGGGAGAGATTATGCGGACCGCACTTGGTAATTCCTACAGCTCCTCATCCTCTCTTGCAAAGGCAAAGCTTCATTCCTGAGAGCACCCTGCAAAAATTGGACACCCCATGGAAGATTAGACATAGGCATTCCCCACCACTGTTATCATTTATCAGCACTGAAGTAGTTCTCTGATATGGATGTTAAGGCTGGATGCAGTTTTGATGATTGGATGGGTTTAGGCATACATGCTTGATGCTGTAACCTTTGTAGTTCTTCTTTTGCAATGACTAATGTTATTGTGATGTTTAAAAGATTTAAATAAATAAACAAATGTTAAACCTAAACATGTTCAGTTTCAGTATATGAATGAGTTTTCCTTTTAAAAAGAAAACTATAAATAAAATAAGTAATAATCATTTATAGGATGCGTGTCAGGATGTTTTTGTTATTCTGGAAGCTGTTTCTGTTGGCTTTTCTGAATGGCTATTATTATTAGCAAGCTAATGATCACTGCCTGTAATTTCTGCATGTTACTCCCACATTCCTCCCAACTTCATTGTTTCAAAGCTTACCCCCATCCCCACCCCACATGTGCATATCTAGCAGTAACTTTTCAGGCTAACACCTTGTACATCTGATGAATGAGATTGCAGCCTGCAAAACCACATGGCATACTAAATTGGTTTGACTTTAAAGTAATGTTAGACTCCTGCTTTGCTTTGCTTTGCTTTTTCCCACCCTGTACATTTAATTGACTTTATATCTAGAGATACTTACATTGTTTACCCCCATTTCATCAATGTTTCCTATTTTTTTAACTGGATCTGAAATCTTTTCTAATGCCAGACCCTCTAAATTACCTTATGGGCTTCTAGAACTGGTATACAAATGTCCATTTGCTTCTTTCTCTCCCCTCATCTCCCTCAGCTCTTTATTATTTGGAACTGGGTTGGGGAACCAATGCCTTCCAGAAAGAGTTGGAGTGTAACTTCCAGTTTCCTCAACTATTAGCCAGCTGGCTGAGCCTGATGGGATTAGAGTCTATCAACATCTGGAACACCACAAGTTTGTGACTTCTGAGAGCAAAGAACCCAAAGCTCAGTACAGGGGCACACAGAGCTTTTCTGAAGGCCCCAGTCTATCACAGATACCTTCAATTAAGGGATTTCAGGTAGCATGATTGGGAAAGCCTCTTGGAAAGGGCAGCGGGTGCCATTCATAACACATGATACTGGTCTACAGAGACACCTAGTTACAAGCTACTCCTTTCCCCAAAGTCTAGTGAAGATCAGCATTCAAGCTTTGCTGCTCTGAAGCCCCACATTGTGAGATGGCACCTCCTGATTAAAAATCCCGCGGTTTTCTTTTTCCCCCACTACTACATGTAAATGAATTATAATTGAATTTCCTGACTTTCATCTCCTTTGGTTGTGTAGGAAATTGGTTTCATTCTGGACATATCACCAGACCTGAGCAGGAAGCCACAAGGCCTGCATGATGCCAGAGTTCCACTAGAGGGCTCCTGAAAAGAACTGCACTTGCTAAAGCAATTTCTTCGAGCACATTTGGAATAAAAGCAGACATCACCAAAAAGCTCTCTGTTCAGTTCTGGATGACTAAAGGTCTATAACCTATCTCTGAACCTGTTTTTTTAATCTCCCCCTCTCCCCCAGGTTGTTCTGTCTGTGGGAATTATTATAGTAGAAGGCAGGAAAGGACATGCCCAATCTGACAGAGATAGAAGAGCTCACGGCAAAACGTACTTCAGGAAAACCAGCATGCTCAGTCAAGTAGTGTAGCCCACAGATATGTTTAGGCTTCAGAGCTGCAAAGTGCAACTTTATTTATGCTGGCAATTATTCCACCAAAAGACATTCATAGGCACCAATGAACAACAGAATCATGCACGAAATGGAGAACAGGGTCACACAACATGGTGAAGAATATGACCAACAGTTCTGGTGGTCTAGTGGATCCCCCAGGATATATTTGGTCCAGTGGATCCCTCAGGATATATTTGCAAGCATTGTCCTCATTATTATTCCTATTAGTCAGATATCTGTGCATTTGAAAGTATTCAAAGATGCTGACTTCAAATTTCTCATGTGTTCAAAGCTGCAATACTGTGTAATGTTGTCAGTGGAAAGGTTCTTATACACACCTTCTGGCAGTGAGGGTGTATGTTTTACTGATCAGATAAGTACTGCTGGCTATTGCAGTTTAGTACACTCCAATATCCACCTGTACCTGGTTTGTGAAAATCGGTTCTCCACTTCTTCATTATGGAAACAGCAATAGCATGAACAGCACATTTTGAACACTTAACAAATTTTTCCTCCTTAAGGCACCCTGAGCCAAGGACATGTGCTATCTTAAGGTGGATAAAGTGTTTAAGCAAGCAAAAGCAGCTTTCCCCTTAGTACATAATCACACGCATCCTCTCCATTTCTAGTAATAACAGAAGCTCATCATCTTAGGGAGGGGTTTCATCCTGGGTTTAGACTTCCCTTCCAGGAAAAGCAGCACATGTGATGTCCTGCAGTCAGTCGTCCATTCATGGGGTGTAATAAATGGTCAGGGCCATGTTCACTAGGGATGTGGAGGTTGGTAGAGCTATAGGCCCATTTGAGCACCTCCTGTTACTGACCTTGAGGGCAAAAGGAGAGTTTACACTTTAAGCTACCATATCCACATGGATCCTTCCTGAATTTCTTTGCACAGTCCATTGGTTACTTTTCAACAGCATCATATGAATTGCTGGAAGGAGTGTGTTAGTGGGAATATGTGATATAAAGTTGGCCTTTTGGCTTCTCTCAACACACCCCCAAGGATTTCAGGCTGTTAGACTTTTCCAGCACAAAGTCAGTGACTTGCCAATAGGCTGTTCTTTCTCTTGTGATATCCATGAATGTCTCAGCTCTTTCCTGGTTTGGACACAGGAAACAAATGAGTGCAAATTCTATAGTAATTTAGGTAAAGGTAAAGGTTTCCCCTTGACATTAAGTCCAGTCATGCCTGACTCTAGGAGGCAGTGCTCATCTCCATTTCCTAGCCGAGGGAGCCAGCGTTTGTCTGCAGACAGTCTCCGTGGTCGTGTGGCCAGCATGGCTCAACACCGAGGTACACGGAATGCTGTTACCTTCCCATCTACGTGATACCTTTTTATCTACTTGCATTTGGATATTTTCAAAGTGCAAGGTTGGCAAGGAGCTGGGATGGAGCAATGGGAGCTCACCCCATTGTGCATATTTGAACTGGCGACCTTTCAATCAACCAGCCCAGCAGCTCAGCAGTTTAAACCACTGCGCCACCTGCTTTATGTGGATACTTTTCTTTTTGCAGGGCCAGCAGATCTGACCCAGGCTTAGGGAAGAATTTTCTCAGTTGACAAGGGAACTTGGCATCTTCCTGGCAGTGGCAAAACTGGGCATTCTGTGAATGCACTCACCTCCCTGGGAATACAGGTAGATACCATCAAACAGTCCAGAAAAAGATTCAGGATGTGAGGAGCATATTGGTGACATTATCTCTACCTACAAGGTTCTGCTGAAGCAGCTGTGGGGACCTGTGGGCCTTCTCTATTTTGCATGATTAGAAAATTGTGTGATGCATTCAAAGGATTTCACAAGCCATATCAGTGAGTCAGGGTGACTTAGGTGGCCAGTGACAATTTGGCAGTTTGGAAGGAATTTCTCAAAGTCTGCAATGGAATTTCAGTTTGAAGATGGGACCTGCTGAATGAGGCTGAATGCCAAGAAAATAAAAATAAAAATGAGAATTATTTTCAGGGGTAGATAGTGCCCAGAGGACTGGGCAGGCAAGGAAGTAATCAGAGTCCTCGCTTTTCTTGATTTTTTTCCCATATTGGTGGCAGTATTTATTATTTATTACATCCATTTATACCCCGTCCTTTTGCTTCAAGCGCTCAGGTTGGCTTACAAGATGTATAAAAATACAATAAATATAAAACTATAAATATAAATATAAAACATTAATATAAAACACATCACTATAAAATGTAACTGTGAAAAAGGGGGGAAATAAAATAAAATCCTAAAACATCTAAAAAGATTAATTGTTAAAATAATGATCAGATAAAAAGGTCTTTACCTGGTGCCTGAAAGAATATAACGTCGATGCCAGGCAGACCTCTCTGGGGAGCACATTCCAAAGTCTGGGTGCCCCTGGGGAGAAGGCCCTCCTCTGGGTAGACACCCTCTGTACTTCCTTCAGAGAGGGTTCCCGGAGCAAGGACTCCCCCACCGATCTTAAGGGTCGTGAAGGCTTATAGGGGAGGAGATGTTCCTTCAGGTAGTCCAGACCTAAGCTGTTTAGGGCTTTATAGGTTAATACAGTTAATATCAGCACCTTGAACTAGGCCTGGACTTCAACTGGCAGCCAGTGTAGCTGATATGTGAGAATAATGACATTTCAGGGGGTGCATTCCTGGCCAATTTCTCTGTTTGCTTCTGTGACAATCAGGCTATCTTTCAAGTGGTGATTTTCCATATGTCATGAAATCCCAGAGCAATGGACAATGGCTGCATTTTAATGCATTTTTTATGGTACAAGATGTCCCTGGGCTTAGCAGTTCTATTAAAGCAGACACATTATCAAAGAAGCAGATGGGTGGGCTTTGGGAATTGGCCTGAACAGTCTTGGGTCACCCTGCCCCAAAGCCCTTCTCAAGACTCAAAAGAGGCCATCTTGAAATGATTGATGCCCAATGCCAGATCCAGTTGTCTCAAAGAAGGCAGGGAGTGCCCTGATTTTAAAAACCTCAATACCTTAAGTAAGACTTGGCCCATTACTTCAGCTCCCCTGCTCCAGTTTTATGCTGACCTTCATAAGTGAGGCCTCGCTTGCCATTCTTTGAAAGATAAGCTGGCTGGAATGGCTTCCGTTGCCGTGAGCCAGGGCTTGCATGGTCATGCATCTGAGTTTAGGATCAGATAGATGCTGCAGAGATGGGCAAGACACTCCCCCACCCTTCAGAGTACACATAGCACAGGTGAGCCACTGGATCTCCGTGCAAGTCTACCAATAACTGCCAAGGGACAGTCGCTTATGGCCTGTAAGTGTGGCTCAGAGCACTGGACACCTGCAGGGCAATGGGCATGGGAAAGCACTTGGTCTCACCACTCCAATTTCCTGCAACTAAACTCCATCAAACCATATTGTCAGAACTGGACCACAGTCAATGTAAATGGTATGTTCTCGTCGGAGCACACATGCACATAATTGTTGTTTGTTTGTTTTCAGTCTTTTCCTAAGCTGGTCTTTCTGACCACAAAACAGGCCCCCAGGGTGGCTCTCACACATGAATGTTTAAAACAGAGTACAGATATTGCAGCCAATTGCAGCAGCCCAACATAAACAAGTTGTTAGAACAATTTGAAAATCCCAAACACATTGGCCAGCTGACAAGTTTTCACACCACTCCTAATAGCTAGCAGAGCACATGAGCTTCATGTTGGAGCTGTGTGGATCCATCGTGAAAGTGGAAAGGCACGAGAATTTCATCTGTCTCCATACAAGACCAGAATTTACCCTATAGGCAAACACCAAGGTGAGTGTAGTTTGCAGGCAAAGCTTGCACTTTCCTCGGCTTGTGCTGCCTGTTCGCACAATGCCTTTAGAAGATGGCACACTTTTTAAAATGTGTCAAAAAACGCAGGTTTTCATGCGTTCATCAACAGAGAAGTTCAACGATCCATTGCATATCTTTCCCACTGAAGTTCACAGGAGTGGATGGGAACAAGTTGGACTACAGTTGCGGTGGAACTCAGGAGCTTTCACAAACTGAGGCTGTACCGATCCTCCTGTTCCTAAGCTGAACACCTCTTTCCCACATCGCTTGCTGACAGAGCAGGCAATAAGCAACACTGCAGGTGGTGTTGTATAGACTCAAGGGGGAAGCCCGACTGCTGATGGATCTGTTTCTGTCAGGGGAATCAGGTGTGGGTAATTCCCCTTGCTCTGCAGCCCCACATGCACCTTCAAAATCTGCTCCAGGTGGTTGGGAGGTGCTCCAGAGCAGATTCATTGCTTCTTCAAGCATTGGTGTTCTTTAGGGCAAAGATGAAGAGCAAGTCCTGATGCGCAAGTGAACTTTCCCTTGGGTGACATCACAGACTACCTTTTAGGTGCAACCCGAGCAAGATTGCTGTGGGCTTTTGCTCCATTGCATAGAAGGCTGTTTCTCTCTCTCTCTCTCTCTCTCTCTCTCTCTCTCTCTCTCTCTCTCTCAAAAAGAAAGAAAGTCGGAGAGGAGAGGAGAAGAGAGGAGAGGAGAGGAGAGGAGAGGAGAGGAGAGGAGAGGAAGAAATCTCCATGTATTAGCAGTACTTGACATATTGTTAAATATGCTACACTTTACATTAAAAAAAAATAGTGACAGAATGCCTTGAAAATGCAGCCAGAGGATAATACAGCCTTCTGAAAAAAAACACAAAGAACAATACAGTCTGTGAAATTCTAGTTGGTTTGCAAGGCCTGGGGAAGAAGTGTTATGGATCTTGAGGAGGTCAGAGCCTGGATGCCTGGGGAGGCTGAAGAACTTGTCTATGGAGGCCAGTGTTTATATATATATCCCTCATGTGTGAAATGTTATATGAATGCTGGGTCTTATTTGATAATTTACCGCTGCATTTGTCCATGCTTTTGTGCATGGCTTTTTTACTAAATACTGAGAAATTATGTTGAAATCAATTGTGTGAGCTGAAGGATTTGGAGAAAGAATAGAAGATCATTTTCAGAGGCGCAGAGTCAAAAAGGAACAACAACAGCAACGCCCCCCTCACTCAAAAAAATAAAAAAGTAAAATGAGAATCCAACAAAGGCCTGAGGCATGTTTCCTGGTGACTGTGGAGGTTCCCCCTTTGTTCTAACCACCTTCCTGTCTCCCTGCCAAAAGCTACCACTCGCTGGAAATAATGGTAGATTTTGTATCAATTTTTCTTCTAATTCAATTTTCCCCAGCCTATTTAACATGTCCATTGCCCGTATTAAGTGTGGGCTGCTTGAAAGGTACAACTAATGAAGATCCCAAAGATGCCTTGAGAAAAGCATGACAGTTTTTGGAAGGCATCAACATTCCCTTTGAATGCAGTGCAAGCCTATCTTTTCTTCTCTTAAATTACGTTAGCGTCTTGTACAGAATAAAAGCATAAGAATATAGAAGTACATGTGGACCTAATCCAAAATTTGCCACAGTGAATAGCAATCTTTCTGCTACTTTCACTAGCTCTTGGACTGCAACCCATATAAAGGTTACAGACTACTTTGTCTAGACAGGCTGAGTTGCAAATGATATTCCTTTGGACCTGCACGCTGCTTCCAGAAACCTTCTTGTATTCACACTTGGAATAAAGAGAGTAAGCATGTGACACTGGGTTAAGCAGGACCACGAATTTCTTTAAGTTTAGCAAACAGGCAGTCTGCAGTGGAGCCGAACATTTGCCCAAGTATCTGACCTCTGCCTCTCTGCCTCCATCCTTTTGGTGCTGGGGGAGAACCCTTTGCTCGTCCTGCACACCTGCTGTGACCAGTTGGTCTTTTCTTGTGGTACTACGCCCTGCACTAGCCTTCTCCATTGCAGCTCAAATGCTGAACTATAATTCCAGAGGCTGTACTTCAATTAGAAAGCCCATATTAACTGAGGCTGATGGGAACTGTAGCCTAATGCATCTAGAAGGCATCAGGTTGCAGAAAGTAATATTGGGAATTCATACAATAGTATTCCAATTCTCAGTTAATTATAGATCTGACATGGGATATTCTAGAAAGAGGTCAGGGCACTGAAATGTCTTTTGACACCTCAATTTCACCGTTCATATGAATATACATGTAACATATGTGGTGGGTACATCATCAGGGTATTTCACACCTTTTCTCCTCCTTCTTCTCCTTCTCCTCCTCCTTCTCCTTCTCCTTTTAACTTCTGCCCAGACTTAGAAGCCATAAGTCACTGTCATGTGTGCCAATCTGGAAACCTTTTCATTAGGGAGAAAAAAAGTGTTGAGAAAACTTGTTACAGGTTTTTGCTAAGCATGGGTGGAGTGGAAAAAGTGATCCAGACTTAATTACCCACACTTAGTCATAAGCAGCAGGAACGGAAGCACTCTAAAAAAAAGTAATAAATTGGAACTGTTTTTCATGTATATGTGTATTAAGATGTTAGTTTCCATCACGTCATGCCATGCAAGAACATGCAATACCTATAGCAGAATCTCTTACCAATATGGAAGGTAGAAAACATGTGGGAATGAATGTTGATGGAATGACCTGTTTTTCTTTGAAAGGATACTCCAAAGGTCGTGCACCACAATTACAGTAAGAATTGCAAATCTCTACATAGTAGGATGTGCAAATGAGTATTCTCTGTTTTTTGGCAGGACAGTCCCTTTTTCTTGGCCTCCTTCAACTGAATTTACTCACATAGATTCATCACTTGGTGACTGCAGTACTATGTGAATTACACCAGAAGTTTAATGCCACTCTGTGACACTTCTAATGGGATACTTTCCAACAGAGTTTGCACTTTCAGCTGCTCATTCAGTAGTGTGCCTGCAGAACCAGCCCTGAATATAGATTTTTTTTTTTAAAAAAAAGAGGTAGATTTCCATTCTTAAATTGTCTGCAAAATTCTCCTGGACATTTGCTAAGAAAGGTCTCCAAGCGATCTCTGCACTGGGGGATCGGCTGTTGAACAAAAGCGGCATTGTTTGATTGTTAGTTTCAGGGCATTTGATCACGTACAGCTTCAGGAAAATAACAAATAATGCACAATGGATGGGAGTGTGGAGATCTTTCCTGTTGTCTCAGGAACATGGTCCATGGTATAGTACACATTGCAATTAACAAGGGAATTGAGCACATGCAAACTAAAAAGGGGCAGCTCCGTGCATTGCAGTCTCTCATTGGAATATCACAGGGATGTATGTCATTGGCTGAATTTGGCATGCTTGTGTGAGCCATCTATATTTAATCTGCTACTACACTGGTAGCTTACTGACATTAGAAAACATATTTTTTGAAAAAGACAGGGTTTTTTTTTTCTGATGGACAAAGCCCCCAAGGCTCTATCAGAATAGACTCTGCTCTTTGCCATAACTTTTGGAAAGGGCACCCCCACCTCAGATTTTGGCCTTGTGCTTCTAGTACCATCAACATGAACACAATGGGATCTCAATTTTCCCCCACCCCTGATCTCTCTTGCTTCATGATTTGCTGGACCTGCTCCATCACCCTTTCCCCACCTCAGACCTTGCTTGATGGAGCCAGTGCACCACCAAGTGTGACCCTTGACCCCATGATGCAATGTCGGGAGAGAGGAGCTAGCCAACTAGAGGGGCATCGTGCAGTGAGGCGGCTTACCTGGTCCCCAAAGGACACTCCCCGGGCAGTGGGGTCCAGGGTTACTGAAAAGAAGCGTTCTCAGAATCAGTTTCTAGTTTGGGTTCAATGAACTGCTCTGTGCATGCTCAGAGACTCTTCCTTCACTGGTATAGTTTGCTGGATGCACAATGGAGAATGAAAAGCTTCTAGATTTAGATTGCTTTAGACTGGCAATGGAAAGACTGCCATGTAGTAGCCAGGTGAACCTCTTTTGGCTTATGGTTATTTGTTGTTAACAGGTGGACAGACAGACAGAGAGATATTTCCACTGCTCCTCCAAGAGTCTAGAATGACACACAGAGTATCTCTTCCTACTCTATTCCCCAAAACCCATGTGAGTAAGATATTTGAATAGCATGAATTTCAGGGCTGATCGGATCTGAGCTAGTTCTCAGTCCCAGTTCACACTGCCTTTCTCTTCCTGATGATTTGGAATACAGGCTCCATAAGCCCCAAGCAGAATGGCCAGCGTCTACAGAGCTGTAGTACAAAACATCTGGTGGGCACCAGCTTGGGGAAGACTACAGAGTTTCTCCATCCAAAATCTTGAATGGTTGTGCGGATGGAAGTTTGAGGGTCCATTTGGCCTTTACCGATTCTCTTGTAAGAACTGAATCTGGAGCAGCTACTGAACAGAGGCCTGTGTTTTCAGTCAGAGCAAGCCATACTCCAATTATGCCATGAATGTTTATTTTTCTCCTTGACTGACTCTGGACACAGTTCGCAAAGGCTGCCTCGCTTAGTTTGGGTGTTGGCTCTGATCATTTCTATGCCATTTCATGTCAGGCCTGTAAAAAATAATAATACACAAATTGAGGGATTTGGGTTTTTTTGTTTTTTAAGGGGGTGGGGGCATGTTATAGGTGCAGGCATCAGCTGAGGTGATTGGTCTTCAGGACTGTATTAAGAGACCGGTAGGAATCTTGTTTCGGAATCAGAAAATTGAGGGTGGGGGAAAGGGGGAAGGGAGGGAGCCAACAACAACCCAAACACAAAACAGAATACGTATGTTTTTGGATTTTCAGGGATATGCCTCGTTCCCCTTACCCTGGTGATATAAACCATGAAGTATTTTTTAAAAACTCTTTGACATCTAACTGGACTTCACAGTGGTACAAGCTACATGAAATGCTGGCCACCTATGGATTTTTTAAAAAAGGATTTGGTCTTCAAATGAACAACGTAATATAGCAGACTTCTGCATAAACCATTCCATGAGTTCATGTCTTTTCCACCACTTCTTTCTCCCTTTGGTGACATTTAAAAATAAGTGCTTGCCATTCTAGGGCACACAGGCTTTCTAAACTTAGATAGGCATTGTAGGCAGACACAGTAGGTGGGATTTGGAGGAAAGGGATCTGAAGATATGTGGAACTTGTCTTTTGTGCTGGATGTATTTCCATCTGCTGTGAGGTGGGCACTGTGGAATCCAATCCAAAAACCGGCTTCAGGATGTGTCTCTGAAATTGCCAGGCACCTTATTCACCTGAAACAATGGCCCATGCTATGCTGATGGCTGGACTTTGGATCATCCTTGGCAGGATGGGAGCTGAAGTTCCAGGGATGTGGGAACTGGTACTCTGAAGGGTGCTGCTGAAACAACCACTGGAGGGCTTCTCTGGGAGCAGGCAAATGAACTTTGCCCACCCCTGACCAGGCAAAAGCATCTCTGCAGTCTCTCTCTCTCTCTCATTTGAAGAAAGCAGGCTTGCGGTGGAGTGAGGCTGTGGTCACTCACATGGATTTCCCCTGGGGGCTGAAGCAATGTAACAGACAATGAAGGGGCCAGCCATGACTGCAGCTTCCTCTTCAGTGTTCCTGATCTAGCATATTGTTTCATATTGTATGGTATCGGCCATACCCTCTCTCATTCATATCCCACATTATTTCCTCTTGTGAGGAACCCACAGTGGCTCACTTAGCTCCATTTTATCTTCACAACAACAACCCTGTAAGGTAGGTTGGGCTGAGAGCCAGTATGGCATAGTATAGTTTAGTAATTTCATTTCTATACTATGGTGGGTGCACTAGTCAAAGCTCTCTAAGGGTTAAAGAAAGAAAAAGAAGAAGAGAAAGAAAAGGTGCTGCTACCTGAGTAGGAGGGGGGAGTGAGCTGGAGGAGTGGGAGTGGTGACCTGGGGAGGAAGTGGACACCTAGGGCCTGTCCAGGCTGTGGGGCCCACACCTCAGCCAGGTTGTCCAGCACTACAACACCCCGATAACACCTCATCACCCAGAGAAAACCAGGATGGCCACTTTGTGAGTGCCTTCCACACATGCACATACAGGGGAAAGCAGACACTGTGCAAATGTTGTTGTTGTTGTTGTTGTTGTTGTTGTTGTTGTTGTTGTTGTTGTTGTTTTTGCATTAAGACCAGAATAAGAAACCTCTCCCACAACAGGGCAGGAAAAACGGAGGAGAAGCAGCTACTTTATGTATATTGAGGCACATCAAGAACCACACATACCTCAGAAGTGATGTGCTCCAAGACATTTCAGGAGTAGCAGCAAATGGATCCCTTCCCCAAGTCAATGTGCATAATGCTGGCACCCAGTGAGGGGTATTTTAGCAGAAAATTGCACAAGCACCTCTCCTGGCTGCTACTACTCCTCATGATGATGAGGATGACAATGATAAAAGTATTACATTTCTGCCCTGCCTTTTGGACTCTTACAAGGAACCCAAGGTGGATTACATAACCCTCTCCATTTTGGCCTCACAACGACATCCCTGAGAGGTAGGTTAGCTGGAGAGTGTGTGACTGGCCCAAAATCACCGGTGAGCATCACGGATGAGTGGAGACAAGCAGTCCCGCCTCCCAAGTCCCATCCCAGTAACGTGTAGCCTTTCCATGGCACCCCATGCCTGATGTGTCTGCCTCTGAGCTTGGCTGTGGCTCAACAACAGAGGATGAGACAGTTGCAGGATGGAGGTACAGTGAGACAGAGGTGAACAAGGCAGGGAAATACAGTCGGGCAGCTGCAGGTGATGACGATGATGGAGAAGTCAAAGATATTGCCCTTTGGGAAGCTGGAGAAGCTTTCTTCAGACACCAGTAGTGAGTGGGGCAAAGCCAAGTGTGGAAAGACCCTCTCCTCTCTCTCTTTCCCCTCTCCAAAGGGGCTGCTGGAGAAGGGACAGATCAGTCCTGCTGGAGTCTCCTCCTTCCCACCAATTCTTCCTTCTACCCTCATTGTCCCTTTCCCTCGTTCTCTCTCTGAACATAACATTAGGCCGAGAGCTCAAGCATTTAGATCAAGGCCCACCGGTGGCCCCTTTGCCACAGGTTTTCCAGCCTTGCCTTATGTCAAAAATATTTGATCACAGGTCTGAAATCAAGGTCACGGAAGATATTTGCCAGACCTGGCATAGGCTCTCTTAGCGGACTCCTTATCCGATATGCACATATGCAATGCAAACGGGGCTCTTCCTGCTCAGCAGTGTCAAGCTGTCACCAGTCTGATGGTTACCTCTCTCGAGTGCACGCTTTCCAAAATAAATAAATAAAGAGCCTCTCCTACTTAGGTGTCATGTGTGGTCTAGCAGGATTTGCAAGAGTTTGAGTCATCTCTGCCCACTCAAAGGAGATGCAGTGGAATCAACTGGAGTGTTGGAAGCGAATGGATCATGCGGCAAATGCTTTGGTTTGGGAAGCAGAGGAATTAATACTTTTTTAAAGCGATGTCAGCTTAGTCATCTCCCTCCTGGATGTGAGTAAAGTCTTTTAAACAACTCGGCAGCCTCTGTTTCTAGGAGAAGAACACTGCTGGCAACTGATGCATTGCTTGAGAATGTCATCTGGGCAAGCTTCTCCGCACCCATTCATACTTGCCATAATTTTGACAAGGAACTTATCTGAATATCACCACTTTTAGGGCTCACAGGTAGATCCATGTATAGTTTCTAAAGCAGAGATGCTGAGATTGCTTTAAAATGATTTTATTTTAGTTTTCAAAAAGGTGCAGGAGAATGCCGTCTTGTGATACTGTTTTGTTCTGAAATGGGAATGGTCTGTTTCTGGGTTTTTTTAGAATATTATTGTATACCAGCACAATCTTTTTATTCCAGTTCTTTCCCCACAAATCCTGGGTAGGTATAGCCTCTTTTTAAACTCTCTCCCTCTCCCCCTGTCTCTCTCTCTCACACACAATTTATGCATACAAGAGTGTTCCATCTCCTGTTCTCCCATCAACCCAGAATAAATAATCTATAAATAATCAATTGTCCAACCAACCATGCACTTCAGGCTAAATAAATAAATATCCAGTGGAATGAACTATTAAAGGGGGAAACGCAAAAAATAGGGAGGAAAAGAGTAGGGCAGGACTGCACAACTGGTCACGAGGGGTCTGCTGAATGCTTGCAGCTGGGCATCCTAGGAATGGAAGCATTTCCTGGGAGGCTGGCCTCCCTCCACTCCGTGCCTGGACACTTAAGCCTCAACCAGTGTGTGCCTCAAAGCTGACCTCTTCAGCAGCTGCTTAGCTGCTACTTAAAAACAAGCTAACACCCTACGCAACTTTTCCTTGCTCTCTTCATGAGCCCAGTCCACTGAGGTTTACATCACCAGGGAGATGACATAGCCAAGCTACGTGATGAAGCCATGAAGTCAGTTCTGCATGAGGGCAATGCTTCCTGCCTTCCATCTGAACCTTATTTGTGAAAATACCACACAGTTCATCAGATCTGTCAACATAAGAATATCGCAAAAGCCAGTTCAGAGTGTGATCAGATCAGTGCCAGTCAAAACTTCAACTCTGTTTTCAGGCCTCCGGCAAATGGCTGAAGGAGCAGGCCTCTTCACAGATATACAAAAATGCTTATGAAAATCACGTTCATTTGGGGTTCGGAAAGCTGATTTCAGCATTCTGTTTTCTAGGGTTTTCAAATCTCAGTGGAGAGCTTCCATAGATAAGAGCCTCTTTTTCAGACAGTTGTTACTGATGTATAAATGGGTGACAAAACAGCACAGGAGTATACAAATGCAGTGTCCACATCCCTACTTCGTGTAATTTACACAAGAGGAGAATGCCTGACTAGGGCTGCAGGGACCGCCTTTTTTCCTCTTCACTCTGCTTCTGAATTCCTAGTTCACTTTTTTCCCCTTGACAAGTCCAGTAGATCACCAGTCCTTTATCTGCCCATGGAGGGCCTTATGCTTTGTCCTTACTCCGCAGTCAAGAGAGGCACCGTGTATCTGATCAGGGCAACACTTCCATTTCAGTACTGCACATCCTTCAGCATTTCAGTGTCTGGGTCTTCAAGACCCCAAGATGGACCCAATCCCCGAACAGAGCTGTGAGATCTGAGCTGAAATTTCAAATTAAACTCTGAACCATGGGTTGCATTAAGCAGGATAGAAAGAAATTGCTTAGGGTTGCTGGCATTTAATTGTTTTTTGCTTGGTTTCCTTGAATAGTCCCTGCCTCAGCGAAAGCATTCAGCTTGTTTTCATGACCTTAAAAAATGGGAAAGAACTTACGGAGCCAGGGAAACCCAGTAATGTGTGTGGGAGGGGAGTAAGATTCAACCTTGACGAAAAATGGTAGCCTTTCAAAACACTTTCTGGACAACAGAGATGCCAGTGGAACTTACATGATCCGAGGTCCTGGATCTTGTGGGGGAGTCATTTTTTTGGATCCAGGCATTTCAGCAAGAATTACCTGTCAGCAGAACTGCACGCTCGTGCCAGGGGTCGGAGTCTGGAAACCTGTATGGAGAGCGTCTGAGCCAGAGGATATAAGGAGTTGGGATCGGGTTTCACTTGCGGCTCAGGAGTCAATCTGGGAGTGGAAACTGAAGCAGCATATCTGATCCCTAACGTTCGTGCTGCTTTGTAGGCATGCATGTGTGCCTTCGTGGCATGTAATGTATGGTTCCTGGGGTGGAGGAGGGACGACGTGGCTGTGTTCACCTTGGGAAGCTGCTCCCAGTCCTGTCCCTCTGTCATTCATTGTTCTTCCACCCCACACTTGTTTGCTTGCGTTCTGGTGTGCCACGTGTGCCGATATTTTCTGTTCCCCAGATGAGATCCAGGTGCTTGCCGCTTCCTCTCCCCATTACCTCTATTCCTTTCCCAGAACTTCAGACAATCTGTCTGGGCCAGGGCTAGGCCTGACTTTGTTTTCCGCCATTCATCCTTCTTCCAGATCGGCTGCGCCACTGTGGAATTTTTACTGGCTGTAAATACTTTATTGGATAGATTAATATGATTTAAAGCACTGCACACCTAGTAAATATTGTGTGCTATTTGCTTTAGCAATACCTGTGGAAAGGGCAACTGGGGGATCAGGCGCTGTTGGAGTCAGTGGTACTATGGCCAGAGGGGGGTCTAGATGAATAATGATCAGTAGTTGTTCTTGGAGGGAGGTCCATCCAGCAAGGTGACTCCACTGGTGCATGCTGCTGCTTTGTGTAGTTATGTTCTCCTTCGCTGACTATCAAAGCTTTCGACAACCTTTCCTGCTGGGTTTTGACCAACAGATCTTTTCAAAATTGGCTAGGGGAGGGTGCAGAGGAGAAGAGAAAGAGCAAAAATATGATTAAAGGGGGGGAAAGGCAGTTGATCTTCTGGTGGTCTCAGTTTTATTGCCCGTGGGTTGTTATTTTTTGAAGTTGTGTGCTTCTTCTCTCCAGCTCCTCCCTGCCCATATGTGATGTGCCCTGTTGCAAACATGGAACCTCTGACATTTTACCATTAGCAGTAACCTTTTGGTCATTCACAACGGCACAAGGGGATGGGTTTATTAAAGGAACATTGGTGTTTTAACAAATACAAATGCTTTCATGAATGGTGGAGAGGCGGGGGAAGGAGGAGGAGAGACTCTCCTTTCGAAAATCTTAGACACAAGCCAGTTGGCAGGGATGCAATTTTATACCTATGTGCTTGGGAGTAAGTCCCACTGAAGTAACAAGGCTTACTTTTGAGTAGCTATATATATGATGGTACAACAAGAGCTGTGAAAAGATGTGCGAAGTGTATATAAAACTTTTAATTTCTCTCAGGAAACAATGCCTCACACTCCAGAGACCGCCCCCCCCCAACCCCTATTTGCCTCTAGAGGAAATTTATTGGGCTACTATGCACTTTTCAGCTGCACAAGATGAGAAAAACCAATAAGGAAAGCTTCTAGAGATGCAGTGATGTGGAAAACAATCTCTCATAAGGCTGCTAAAGGCCCTGACTCTTTATCCATGCAGTGACAAGATAAGCTTCAGCATGTGAAACCCTCATGGAAAAATGCCAGTAATCTGATCAAAATTCTTGTACCTTCCCTTGAAATTCCTCTCTCCTTCTTTCTTTCTATCTATTTTCAGACTGACCAGAACACCCAAGGCTGACATCTAAACTCACTTTTAGGAAAAGTGAGAGGCTGCTTGCTGTTTGGTACTGCTAAAGAAGGACACATTTTCTCTTTTATTGAGTTTGCTGTGAGGCATGGCCCTTTTTCATTTCATGGTCACGATCATAACACCACATGTCTGTAAACCAAAGAAGACTTTGGTAGACTCCCCTGTTGCGTGAACAGACTTCTGCTCATGCAGTGGACTTCCTCTTCCATTTCCCCACCAACTCACTGGGCCAGGGGATGGCATGAGGAGGGGTAATCTATTCTATCCACGCTGTGCCTTCCACAGGCACAACAGAATACATTGCAGGGAAAAAAGGTAGCTTTTGTAGGAGCCCAAATCCTCACCACCCCCATTGTTACTTTTTGCTATCCAACCCCCTGGCCTTCTGAGCTGTTGTTTTGTGCCTCCCCCCACCCCCCACACACTTTTCTTTTAAATGTTCATTGTTCTTGTTGGCTGCATGTGACAATCAGTCAAGATTACCATAGCCAGAAAGGTGCCATCATATGTAAGCAAACTTGGGTACTAGGTCATGTCACAGACCCCAGCCAGAGGGAGGGTATGTCAAATGTTGGATTAAGCTGAATGGGTGACAGAGGGGATGCCTTGGAAGCGGTTGGAAGGGTTGTCTTTTGTAAGGATGGGGAGAGGGGGTGTGATTATAAAATGTCTCCTTGCCACTGTGTCTTAAAAGTACAATTACTTTTGACAAGAAAGGTATCCTTATTATTTATGTATTACAAAATAAATTACAGAACAGAAAGACACTAGTCAACCTTTCATGAACTGGCTTTAAACATAGTCACCATTTTTCACTCACAAATTGTCATTGAATATATTTACTGAAAATTTATCACAGTATATCTTAAAATTCTTACAAGCATGCACTGGCATCCTCTAACTAGCTAGAAGTAACAATTCTCATTTCTGCATGAATAGCATGAATGCCTATTTTATATGCCCACTTTTTAGAGTCAACTGTTTGTCCAAGGAATAAAGCACCTTCAAAGCAGTAGCTTCCTGTCCTGGGTTCAGCTCTCTCAATCACTCCTTGAAGTTCAGGTAGATCTGAATCCTCCTTTCCATAACTCTGAGCTTCTTCCTTTTCATTTTTCCCTCTTTCTGCTTCTCATTCCATTTCTCTCCATATCAGCCCATCTCTCTTTTTACCTTAGGGTTTATTAGTCTTTCTTTATTAGTCCCCCTCCCCTTCTTCAGTTTCAACCAGTAGTTTTTCATTCATTTCTGCAAACTAAATTCCTATTTCCTGAACTGAATTCTCTCTCTCTCTCTCTCTCTCTCTCTCTCTCTCTCTCTCTCTCTCTCCACCTCTCTTTGTGATCTTCTCTTGCATTTTGCAATCTCCTGTCTTCTTGGGCAAACTTCCAGACATATATTCTACCATAACCCTGAAACTATTAATGTTTTAACCGAAGTGATACACAGAAAAATTTAACATCGTTATACCCTAAAGCCAAACCAAATACAAGAGTGAAGGACACTTCTGTACTTACAGAAGGACCAACCAAAAAGTAAGCTTTCTAGGACTGGATCAACACTGGGCTTTTACTTTCTTACTTATCGACATGGCAATGCCTGACTCTCTGGCATGTCACATGATGAGAATGGGGATACTAATCCCACTAGCTTTACCCCATAGGAGGATGTCAGCCCCACAGCCTCCCCGTATCTTTCTCCTTCTCCATGATATTATGTGAGAGGTAGGACAAGCTGGCAAACCCCTCCCCTCCCGCTCCTCCTTCAAGGGTCATTTCCCTTGCACACCTCTCCTTTTGAATTCCTCCTCTTCTCCTGTGATTGCATTTACGTGCGACACAAGATCACATTGTTAACACAGTGGAAATGGCACTGTATTTGTGGCAAATGCATTTGCAGAGATACTGTGCCTGAGCCCCCTGATCAGCACTGGGGCTTTAGTGCAGAAACACCCTTGGACTGTCCATTAAGGTGAATGTTACATTAAACAAACTAGCAAAAGGGGAGGGGTCAGAAAGAGCCAACGTTCACCACATTCTGGCTTCAAAATTAAAACAGAAACCTTTGCAAACTTGTGACATGGGCTCCCTCCCACACACCCATTCCACACACATGAAATGGGTGTGTGGGAGGGAGTCCATGTCACAGCTCTGTAGTGATGCTTTGACCCTCCATGCTTATATATAAGAGGCATTAACAAATAAATGGAAGGAAAGAAGGCACCAGGGACTTGTCATCACACCTTTCTCTGAAGGTGGATTTTTTTTTATTTAAGCCCAGTGACAAATGCAGCTTCCATGGAAGGCACCTTCACATTAGTGGTTGCAGCTTTTCACCACTTTCTGGGTGGGTTTCCAGTCACTTCCGTATAACACCAAACCCACATCAGATATTGAGCTCTGTATTTTGGAACATTGTCAAGTCACAAACTTGTTTTCTTGGGGCATTAGAGGATTTAGTCAACTGGAAAGCTTGTCTCCTGCATCGAAGGAATGCTAAGATAAAAACACTAATTATGCAGAGATTGACAGAAGCCACCTAGCTTTTGTTTCCTTATCAAGAATAACAAGGAGTATCTGAACAGACATGTTTCCTAAAGATGTCTCTGGGGCACCCACATGGCTGGAGGACTGGTTTAGATGTGCCAACACAGGTTGAAATTCCTTTTCAGCTGTGAAGATCAGAATAGCTCTTACATATACAAAACCATTATAAAGCAAATAAGAACAGTGAGACACACAGTGTCTTCTACAGCAGAAGCATCACATTGGAACAATCAGCAGTTCCTTACATACCCATGTATGCACCTTGGGGACCAAGGCCCCAGTCCGGGAATGTATACACATGTGCATATACACAGTTGTTCGGGATGGATGCTTACCATAGATACATGGTATGTTACTGTTGTACCTGCAACAAAGAAGATTATTGCATAAAAAGAGTTAGTATTCAGTGACTAACTCTGGCCAACTCATAATCTCCACTTTGTCTATTTCATGGGGCTACTGTAAAGATATAATGGCAAAGTCTCAGATATTCTCTTCTAAGCTCCTTGGACAGAGGCAAAAGATTTACTGCTAGATGCAGGACTGATATTTGCTTTTCGGCGCCAGGCAAAGACCTTTTTATTTAAAAGTTATTTTAACTGTTAATTTATTATTATTGTGTTTATAGATTTTAATATATATAGCCGAGATGGAACCAGTTTTTAAATTATTAATTGTAGTTTTTATGAATGTTGTGAGCCGCCCTGAGGCTTTGTCGCGATGGGGAGGCATATAAATGTTTTAAATAAATAAATAAATAAATAAATAAATAAATAAATAAATAAATAAATAAATGGATAAATATTTAGAAATGGATCCAAACTGCAAGTAGGGTGTGTGAAATATACTTAACTCCTGTTGTAGATAAATAGTGAATACTCTGTGTGCTTTGAAAAAATTGGACCCCCCCACCCCCATTGCAGGTGCTGGTTTGTACAAAGGAGGACACCTTACTGTTTACTGCAGTAAGCATGATCATATAATACAATATTCAGTGAGAGGGGGAATGACACTGTGTCGGTGGAAGACCAGGTTTAAGGCACCTCATGCTTGCTTCCAAATTGCTTTCCATCCTGCCAAACTTTTCTGCAATCTTTTCAGAGCATATCCAGGTGGGGAAGATGAAGATCACCTAGGACCAGTCTGGATGCCCCACATAATATGGGTCCTGGTTCTGTATTGCCTAACCAAAGATACAAGCCTCACTGTATTGCTAGGGAACCCTCCTCTGGACTGAGTCATGTGCATTTGTGCTTGTAAACAAGCACACACTGTGTCATTGCACAACAAATTGCTGATCAAGGGGCACGTCTGTTCAGGCACCAGACTCAGCTTGAGCCAACTTGAGAGAGCCTTAATTCTGGTCTTAAACCAGAAGGGCTTTTATCATTGAGTTTGCTTTTTAAAAAAAGGAAATACATTATTACAGTTTTCTGGAAAAACAAAACAAACAAACAAACAAACGAAGAACAGTCAAGGGGAAGGCAGAGTTGATATGCATATGTCTCTGTGGTGTCAGCTAGTTCAGAAAGATTTACTTCTGAGTAAGTGTGTGCAGGATTCGAACACACCCTTTATCTCCCTATCTCATCTTTAGCAGTGATCTAGCCAGCTCCTGCCTCAGCTGGCTGTTTTCTGGTACTCCTTCCCTGCTATCTGAATCCTGACAGAAACCCTGGAATTCCTCACAAAACACTGGAGTACTGGCAACATTCTAGTTTCAGAGTGAAACTGAGCACACACAGTTTAACTTCACCAGGAGCTGCTGCCCTCGGTTTCCATGCGACAGAGAAACCTTGACTTCTGAATAGCTACCCAGAACTTTACCAAACCAGTGAACCACACACCTCTTCAATACAACCAGACAAAATGCATCAGTAGCTTTCACTCAAATGTGAAATCAGTATATGTTATGCCTTATACTCACAGGACAGTAGAGTTGGAAGGGGGCATAGGACCCCTGGGTCCAACCCCCTGCTCAGACCCAGACTACATGTTCAACCAGCAAAGTTGCCTTAGAAAGAGCATGCTCATTTTAGCACTGTTTAATTTGCTGTCTCCATGGCAACCTTCCAATTTTGCACAACTATAAATTTCATTGGCTAAATCATGGATGCCACACTTCATAAGATTGTTTCAAGCGATGCTACTTTTATAATTAGTGCAATTATAGTGGTGGGGCCTTGTGTGTGTGCCTCTCCTGCTAGAGACAGCGCAGCATCTGATGCTGCCTTTGCCACACGTACTTTGTGTCGATCACGGATAGGGCACTTTCTCATAGTTAACGAGAAAACGGAGCATCCTGGAGGGAGGAGGGAGGGTGCCGCCTAAGATCCCCCAAGGCAGCCTGTGGAGGGCACAGGATGGTTTGGATTCCCAGGTCCAAGTGGGAAAAAGCTCAACCTCCCTCCCTGCTCACAGCTGGGGCAGGCAGGACTGCATGAGCTGTTCTCTGGGAGAACAACCCAGAGGGGAGAAGGGCACAGGCAAGTGGCAGGGAAGGAAGGAGGCTGGATCACCCAGGATATCCTGGAGCTACTCCCCTTCCCTTCCCTTCCCTTCCCTTCCCTTCCCTTCCCTTCCCTTCCCTTCCCCAACGAGATGCTCCTCCCATCCTGAATTACGTGCCTGTGTACCTCTGAGTAGCTCCTCTGAGAGTCCCCTCCCGTTCTCAGGGCAGACCAGCAGGCACCCCTGCACGGAGCACGGAGCACCATCAGCGGTGGGCATTCCTGGTAAGAACGCAGATACGACAGATGGCCGAGAGAATGGTCTGCTCACCACGACCAAGTCTACCGCAGAGGTTAAGCAGCTCTCACCCCATAAGCTGAGGGTCTGTCTGGGAAGCTGGCGGAAGCTCCTCCAAGCTCAGGAGAGGAAAAGTGGCATGTGAGCACAACATCCCAGTACAAGCTGAGGGCATGATCCAGTTTAATCCATCATGAACTGGACCAAATGCACAGCGACTGTTTTATCAATAAGGAAAAGGAACTTGAAGCACAACGTTTCTTTAGAGTCCTCAAACTAACATAATGTAGCACATTAAAACCTTACAGATTTTACAGTATATGCATTTAACAATCTAGTGCTTATTTTTCCATTTTGAGGGCTCATCGGATTCAACGTGCCTTTCCCGGAAGAATTGTGAGGGCAGTCCCTGATGTGACATACCATGCAGTATATGATCCCTGCTACCTCAGTGGTGTTGGTGCTGCTGAGGGGGAAAGTTACCTCCAGGAGGGACTGCTGAGGAGAAAAAGTCCTGTAATGCCTCAATTGCAATGTGCAACTAGATGCAAATTTTCCAATCAGCCATGGCAGAACGGCAGCCCCATATTGTGCAAGGATGAGAAAATATTGCCATCTGTTGGCATCCTGTGTAAGCAGACTCATATGTATGAACTGTGGATTTATTTTGCTTCTCCACAATGGGAGGAAAGGAGATGCGATGTCAGTGTTGCCAGAAACCATTCCTGTCAAGGCAAGACGGAGAAGCAGCCAGGCGTGGGCATATGAGTGTGTCAGCCGCAGATCACCAACCACAGCAGCAGAAGGAGGGAAACTGATTCCGAAATAAAGCCTCCAGTACAGGAAATTAAAAGCAAAGATCTAGGATTATAACATCCCAGTGTGGATGTATGAATAGGATGAGATCTTCAAAGCTGCTAGACTGACAAATTGGTCTATAGAATCAAGCGCTAGACATTTTGATATTTTCAAAAGCCTAGTTTCCCCCACCTTATGCAGTCAAGGACAAAAGAAGGACTTTTTTTCTACTTGCCATTTCCAGAATACCTACTCCAAGATGCTTCCAGTCTTTTGAGACTCACTGGAATTTTAAGGAAGTTGCCACTGCAACATGGCTATTGTGCAGGGCATGGCAAATCCCAAATGACCAAAGCTAAAAGAATGAGGCAGTAAATAAAAATAACCAGATCATTAGGAACCCGCACGAATTGCATGCAAGATCTCTTCCCCAAAAGCCCACCATCAGATGAAAGTTTATATTCATACCTATGGACAGCACATTAAAAACTCACACATCCTTGGCACAAAAGTCTTGCTTTGCAAGCCCAGAGCTGCATGTTTGTGTCATGGTGATTTTACAAGAGATTTTCCATCCAAAGACCCATCAAAGCACAGGTCACCTCAACATTCAGAGAAAAGTTCTGTGATTTTATGGAGTCTTGGCAGTAGCCTATTCAAAACAATATCATGCAAATCCACAGGATTGGGAGGATGGGATGGGGGCTGCAGCTGCCTAACTTCTCCTCCTCCTCCTCCTCCTGGGCCTTGATGCACACGAGGCTGGCGGCGGCCCAGGGGTCTGGAGATCGAGGGTCAAAGGAGCTACCTGCAGCTGCCTCCCTCTGCACTGGCGACACCCCCCGCTACCTGCTTGCCTGCACCCTGTGCATGCAGAAAGCCTTGCCTTGGTAACCTTGTGCCGGATGGGCATTGGATTTAGGGGAGCTGTGGGTGGCTCAGGGGACAGAGAGCTGAGGTTCTGGACAGCAGGGGGTGGAGCATGAGTCTAGACAACATGGGAGGAGGGACTGCTGATGCAGAAGTAAGCATTTACCCCATGCCCATTCCAAAGGGGCTGATACCAATGAAAGTAATCAGAAAATGCTATCCTATAGAGTAAGATACCGTGTTGCAAATGTATAAGGCACATAATATATTGTAAGAATATTGTTCGTCAGAAAGTCATGCCCGACCCATCATGACCCCATGGACAACATTCCTGCAGGCTCTCCTGTCCTCCACCATCCCTCGGAGTCCCTCGGAGTCCTTGAATTGTAAGAATATGCCCTAGCTAATACACTGAATGCAATGAGGTGGGGGGAAAGACCTTACATATTTTAATGTTCAGTTTGAAGAAAATGATGTAAATAGTCTTTGGAAAATGTTCATAAAACCCTGGAGTACAAATTCACTCATTCACTTTATTCTATTCTCTCTGGAGTGGAAAATGACAGTTTGTTTCCATGAAGTTGTAATATTTTCTTGTCCCCTAAAGAAATTAATTGGTACAAGGAAAACTGGGGAGGAAAAAAAAACACTGTGTTTTTTCAAAGTGTGTCCATGTTGTTGTTTACTTTCCCTGCTGCAGCTGTCCTTACAGCCCTTTATAAGCATTGTCCACTCCTGCGATGACTGCTGGGTAGGCGCAGTACCAAGCTGGTTGGCCCAGCCCTGACCATCATGCCCCTTCCCTTCATGCATCAAGAGGGAAGCAGGAGCGTTTTCACACACATCTGACCCCCATGAGATCTAGACTGATGTGTGCTTGTCTTGAGTCCCCTCTTCCTGCACTTCACACAGAAGTGAGGAAAGGCCAGAGTGAAGGATCTGTTCTTCCAACTTGAGTTCACATTGCATGAGGGGAGAATGCTTGAATATCACTTATGTGACTCTCATTTTCCTGCCAGCATTTCAGGTTAATCGAGTTCATTCTGCTCCACTTTCACATCAAGTTGCTTTTTTAAAAAAAGATCCACATCAAAATTTGTATACCATTTTCCCTTGCTCGTTTCTTCTAGCATACACATTTTTGCAAGCATTTCCCCTGATAAATTGCAGTTCTGCTACATTCTTATCACAAATGTACATATTTTGTATGCAGTTTTTTGATAGGGAAAATGGATCACATACCAAAAGACAACTGGTTTCATGTATTAGTTTGGGAAACTTGAATTTGTTGGATGTGAATTAACAGATGAACTGGAGAACTTTCACCCCATCTCTGCCCTCTCACTCCAAGGCAACACAGGGCTGTGTTCCCTTGCCCCTGCACAAAGAGGTAACACGGCTCATCTTCAAAGGTCACCATGTATCACCAAAAGGGGTGGGGGTGGCTTAACAGCCTGCAAATGAGGCTGCACAGATTGGATATACCATTCTTGTAGAGTGCAATCCTAAGACTTGAAAAAGTCCTACAACTCCCAGCATTTCCCAGCCAGCACGGCTGACTCAGGAATGCTGGGAGTTGTAGGACTTTTTTTTCAGTCTAAGCATGCATAGGGTCATGCTCTTAAGCTACAGTCCAGTCCCCGTTTGCCCATGAGTAAGTCCCAGTAAACTCAACTGGACATAAGTCTGAGCAGAGATGGATAAGATTTCAGTATAACACTTCCTGTTGAAATGTTTTTGTCTCCAGATCATTGCTGAACTAGATTGCACACTTCCCCCAGCTTTTCTTCATCTTCTAAATAAAGCAATATAGTGTTATCTCCAATCCAGCAAATAAAAAAGAAGAAATGAAACTGCAATTGACTGGAAATATCCATTGACCAAGAATTCTGGTGCTTTTTGCATTGTGTGGAAGGAACCATTTTATTTTTCTACAGTACCTTGCAAGAGGAAAACAGGTGGTATATGAATGCAATTCAATAATAATAGTGAGCATTCATAGGAAGCTGCTTTATAGTGAGTCAGACCATTGGTCCACCCAGCTTAGTGCAGCAGGCGCTGGCCAGCAGCAGCTCTTCAGGAAGAAGTATTTCCCTGCCCTACCAAGAGATGCCAGGGAATGAACCTGGGACTTGCCGAGTTTGTATCCTGAGACTGAGCTACAGCTCTTCCCTGTGAAAGGTGCAAATGGCAGAGCCTGCAACCACAAAGACTATTAGTCCTTGCCAAGAGACTGTGTATATCTGAATGCCACAAGTTGGAGATAAACTCAGGGGACAATTACCTCCATGACTTGTCCATAGACTGTCAGAGAGACTCTGACTGGCCGTGCCTGGAAAAAGGATGCTGAATTAGATGGGCCTTTGGTCCAGTCCTTTAGAGCTCTTCTTTTTTAGGTAGCCCAGTCAAAAGCTTGTAGCAGCAGTGGAAACCTCTTGAACCTTGGTGGACAGCATCCACCCTAGCCTAGTCCATGGTGAAGGATGGAGTTGCAGCCCAACCACAACTGGAGGGCTGTTTATTTCCCACCCTTGGCTGATAGGGAAATTGTCTGGATGATTTGATTTTATTGAGAAAGTCTGCAAGAGGAGCACCTCTTTGTCAAATGTTCCAGATGACTTCACTGCCTAGGCTGCCAAGAAAATGTGTTTCAGGTGGGGATTTCCAGTGTTCTGCTGAGACGTCTCACACAACACCTTGTTGGAGCCTGCAGGAATAGACACACAGAAGAATTCACACAGTATCCCAAGGCTTTCCCACCCACATTCAACATTCCCAAAATACCAGCTGTAGCAGTCCGTTAACATAGCCGCACATACCACAAACGCTGGATTCTGATCCAAATGCTTTCTTCATAGCTTAACATATTCCTTCCAGTCCCAAAGGGATGAAACTCAGAGAGAGGGGGGTCCAACAGGGCAAGTTATGTGACATACAAACATAGGCGTCCCTTCCACACCTCCCTTGGGGTGAAAGAAACCTGCATCTCTCTAATCTGCACATTCCTGAACATTTGACATTTAAACCACACAGTCCAATTGAACAGGCCATGCTGTGTTCCTCTCACAGAAGACATCACATCTTTTGGCATCTTCACATGCAAATGTATCACCAGAGGCAATTGGTCCCAGGGCCTTAAGGGACCAATACATCCATGGACGAAGCAGAGTCTGTGTTGATAGCTGTGAAATGTTGCTGAGAAGAGAGAGATCTGAGAATAGCCTAGTTGGAATGGGATGTTGGGCGGGATAATGGGGGATTCAGGCACATACGATACTGTGAGTAGGAAACATTGATCTTCCAAAGACACACAGATTTTACCATGCCATCATGAAAGGCTGCCGACAGGGAGTCTCTGTATGCAGGTAAACGCAGGCACAGATTCAAAAATGGTGTCTCAGATTCTGCACCATCGCAAGGCCACTGGGCATCCAAGGTCAGCGTGGACTGGCACAGCCTACGCACTGCCTCCCCCACCAAGGTTACAAGTATAGGCTGGCCTTCTCATGGCAACAGTTCTCCTGTTGACCTCAGCAGGCATGGCAAACGGAACTAAGAGTGCTAAGTTAAGCGTGACGACAGAACTTAACAGCGCCAAGATGGGGGAACCTATAGTCAGTAGGGTATTTTCTTCTCTGTCCCCATCCCTTTAATGCCTTTGAGCATTTAGCAGTGGCCACATCAGGATATCAGCTGACATGAACCAACACTCTAAAGTTTCTCTCTTCAGTGGTTACTTTCTGCAAACTGATCAAAATGGTATGTTGTCCTGACTTGGGCCTGGATTTTGCTGCTGACGCTTCGTTCTGTTTTCTCACTGCTCTGTGGTTCTCTTTTGCAACGCTTTCCCAGACTGAGATCCTTCACCTCCACCTGCAGTGTTCCCCACTGCGGGCACAGCAACTTGACAGTGATGTAGCAAGTGAACTGGCTGCAGGACTTACTGCTTGATGTTATCTCTGATCCCCTACAAATACACACATACCAGTGGGAAACGCCCAGTAAGCTGTTCTCAGCGATGCCTTCACTCATCTGATCAAAGCCAATGAACCAGACACTTTGAATAAAGTGTGCCAGTCCCTCCTTAGTTTGATTTGCTGAGGGTACTCATTGTTGCATTTAGGTAAACACACATCCTCAAGAGGGCAGGATATTAACACAGTTGCTTTTTGTTGGTTGTTTTTAATCAGCAGCTGGAATATTAATAGTTGTAAAAACTAGCCAAGCTGAATAGGGGAGCTGCCTCCACCTCTCGCCCGCAAGTCTGCCTATTGTGCCAGGGCATGAACTGTGTGCAGTGTAGTTTCTGATGGGGACAAAAGGATAAACCTAGGATGCATGTACTGCAAACACATTTGTATGGGGCTCTTAAAGGCTTTCAAGCAAAAGAAGCACACTGGTAACATCATTATCCTGGAGAAAGGAGAGAAGGAGGGAGAGACAGATTCTCCATGTCACCTGAGACAATACTGTCGATACTAATGGCATAGCCATCCCTGGAAGATGGGCAGAAGTGAGACAAGCAGTAACTGGAGCCAAGGCATAGGTAGAACCAAAGGATAAGCCACAGTCAAGAAGCAAGGTGGAAATCAGCCAAGGATGCAGCATGGAGGGAGGATGGAGGCTGTGCACCACCTGTCTGAGGCTGCCTTCTGCTACCCTCCGCGGCAAGTATTTAAAAGATGCTTCTTGGCCTTTGCCTCCAAGGCTGTGGCATCACAGTGGAGAGCAGACTGGGCAAAGGCAGTACTGCTGGGCAAGAGGAATGGTTGCTTTTGGCCTCGGGAGGCTTGCCAACCCACTTTAGGAAAGACACAGGTGGCAGCAGAGGTGGCTGTTTAATATCAGATTCAGTTCCAGGAGAGGGCAGCAGTTTGGAGAACAAAGGGACAATGGTGGACTTGACTTGTACTCTGCTAGGTGTTGCATAGAGGGCTGGGGTGCCCTCTTCTCTATATGCATTTTAAAGTGTCCTCAGGAAACTCAATACATAATCTGTGGGGCGGGGACAGTTGTGTGGGGCTGGCGAGTGCCCCAGGAGCACTGGGGGAACTTACTAGGACTATGGCTGCTGCAAGGCAGACTGGAATCTGGGGAACTGATCCCAGGGAATCCGACAGATTCCCACCCCCAAAACAGGTTCCTCATGTATTCCTGGCATGGAATTGGAGGATTAACAAGCCACTGAATGGTTAAGAAGGCTTGGCTTCCCTCTTCCCTCCCTTCAAATCGCAGTAATTAATGCCTATGATAAAACATGCTCTAGGAGTAGAAGATGGACCTGTTAGTCACTCAGCCACATTCCCTGCCTCTTCCTCGGGCATATTCTTGGGACTGTATTCTAACAGTGGTTTTATAATAGTGATTGAAGCTACCTTTGATCACAATGGTGTGTCAAACTGCTAACATACTGGTGCTGCATGGGAATTAAAAAAATGTTTCTTTTTTAGTCCTACACACTGCCCTAGCAGCACAAGGTTATTACCACCATTACAGAATAATTACAGATTCATGATTTTCATGCTATCAGTACTCTCCTGCTTTAACTCCTGAATTTCAATATCAATCATTTTAATACTAATATATGTCCACAGACAAGAAATCCAGAGCCTCTATACTAATAAAACTGAGCCTGCACTGAACTGTTCCATATAACTATGGCAAGGGAAAAATAGCTCTGAATATAGTCGTAATGAAATCAAATTCTGTGTGTAGAAAGGTAGTGAAGGAAGTGGGTGTGTATGTGTGTTTGGTGCCTCACAAGTTTTTCAGGCCAGGGGGAGATTTTTCTGGGTCTGAGCACGCCCACTCTCAAGTTGGTGTATCCTTTGCTGCCAAAAGAATGATTCAATATTTTGAGGTAAACTTGTCAGCAAAAGTGATGCTACCACAACTAAACAGTATAATTTACATGTGAAACGCACCCACTTTTCCACAGTAAGTGGGCTCCTACTTCAATAAAGGTACATTTATCTCAGTGGGAAACTGGTGTAGGTGGGAAAAGAGCTAAACATACCATTGATTGCAAGACTTTCAACATTCTCACTTGAGATCCATTCTGTGTATGCTTTGACAGTTTAATAATATGGATTATCTCTCTCTCCATACACTCAAAGTTTAGAAAATCCAATGTCCTACTAGTCATATAAAGTCTAGATTTCCTTTAGTAAATTTGGTGATTGACAAAACCTCACTTGAAGATCCTTTGTTCTCTTTCACACAACCCCACAATTCATGGGTAATTCCTGTTATCAGATACAAGAATCCAAGGGAAAACAACTCCTTTATCCTGATTTAAAGAATGTGATTTCTATGACATCAAATCAGTCTCCAGGGAAAATAAATTGTAACTGCCTGTATTCTGTGTCTTCTTATGGTCTTAGGAAAATTATTAAGTTTAAGGGGAGGTGAACCACCAACCCAAACTGATGTCTACTCCCCTGTCATGAAAGCCACTGGAAGAATAGGCAACAATCCCAGAAATATAATTCCCTTTAAAAAAAAAAAATCAGTTTGCTACACACACATGATGATTGGCCACAAAAAGAGACAGTGACCAATAATACAGGAAGTTACAAGATGCTTATTTATATCCACCAGCAAAACAAACATCTGAAAACCAGCTGTTTAAACAAGACTTCATGAAAGGAGGCCACAAAGCAAAGGTAGAGATGGGCAGAATTATCTAATCCTGTTGCAGGGAAGCCATATTGCTCCTTTCCATTGATCCTCTGTCTTCTCCCTGTTCCTGCTGTCCTTTATATTATGGAAGCCACACACCTTTTCTAGCTGACTAAATTCCTACCCATGCACTGTTTGCCCCAGGTTAAATGGTTCTATGAGAAGAGGGGAACTCCAGCCCTGGCCCCTCCATGTATGCATGGAGCGTGACAGTCAGAAGAGAAGAACCTTCTCCACTTACAGGGGCTTCTGCATGATTAAGAGGCCTGTTTTCCCATAGTTGTCCATCACATGAATTGCCTGCAGGCCCTCCTCTTCAGACCGCCACTCCCCAGGTGCACAGGTGACAGATATGGCCGAAAAGAAGGGATGAAGCTGGGCAGTCTCTCTCCTCAAGGGTTCATTCAACATGGGAGGGAAAATGTGTGAAGAGGACTCACACATTTACAGAAGCTGTGGTGACGCTGCATTAATTCAGTGCATCTCACCTGCACTATCCCAACCCTGCGCCAATGCAGCATGAGGGCATTTTCCTGAAACAGCAGCTGAGCACCACACACAGAGTCTTTAAATGTGGGACAGAATTGCTGCAGGCATCAATAAGTCACTGGCTGGTTGCACTGTGGTTCCATCTGCATTGGAACCACAAAGACCCTTGCCAGATTCCATTTAAGATGTGAAACCAGGCCTCTCGCTAAGAGAGCTTGGGCACAAAGCTCCTAAGAGAAAGGATTTCCCCCCTTACTCTTCACTCTTCAATGGTTTGGCAGTAACACAACCATTCTGCAAGTAGGAAGCGCACTTCCTTTTTACTTGATAGAACAGAATGAATTGAATAAGAGGATCATGTTTTAGCACATGCTTCTTTCTTCTCAATTGGGCTTAGGAGAAAAGGAAGCTTAAAAAGGAAGCCAGAGGCAGGCTGAACAAGAGCAACAGTATTTCATATGAGCAAAATGTGGGAAACCTGTTTCTCCTGAATCTGTGAGAAGGCATTTTGCCCATTCTTTTAGACTATGATTTGCTGGTCCAACAGAAGAAAAGCCATCAATGCAATATGGTGTTGTTTCTTTAAAAAACTAAAGCAAAAACAGGCAGGTCTCATGCATCTTGGTCAGTAAGTCCATATATGAAGAGATTTCCCTTGAAATTCCAGAGAGAAAGGGCAAGGGGATTATATTACTTCCAATATTTCCAAGGTGAAAAAAGGACACTTCAGTCCTAGAATGGGTAGAAGCCTTGAGTCCAATATAGCTCTTCTTTCTGTTCCCCCATCACTGCTGTTTTCTGCTGAAAAAGGCTCCCATAGTGGCTTGCAATGATAAGTAGGAAGACTGTCATTTCCTTCAGACTTCAGTTTAAAAGGTACAACACAGAAGGAAAAGGGGCAATGAAGGAGGAGGAAAACAAGAGTTCAGGCAGTAGCTGCTAGTCACCATGTCTCTGTAACAGCCACCCAGAAGAGAAACAGCTCATGGAGAGAAGGAGCTGTGTTGATGGGAAACCTTCCTTGATTTCTCCTCTTGCTGCAGCCTGATGAAATGAACATGAGACGAGGATGGGGCGTTGCTGAAATTCACCTTCAGTTCAAGGAGATTCTAAAAGATTTTTTTTTCAGAACTTCTGTTAGGGAAAGAGATGTTTTTTAATCATTCTGTGTTATTGTTGCTGAAGAATAGGGAATATTCTGAACGTCCTGGACTTTTTGAAAGGTAGAATTTTCAGAGAGATGGAGCAACTGAAACAACTTGATTGCAACCAAAAGGTGAGGCATTGCATAAAACAACATGCAAACTCCAGTTTCACAGTGTTGCTTGTCCTAAGAAGAAGGATCAGTGGAAGCAATGAGACCTTCCAAATTCCTAAGTTTGGGCAAGCAAAACTGGCAAGCTTGTCTTAGAAGGATTTCTTTCCATCTCTGTAAAGAACTAATCAAACAAGGAGGGAAAAGTTGTAAATTCATGATAGGAAATCAGAAGTTCAGCTTGTGCCTCATGAAACCTTAGATGAAACCTTAGATTAAAGCAGTTTCTAGCAGAGTATTTCTCCCATGAGTAACTTAATGAAATCTGATTGACTTTGGGGATATTGAAAACATTAAAATAATCAGAGGTTTGGCTCAATGCAGCTATTATTCACCAGAGAAGCCATCTTCCTTTAATATTAGGCCCCGTGGAAGGGATAGGTACATAACTAGAGGCTTCAGATAAATGCAGAGATTATCATTTGTGTCAATTGTAGTGGCCTGTAATGAGCACAGAAAGGAGAGGAGGAGAAAATCATCAGGGAATGAAAGCTCACATATCTTTATCCCCTGACCTCTATGGAGGTGGGTGAAAATGTACACCAGGGAGAGAGTCCTTTGCTCACATGTACAACACATGAGGCTTATTTGCACATAGAACTCTCTCTCTCTCCTCCTCCTCCTCCTCTTCCCCCTCCTGCTTGGTGTAAGTTCAGTTCATCCTGGGTATTGGCATTTTAAACAAGATATTCCCATGCTCAATTTTGTGTGCATAGTACTTCAGAAGTGTAATTAGATGCATTCACGGTAACATGCGAACCAAACCATTTCTCTGTCTCTGGAAAATCCCAGGTTCACCCCGAAAGCAAAAGAGACACCTGTTGGCGATCACAGACAGCCTCTGCCAATCAGAATAGATGACATTTTGAAGGCTATAGTAGATGGATGAAGAGTCAAATTGGAATGTAGCAACTTCCCATGTTTCATCAGGAATATTAGAAGTTGGATTAGCCAGAAAACACTTCTGACCAGAACATGACGCTGGCACTTGGAAAGTGCACGGGCACAGAAAGCAGTGCCTAAAGGGCTGGGGTCGCTCTGTGGATGTCAGAGAACTCTTCAGCGGAGGTTGTATTTCTGAGAACCTGCTTTGCAGATTCCTCAGCAAACTATCTTTTCCCACATTATGCAGATTCTATGGACTTGAAGATTTGGGTTTTTATTTCCCATGATTTATGCAATGGTAAAATGTCAAAAAAAAAATGGAACTACCAGTGTCATGTAGCAGTTAGAATGTTGGATTGGCAACCTGGGAGATCTGTGTTCTATTTCTGTCCTTGGCCATGGAACCATGAACTCTCAGCTGAGCCTACCTCACAGGATTGTTGTTGTAAGGATAAAATGGAGTGGTGGAGATTGATGTGAACTACCCTGGGGTCCTTGCAAGAAGAGAAAAGGCAGGATATAAATGCAAAGTAATAATAATTCCCCTGATGAGTTAAAGTGTGAATATATGCATTTTGGTGGAATAGGTACAGTTTGGGTGGATGTGCATATTTTCAGAATTTGCACATGAATCCATTTGCACAAAATCTGATTCTGTTAATGAGTGGATGGCAGAACAAAAGGCATTTGACAATCCAAGTAAGAGAGAACGGAGTGATCCCTCATGTGCTGAGTGAGAACATACTTGTCTGGTTTGAAAGCTCCTTCTCCTAACCCCTGATGTGCAAAGAACATTATCATGGGAAATTTCTTTGCACCTGGTAGGGGACAGGTTGATCTGTTCTTGATTTGCATACTCTAGGATTAAGGTACTGGGAAACAGGTGCTCAGTAAAGCAGGCACATCTGAAGTCCTTCCAGAAAGGCCTTTAACTGTAGATGTGATGGGGCAGCCTTCTACTTACACAAGGTGGCTGAGGAAGCAGAGCAAAGGAGGAACATTTTGAGCCTGAAGGCCTCAGAGGGTGGGGAAGGCCGAAGGCAATAGAAACCTACATGGGCCTACGGGCAGCAGGGCAGCCTGCTGTGGGCCATGGACTGGGACCTCCATGCACTGGGTCCATAAGCAGGTGGCCACCGGGATGGGAAGGGAGAGCATGGCGAAGCCAAGGAGAGCACCAAAGGAAGCCACGAGTGTCCCAAGGCATCCCACATGGACTGAATGAGGTTCATCCAATTAGTCACCCAAGGGACTCTCAAGAGGATGGGACAAGAATGCCATTGGCAAGCCCAGACCAAGGCATTTTGCTGCCTGGAGGTAGCGCATCTCCTTATCCTACATACAGGAGCTGAAGTACTGGTGACCGAAATGTGTGCTGGCCTTTGCGGGGGGCTGGTGCCCTTCACTATACCCGGGGCAGCCAATTATTTTGGTGGGAAAAGACAAACTGTTTGGCATGCACAGCTCTCTCTTCCGACAAAGACAGAGACTGCAGGAGGAGCTGCAGAAAGGGACTGCTGTCTTCCTTCACCTAGCATCCATCTCCTGAGCTGACTGCTCCCTGCATCTACTGGGGGCAGGCCTGACTCTCCCCGCTGAGTGGAGAGCCCGGTGGAGAGCCAGAGTGGCAATCACTGGGCAATAGCTGGGCCTTAATGGGAATGCCCACTCTTTGAGAATAGCTACCCTCAGGCTACTGCTTCCTGCAAATCCTGTTGAATAAGCGGCTGGCCCTTGTCATTGCAAACTCTTGTGCCTTGAATCCTCATTGTGTCCACAATTCTACAGCAAAACTCATCTTGAAGGATGTTTTCCTGCATACTCACTACTCCGAATTTTTCGACCGCACATTCATCAGGCTGACACAGTATACTTTGGCTGGATGCCAGACTCTATTAATTAACATTTCTTGTTTGTTTCTTTATTGGAGGTATCTCTAATACCCACAGAAATCTACTGTGCACTCTAATTAGTAGTAAGATTTTCCAGTGGACTAATGTCTGAACTATTTATTGTTACAATGCTAGCTCAAATAGCTGTACCTGGTCTCTGTATTTATACTGTCAGGCAAGCCATGCAGTTCTCTTACAGCCAAATGTATTACCTTTCAGTACTTTTATAAAACACCAGAATATCATCAGTTAAGACAACATTAGCATTTGGGCTACGTGCTTTCATATATTTAAACACCCACCACCATTTAATACTCAATATTCTTTCTGTCTCACACAGTATTGCATTCTGCTTCTCAGAACACATGCACACAGTTCCTCAAAAAATACACCATAGGGGCCTGTGTAGATAATACAAATGGGCACAATCAATGCAGGAAGAGAGAAGTGAGATGAATGCAATGGCCATATCCCAGGCACCAGGTAACCTGGGAAATCCCATTTCCTAGGGTCCCTTACATCTGGACTGCAGCTGCTGATGTTGAAGCATCTGACGCGATATGGAGGAAAGAACAATGGGAAGGTGGAAAGTAAATGGGAAGGGAAGGGAAGGGTCAGAAGTGAAACATGCAGACTCCATCATGGCACTCACAGAGCCCAAATCTGAAATCAGTCATCAGAGAAAAATGTGTTTCCAGTTTGGGAGAGAACCTCGCAGGTGCTCTGTAGGTGCAAGTAATAAGATCTGAATTATCCATATGTCAGTATGTTCTTGTCTGTGCGCTGAGGCAGTCATCTGAGGCCCTGCTCTGAGTTCCTTCTGCATGCTGTGATTCAGCAGGTGCTCACTCACCAGTAGGCTTTTCCTGCGATGGTCCTCCTTGGTGGAATGCCCTCCCTGGAGAGGTCCACCCGGCACTGCCTTCACCACTCCTAATAAAGACTTTTTTCTTGCCACCCCCTACACACAGCTTTTCTTCTTTTTAGCTTACTACTTGTTCTACTCCTCATTGTATGTTTTCAAGTTGCATTTCAAATTGCCCTTTTCCATTATGTCTGGTTATTTTTCAACTTTCAAAACAGTTTTGGCAGCTGTTTTTGTTCTTAAACACTATTCCTGTTTCACTGTGTTTGTTTTTAATGCACCTATTGCCTTGAGAGCTTTGATTACAAAATGAACTAAAATGCATACATCCAGGCAAGCAGTGATTCAAGGACGGTGCGTATGGGCATGGGCTTTAGGCATATCTTGACTATTAAAGGGAGAAATGTACATCTGAACACACTGATTGGGATTTCAGTGTTGTTACACAGTTTATGTCAGGGCCTGCATTCACACGCAAAGAAGAGAGAAGAAACAGCTGGATAAAAATAGCTGACAATGGGGAAACTTTGAAACAATATATTTTTTTCCATTTCTGCCATTAAGTATGAAGTGGATGAGTCAGTAATCCCTCTTTAAAATTGACACCCATTCCATATCCACAGCAAACAGAGAAAGTCAACTCCAGCAGCCACGGCCCTGCCTTTGGACATCTCCCTGCTCCTTTGTTCAGTCTCGCAAGCCATCACTTCTCTGGGAAGTTCAGTAATAAATTTGTAGAGCCATTTTAAGCGATCCCCTCTGGGCCCATTGAACGATGAAATGATGATTTGCTCATCAAGTGGTGCACACTTGAAACAGAAACGAGAGCTGGCTGGAGCCAATGGACTCAGACTCGGCAAGCATAAAGCAAACCAAAGCAAAACAAAAATTTTAAGTTTGTGAAAAATCCTCTGACTGCAGATCAGCTTCTCTGCAGCTATGATTTGATGTCCTTCCACTTCTGCTGAAATAAGCAGCTCACTACATGAAACTGGAGATTAGAAGGAACAGTTTCATGACATCTTTTTAAAGGCCTGCGTTTCAAATACATTTATCAGATTTTGAAAATACGCCTTTTGAATGCACACCATTTAGCTGCAGCTTTCAAACACAGATTTTCTTTCATGGGAAATGATTTCATGTCATTTCTTTAAAAAACAAATGGAGTTCAAAATACTAATTGAGAACTTGGACAGCCAAAATGTTGATATCTTGATTATTTAAAAATATGTTAATGGCATCCTAAAGTTATCAAAATACATGAGCGGAGCAAACCTTAGACATGAACTAAAGGACTGTTTGGTTCCCTGGCTCTGAGGTTGGAAAACCGCTCCAACCTCAGAGCTGGGATTTGTGCTGAGAAGACTCATCCACTTGCCATTCACACAGCCATTGCAAAAGCAATCTCAGAGAAGAAAAGAGACCCCAGAGAACAGGGAAGAACCTCAGTGGGCATTCCAGGGGGTGGGCAGGGGGGAGCCCAGTGCTGCTAACATGCAATATATCCTGGAGGTTCCACAACCTTAACCTCCCCTCCCACTCCAAAGGGCTACAGTTGGAAAGTGGCCATCCAGCTGTTTTGCAGAACAGAAGTGAGGAGGACCTCGGCCTCCATGTTCCTCCTGTTCTGCACAGGAAGTTTGCAAACCTCTGAGTTTTGCAGGGTTCTGCACATCCCAACAGGACTGTGCCCTCAAAGGCTTTAGGTTGATGTTAAGAAATTTGTCCTTCCTGGTCACAATTCAAACCATACAGTGATGGGCTCTGCTTTTGTTGCAGCTACATGCCATCAAGTCATTTCCAACCATACATATGAATGCTCTGTAACTTCCTGTCCTTTGTCAGCCCTGCTAAGTTTCATATTGTAGCCCCTTCTCTGTCTGTCTGTCTATCTATCTGTCTTATTTAATTTACTTTTTAAAGTTATTATTCTTAATTGTTTATTTTTCCAGGTTTGTTATTAATGATTTTCTTATTTATTTCATTTATTATTTAAAACAATTATATGCCAGCACCACATGCCTCAGCATCTCGGGACGGCTCACAAACATACAATTAAAACAATAACAAATTACATAAAATTATATAAAAACAAAAACAAAAAAGTGACTGTTAATGATAAGATATTAATGTGTAAAATAGCAATTAAATAAAAAAGTTTTAACCTGGTGCAAAAAGAATATAAACTTGGTGCCAGGTGCACCTCTCCAGGGAGATTTTATTGTTACTGTTGATATTATTGCAATTGCTAATTGTATTGTATTGTGATGCTGCCCAGAGAGCCTATGGCTCTCCATATAATTCTAATAAATAAATAAACTCAAAATGGGGCTTCCTTTGTGGAATGATCCATTTCATGGTTGGTCTTCCTCTTCTGCTGCTTTTTTTGACTTTTCTTATTATTATTGTCTTACACAATTATTAAATTGCACACTGGTTTTAGACACCATTAGCCACAATAATGCAAAAGAGAGACGTTCTTTCCTTGCATTTTTATGCTTTTAGCTGAAACTGCATGTACCCCTTCAGTGCCCATACTCTCTACTCTAAGAAAAGTTTTCAGAATTTGCACATCCATCCACCTTTCTATGTGTTTGTCCATTTGTTTTAATCAGCTTCAACTATTTTGTATTGTCACCTCATAGCTTATTTGCAACTCTGATCATGAATGACAAAGATAAAAATCCCCAATCCCAAGACAGAGATTTAGTTATAGTTGACTCTTTCCTTGCCACACCTCCACCCACGATTTCAGACTCTCATGGTCACCTTTGTGTAAATTTTGAGGAAAGAATAGAAGACACTGCACATCAGATGCTGTTTCTTTGGCAGGTGTAACTAAGTACTGAGCAAAGAAAGCTTAAGATGGAGCAAAACTATAAAATCTCTTACTTGGATAAGATTGTGTCTCTTCTTGATTATATTTACACGTCTTATGAAGTGGCTCCACTGCAGAGAATTTTCTTTCTCCTTTTATTTATTTAAATGTTCTGACTCTTTGTGTTCACTTTTACAGTAACATTTTCAGGACTAGAGCTGGTGCATCATCGCTTCTTCCCATGGAAACTACAACTTTGGGTTCCGGTGCTGAAGAGTCTTCAATGAGTCTGAATTTCTATGAATCAAACCTGTACATTTTGCAAAAGACTGTCTTTCCCTTACATGTGCTTATTGGTGAACCATTGGACCATTTTCCCCATGTAAATTTAATCATAGTTTAATCATTTTTCCCCACGCAAATTTATATATATGTAAAATATATAAAATAAAACAAAAATGTGCATTTCCCCCATAGACTAAAGTGTGAACATAGGAATTTCAGGGAAGGGGAATTTACATTTAGTGCGTATTTGCACTTCTTGAGAAGTGCAAATTTGTACAACTGCCAATTTCTACAAATGCATATGAATGTATTTTCACAAATTCTAATCCCATCAAGGAGCAGAGTAAGGAATGACAGGCATCTTACATTCATGGGACAGGGAAAGGATAGAAATGTTTGGCCTTTAATGCCACCAAAATTCAATAGGTACAGCTTTTCTCAGCCCAAAAAGCTGATGCACTTGCTGCAAAACAGTATTAAAGCTGAGGAAACTGCCGGGAGGAAAAAAAGGTGGACAGGAGAATGAGAGAGAGAGAGAGAGAGAGGTAAAATTCCTAATTAAGTATTACATGGTTGACTATTCAAGGATACTAACCCAGACTTTTAAGAGAAAAGCACTCAACCCTGGGCCTCAAAAGATAAATCTTTCAAGTTGAGTTTTTCTCACATGCATTAAACAAACAAACCACCTTCCCTGCTCCCCCAGTTCTTTTTCCTGAAAACAGAAAACTTTGTGAATTTTGGTAAATCCTGAGCAAAACAAATCTGAAACAAAACTGTCACCCATTCCTATGCTAGAGTTGACCGGTTAGCAAGTGTTCCTCCTGTGATGCCCGGAATATCTCCAGTCATCCACTATAACACAGGAAAAGAGCCTCCGAAGCATGACAGAATCCATGCTTATCTCCTGCCTGGTTCAAAGACCAGTTCAAACATGGTTGATGAGCAATGGGTGCCAGGGAAAAAACCATTTCCTACCAGACACGTTCTGTCTTGTACAGGTAATGTATACAGGCCCAGGTGTAGCAAATAAGCAGTCACTTCTTTCACTAGCAGTGTTACTAGCACCAGATTTCAGTCTTTCCCAAGACAGTCTTTCCTAAAAACATGGGAAGTTGCCTTAATCTGAGTTGGAACCATGGCCCACTGAGTGCAGTCCTGTGCTCCCAGACTAGCAGCATATCCCCAGTCTTTCAGGCAGGCATCTCCCAGTCCTAAAAGGCTAGAAAATGAACATGGGGCCCCCTGGATGCAAGTCATGTGCTCTGCCCCTGAGCTTGATATGTGCATGTGACGTATCAGCGTATTCGAGTGCCTAGTCGCCATGCAGCCAACTCCAACAGCCCCCCCCAAAGCCCCCCACTTATTCCTTGAGCATCTTCAGTCAAAGGATACGAGAGTCTAGCAAGTGCACATGGATTTAGATTTTTGTTCTCACTTCCCAAGATTTTGATAAAAGCACTTCCACGTATTTAGCTGCCTAGAACTCCTCCACTCCCCAGTACACAAAGTTTGCTAGTAGCTCATGACCATAGCAAGCTCTTTTAAAGTCCTTCTGGCTTTTTCAGTTCTCACGGATTAGCCAGAATGTCACACACATGCCATAATCCAGGGCATGGGTACCATGGACAAATTGATGGGAGAGTACATTGGTAATAATTACAATTATTTCCTTGGAAGTTAAAAGGGCCCTTTTATTCTCCTCTTCTGATTCAGGCAAACACATGACATATGGTCTATGTTTTCCCTTTAGAAAAAGCATAAAGCCATGGCTGCGCCTTGGATTGCACCGTTGTTAAACAGCAGGGATTCCCAGGCAGGACAATATTAAGTGGTATTTAACAGCAAGACCAAAGTTCCTTGTCAAATGCTTGAGTTAGTGCTCCTTGATTGTTAGCATCCCAGCCATGAGACCTTTTGCACTGAACCATTTTTCATTTTGACAACAAACCACCACAGCTATCCAGCCCTGCCTTGCTGGAACTGACAGCAACGTATTTTTGTGGCAGAAATATGACTGTGTGCTCAGGGTTCAGGGCCGAAGGGTAGACATTTTTATTCCTCTCCTTTCAGAATGCAATGGCATTCCAAGCAGTAGGTGTCCTAAGTCACTGGCTGGCTAATGTATTCAGCATGATCTTCTGTCTAGTCATAACAATAGTTGGGGGTGGGGTGCATCCATCCCTGGGGGTGATTGTTTACATTAAGTATAACCTTCTTCGAAATACTGCTTAATGGAGGCTTGCGGTGGGATGTGAGGCTGGTTGAATTACAGAGAAGTCTCTCTCCTCTGCGTGTGTGTGTGTGTGTGTGTGGCAGGGGGAGCAACGCCTCTGGGGGAACTTTTTCCCTCTTTCAGGAAGTTTTAAAAAATGGATGTGGAGATAACACGGCGATGGATGCTAAAAGAAAAATGGATATGTGGGAGGGAGAGAGAATAGAAATGGAAATGAAAAGGCAGATTGGTGATTGGAACCCTTCACCCACTTATCTGGTGGTCCACTGTGTTGAATTCAGAGAAGCTTACTTCTGAGTAGGCCTGTAAGGGAGCACTTCCTTTTCAAAGGAATGAAAGAGCACTTCCAAGGATTAGAGCCAGCCGTGTCTGTGGCATGATTCTCCCATGCTCTTTCTTGTCCAGGCACCTTCCCAATCCCTTCTGAAAGGCCTGCTTCCCATCTGGAGCAGATCTGGAGGACTCGCATGTGGGGTGCTGCAGAGGGTGAGCAGAGGATGCCGAAACCCTGCTTCATTGGCAGTATTGTTTCAATGGCAGGAGGAAGGGACTGGAGCCCTTGTCTGCTGAAATGTTAATCTGAAAGGACAGCATCTTGCATTTTCAAGGATGCATTTAAATTACTAAATTATTAAACCTATTTATCTTCTGAGACTCTGTACATGCTGGCTGTGAAAGCTGAGGGCATCTTTAGTAATGGGTAATACTCCCAGTGGCAGATTTAGGTTAACTTTATGCATGCCTTAGGGGATTATTTTCTTTCTGCATGGTGCCTCTTACTGTGCATGCCTGAAGTAACATTTAGCTTTAGTTCCATGCCTGTATTTGCAAAACCATCTTTACAGCAGTCTGCAGAGGCCATCGGCTTTGCAGCAAGTATTCCTTGGCTCTCTTAAGGCACAGATGTATACGCCCATGCACTGTGACTGGGCTAGCACGGCCTGGATATTTATCCAAACCCACCTAGATATTTACCTAGAGATTTCACTGTGTAGGATGGCCACTTATCCATTGCCCAGGAGGAGAAGGAGGAGGAGGAGGAAAGGAAATGCATAACCAAATCAGAAGAGAAAAGTGGATGCATAAAATTTGCATGTGCTGTTAATGGGCAACTTCAAGGCCCAGTTTTCCTTCTTATGCTTCTTTGTTTTCTTTAGCTTGGACTTGGCTGTTCTCTGACAGACCTTTTATTAAAGGATGGTCATCTGTAAAATAGATGTGTTCCATCCCTACACAGTAATACTGCTATGGCAGCATCACAAATCCATCATGAAAATATAGATTAACCTTGCTTGTTAACACCTGCAAAATCCACTGAAACCCAAACATTATATGCCCCATCAGGTGCCTCATGTTGGCCACTAGTTCCCAGCAAAGCTATTGAAAAACTTTGATGTGATCAACCTTCATGATGAGCCTAAAGCCTTACTTTGCTTGTAGGAGAAACAGTAGCCCATCCTAAGTCCATGCTAATATGGTTATATTTTTAATCGGATGTACAATTGGAAGGTCACATTCATTGGTAGCCATAACCCCAAGGAATGCAACAGCATGTGATAGTTTTGCAAGTTTGTGCACCTAGTTTTTATCACAAAGGTGACATTCTTGGAGATAAGCCTCTAAGAAACCCTTTATTTATATGCAATATAAGCCTTTATTTATATGCAATATAGAAGAGCTGCCACCATATTGATGTTCTGGACATCTAACTCCAATTAACTCAGGACAAACTTCCAAAATATAACTCCTCACTAGGGAACCACCCAAGCCAATAGCATTTCCTGTTTTACTTCATGCCTCCCAACCTTCTCATCCATGTACCTACACGATGTTTTCCAGGACTTTCAAAAGGAGCTTCTGACATCATTCCAGGTGGCAAGTGCTGCATGCACACGTGTGCTCTGCCTGGTTCTTGGCTGTCCCTACCCTGAAATGCTGAAGGGTACGAGAACACATAGCAAGAAGGCTGGACTATGAGATGTAGGAAGGCATGTGCTCGGCTAGATATCCATAAGCCCCATAGGATGTGAAAGGGAGAGAGTGGAACAGGATTGCAACCTGAGACTGGAGGCCAGGAATTCGAGGCACAGGGACATTTGCAAAAGAAACCATCTCACCGGGTCCAAAACAAGGGATGGGGCTATGCAGCATAGTTACTTATTGAATCCGAATCTGATTCCCCAAGTATCTGTTGAAGACTCTCAAATCAAAATTTTATTCCATTGATATATTCTGTTAATCTTATTTTACTCAATTTGCAATTTGGTACATTCGTGAAAACTAGGCAGTTGCGTATTTTTTGTATGGGCCTATAAGTCAGGTATTACGTGCATTGCAGACACACACCCAACCTGTGAGCATGAGTGTACGTCTCAAATATACAAGTTTCTCACACTTATTATAATGATCCTCACTTTGCTAGTTAAAAAGTGATATAAAATATTACATATCTATAGATATAGGCAAATGTATTACAAATATTGTATATCAATTCAATTCTACAAAAATCACTGCATTATGGACTCAGGACTCAAACAAACCAAATTAAACTGTGTGAAGCTACTATGTAATTTTACTCTAGAGTAGAAGCAGGATACCATCACTCCAGATCTTAAAAGCTTCCTTCACGCCGTGCTATAGTCTTGACTCAGATCAGGCTTCCTGCATCTACTCTGCAGTTAAGATAGTGAGTGAGAGTGAGCGATCTATCAGATACATATTTACATTAACATCTTTTTCAGCTATACAAATTCTTGACAATAAACAAACCAAGACAAAACCAGCCTGAGACATTAAATGGTACTATAGCATTTTGTTTATGAGCTTAAAAATCTGAGAGATCCATTTTACTCCCAACAATATCTCGCGACTTGATTATCCATCGTATAAAACAGCAGGTGGTAAGTAGCTTTTTATGTGAAATGCAGTGTAGACTATGCTTCTTGTGAACTAAAGCACTAATGCAAACATAGGCAAGGAAAACAAACACCTCTCCACATGCAAGGAGGACTACTACCAGCAAACCCAACTGGCAGAATTATTTTGCTCAAATGTTTCAGGGAACTAAGAAAATAAGTCAGCTTTTCTCAGCCTGCAGGTATTTTGGATTTCAGTTCCCGTCAGTCTCAACCAGGGATGTCAAAAAATAAAAAATCATTACAGATTCAGATGAGTTTACATTTCTGTGAATCCCTCCTCCTCCTCCTCCTCCTCCTCCTCCTCCTGTTCTTTGTTTGCTGGATTTTGTAGATTTGCAGAGTGGCCTTTTACTTTCAAGGGGATTTATACAAATTTGCACTTGTAAAAATGTATGCCTTTTGCACTCATGTGCATGAGTGCTAACATGCACTTGCAGGGGCAGAACAAAATTCTGGCAATTCCAATTCTGTCAGTGAGGGGATGACAGAAAGAAAGTTGCCCAGTAATCCATGAAGCACAGATGGAAACGATTCAACAGATCAGCATATCTGTAGTCCCAGACAGCTTGATCAATAGTCCGGAATGCAAGGAGTTTCAATCTGTCAAAACCATCTTTTCTCAGGCTTTACCAGCTCAGACTCAAGACCAACATGACTGACTCCTTCTCCATACAGATACAAAGCCAATCATCCTCGCACACTGAAAGCCTAGATGGGAAAGGGCTCCAGTCTGACCTTCTTCCTGACATGCTACTTTTCTAACATACCACCAGTTGCAGGGTGAAGAAGAAAATCCCAAAAACAGATTTGCCATTCAGCTGTGATTATGTGAGATCTAGTCGTTATGGGAGTCCTGCATTGTTTCCTTCTTACCCCAATTTCCCCCCACGAAAAAAAAAAACTTCCCCAGCCCAGCCCTAGAAAGTACTAGAAAAGAACTAAGGGATGTGCTTCTTCACACAGTGTAAAATTAATGGATTACATTTCTGCATCAATTTTGCTTCCCTGGAAAGTGATGAGAGCAATTTGCTTAGGGGGACTTCAAGGAGTACTAGGCAAATTCAAGTAGCATAGGTCTATCTCTGACTATTAATCATCAGGATCCCTGTGGAATTTCAGGTTCAAAGGCAGTATGCCTGTGAATGTCAGTGTCCGGAGGGGAACCACTGGGGGCAGTGCCTCCATATTTTGCTTGTGTGGACTTCTTGGAGATCTCTGGTTGGCCATGGCAGGAAATGGAAGGCTGGACGAGGAGGCCAGTGATCCGATCAATCAGAGCCGCTCTTATGTCCTTAGAAGAAATCAAGGCAGGAATTTACAGGAGTTTTTCTAAAGAATGTGAAAATTGCCCCCTTTGTCCTGCACCCAGAATGCATCAGGTGGGGAAGCCCTAACTGCCTTCACTTTTGTTTCATGTATTTTCTCTCCTCAGGCATTCTATGGGGCTGCAGGCTTTGAGTGAAATCAAGCCAGCCATCTTCAGGATGAAATTCGCCCAATAACCACAGGCAGAATTTGAGCTGGACTTTAAATCTTTGACTTGACTGAGGGAGAAGATAAATTGGAATTGAATGGTCAGTGTGTTACTTGTCTGCATTGTGGTGTGTTCTGTAAGCCAGAGAATAAGCCGTACTGAGGCAAAAGTGAGAGTTAGCCCATTGGCATCCAGAGAAGCTGTTGTTCCACACAACACGGGGAGAAAAGCCAGGGAACCCCCTCCAACAATACAGGAGCACAAATATACACAAATATACCAAAGCAGTGATCACATGGCAGGCTGAGTGGCATCTTGCCACTCAGCCTGCAATAATACAGAAGCACAAGCTGTATTTATTGCCCCTCAAGAGAGACTTATTGACTCAGTGAAGGAGGTATTTTAGGCTAAGAATCAAGCCTGAGGGAGGAAGGTGTGGGGAATAAAGTGCAGGAGGAGCAGCGAAGAGGGACTCCACTGCTTTCAGTTATAAATAGTGACATGAACCCGAGGTTCATTTTTAGTTTCATTTAGTATTATTTTTAAATTTCTACCCAGCTGCTCCTGCAATTTCAGCTCCATTAGCATCCTTCCTCCTGTAAAAAGAATGCAGAGGCAAGGGAAAAGCTAGCCAGTCACAGATTTTATAGGCTGACGGCTGACGGCTAATCCACTGGTCTATGGCACCCTCCCCCTGTTCCACGAAAGGCCCATTATAGGCACGTTCTCCATAAACCACGTTTCCACTGGAATCAGAGCTTGAAGATGGTTCATCCTAAGATGCTTTTCTGCCTAAAGTGAAGGAACAAATACTGTTTCCCTCCCCAAGTCAAGTGCACATTTCAAATAAGAAAAAATGTGAATTTCTGTGAGCATTTTTCAAAAGTGTGTACTTTCCCCTCTCTTATTAAAATGGGAACGTGCATATTTTTTTACATAATGCACATTTCAAAGTACACATTTAAAAAAAGGAAAATGCGTTTTCAAAACACGATTGCAAGTTTTGGAAGGTGTGGACTTTAAGAAAAATGCTCTCAATTTGGAATTGCAAATGAACTGTGTTTGGATAATTTGAGAACAAAAGAAAAAACTGTGCATATACAAGATGATGATGATGATGATGATGATGATGATGATGCTATTTTCAGCTTCTTCCCAGAGAACCAAGCAAAGAGCTGTTAAGGAGTTTCTAGTACCAAATTTTAAGGCAATTGTTAAAGAGGTGTGTGTGTTTTCAGGATATAATAACATGCAACCATCTCATGTTTAAGAGACTTTCACAGGGTCACTTTTCCACATGAGCACTGATGAAGCACTCATCAGTATTTAGACAGGCAACAAGTCCTAAAACATGCAACACAGTGGGAGTTAGAAGACTTTCACCTGTCTCTGCATGCATATGATTTTGTCTTAAGTCACTTATGCAAGACATTTGTACTTCTTTTAAGAAATCAAACACCGGCTGTGTATTGTGTTACTCACCATTTTCCTACCGATTTTCTATCCCATTGAGTAGAAATACCACCCTCAGTCCCAGTGATAGGAGGCCATTCCTGAGAAGGGGGACTGTCATCGCCTGAAATCCATTGGGCTGGTACTGCAGAGATCCTGCCACACTCAAGATGAAAACAACAGTCATGAACCTTCTTCAGCCAGGTTCACTGATGGACCAAGCTTGCTTCAACATCCACCATCCGAACTCAAGCTACGTATATATTATTTCAATATTGTTATCCAAACTAGTTTTTGTTTTCTTTCCGTCACCCCAGATATTTTGCCCTAGAAACTGGGAAGTCCCAATTTGTTTTAACTCAAATTCTGTGGCAATTCATGTGGACTCTGAAGGCTGCCACATGATTAGGTTATGTGCTAATTGCTTAGCCAACCTGAGCATTCAGTTCCTGGTCCAAAGATCAAAGTGAAGTTATGATGCCTGGAGTTATCAGAATTAACTAGAAGGAGTGTTTACCCTTCCTTGGAGTCATCATTTTTGAAATGTCTGTATTCTATGGGAAAATAGTCACTGTTGTGAGCAGCTAGCTCACTCGTGTTTCCATGGCTTTGCTACTTTGCTTTCCTTCAGGTGTACTTGATATTTATGTGCTGCCAAACAAACAGGATGGTTTCCCTTTAAGAGCTTCACTCAAGCCTATTGCATCCTTATCTTTTGCAGAGGTCTTAGCTTTGATCTCAGGGCTATTTATCATTCTGCCAACTGGAGAGAACCCTCATTGCTGCCTCTGAACAGCAGATTTAAAATCTTTCAACGCGGGCCCTCCATCCATCAAGGCAAATGGCTGTAATTTGGTGGTTCTGCTAACAGGACCTGTTAACAACTGACTGGAGGTGTGTTGGATGGTAAAGATGTTCAACATTCCTACCTTTGATACCTGATGGGATCTCTGATAAAAGAAATGGCCACTCCTTCCCCATTGTTGGGTTATTTCTGGTAGAACAGAACAAGCATTGCAGATCAGAATTAGGCAATTGAATGGAGTGACTTGACTGAAAGTAGAGAAAATCAAAGAATTAAGACTTGAAGGTACTTGAGTTTTCATCAGTGCTGAAATGAAGGCAGCTTCATAACCTTGTTCATTTTATTTAACTAGAAGTGTTCAGAAACTAGTTCTACTGAAATGGTTAGGAAAGCAAAGAGAGGAATGTCAGGAAAGGAAAATTAAAACTGTGATCTTGTATGCACTGATGTAGAAGTAATTCAACATGATTGGACTTATTTCTAATTGACATTTGTTAGGGAAGGACTGTAAGGGCCATCATCAATAGTTACCAGGTTAATCAAAGCAAGTGTATTCTGAAAATCTAGAGTTTATATTTTAGACCTGTTATACACCTCACCCCAATTAATTCTGTTCCATTATTTTACAGAAAATGAAGTGCGAGCTTAAAAGAGTCTTCAAAAAGGTTTATGGGTTATGAGTTTATACTGTCCATAGAACAGTGGCAGAAAATAGTTTTACATGCATACAGACTCGGGATAGATGAGAAATTAATTTCAGGTTTTCTTAAAAGGATATTACCCAGTTCACACCTTCCAGACAAAACACACACTTGGGCTCAATCCACAGATGAAGCCTGCACTTTTCTGATATTCAAGTGTGATTCATGGACCACTACCATCCCTCAACAAAAAAATGTTTTTAATGGCATGTGTGCATTTCAGAAAAGTACACAAATAAACTTTATTCATAGGATAAAATCAGTAAATTTCAAAAATGCACACTATTGATGCATGCAGTTATACAAAAATTAAAAAGATGCACATGGATTTTCATGTGAAAAGAAAAAAAAAAAGCTTGCCATCTGATACAGAGTCCAGCTGAAATGAGCTTTGAGATAGAAATCAGTGACTTCAATGAGCTTGGGTTTTCTTGATCTGCACATTTTTAACAGAGCCAGGTTCTACCCTTGCATCTTTCATGAAAGGATTTAACTTCTGAGAGCAAAGCCTGATGCATAACAATTCAGGGAATTGTTAGAATTGTTAGCATTGTTTCTACCATAAGGGTAGAAAGGAACAGGCTAGATGGAGAGACAGTTTCATCTATTCATTTGACAGACCAGGGAAAGGAATTTAAAAAAGAAGGTGAAGTGCCATTTCTTCCAAATTTCAGATGAGCAAATTCCGTGGGCAGATAATCATGAGTGGCCAACAGCTCTCCACCCCTCCTTACAAGACAGGCACTTTTGTACGTTCTGTTTTGTCACTTGTGCATATGTGTGGACATGTGCATCCCATTTGCTGATTTTGTTTATTATATTTATATCCCACTTTTCCTCCAAAGAGTGCAAGGCAGCACGCATGATCCTCCTCCTTTGTATTTTATTCTCGTAAGATTCCTGTGAGGTAGGTTAACCTAAGACTCAAGAACCATCCCAAAATCACATAATGGCCAAGCCAGAGACCCATTCCAGTGCTCTAACCACTATACCACACTAGATCGCATCGATATGCATGAAGAATAAATGATTTCTCATTTACGTCATCATTAAAACTGAGTAGTTATCCTCAGTTGCTCTTTGGCTTTTTATGCTCTCTGCATCCCCTACAACAAGCCG
>NW_025336669.1:1085888-1092346 GCF_004798865.1 Varanus komodoensis | reverse complement strand
AACAGAACAGAGAGTGGGAGAGCAGACAGCTTCTGCCTCTGCCAGCCACAGGGCAGCGGTAGCTATTCTGCCCCTTGGCCCATAATAGATGTTTTCCTGGGGAAAAGGCTATGGGAAAACACAGAAGAATGATCAGCGGAAGACAAAGATATAGGGACTTCCTATAAACATTTGGTGAATGAGGCAGAGGGAAGGCATGATAAAAAGTCTTGTCTGGAAGCTCCCAGCGTAAGGAGCCAAGTTCACCCAGTGAGTAGTGGCCAGTATGAAACCACAACAGTGTGCCCCCTTCCACTCTCCTCCCTCCCTCCCCCAGTCAGATCCCACCTATGTTTTTTCCCAACTGCTGGCATAACATGGCCAGAGCAGACATGTCTTTAAATCTGTGCCTAGCAGCTTCATCTTTTATGAATTTGTACTCCAAAGGAGATGCAGGGGGGCTGATGCAGATCTTAGAAGAACCCTTTCTCCTCTAGGATCTTGCTCACAGCCCGCCTGTACTTAAGAATAAAGATGGTGGGCAGGGAGATGATGATGCAGCTGCTAGGCACAGTTTTAAATAATTGTTTTGGCCCCTGGATCCTTAAAAATGGCTGCATACAGGGCTCTAGTTCTTCCTTTCTTTTCTTGCTTCTTAATCATCAACAACCAGAATAATGCTAAAACAAAGACGCTCTGCCCCTGGTGTGCATTTGGTCATATTATTTCAGGCATAATCTATTGGCCAAATGGGGTATTGCAGCTTCCTGCACTCATAACACTTATGTTCTATTGTATTTCAATGTATTTTATTGTGTTGTAAGCCGCCCCAAGGCTTCGGCAAGGGGCGGCATAGAAATGCTATTATAATAATAATAATAATAACAGGGAACACATCTGCTGCTCTGAAGAATACTTGAGTTAATCTTAGAGTTTCAGCTTTAGAAATATCCCTTCCAGGCTCACAAAAAGAGAGATGAGCTTATGCAGTACCTTCACCGGAGAACCCTCCTGCCTGACCAACAGTCTTCTGTGCCGCTCTCTGAGATGTCATAGAGTTGCGGCTTTCAGGAAAGGAGTTGCAGAATTTCAGCAGAATCAGGCAGAGCAGTAGGAAAGCTTCTGACTTGTGGGCACTTTTTGTGGCCAGGCAAGCCTGCTGGCTCCCTCCCTGCCCCCTGTACCCCCCGTTTTCTTCCATCCAGAGCACAGTCTGACTTTCAAAGCAGGTTGCAGGAGGAGAAAAATACTCGGCCCCGAAAATCCTGTTTAGCGATCATGACTATTTCTTTTTGCTTCTAATGTGTATGGCACACAAACACCATGTGGTGCACAGATCTATAGCATGATGGAGTTTTAATACAATTCGGCAATAATTATTCAGAATTTTACCTGCATCTGTATTCTGGTGTGTCTTCTTAACTGCAGAGAGAAACCAGATTTTCTTGCTCTGAAGCTTCACTGTCTGATATCACTTGTTAAACAAAAGAATCAAAACAAGACTTAATTAATATTATAATGACTCCTTTTTATAAAGGTCCTTCCTACCTTAAAAAAAATGATGATGCAAAGTATACCTTGGCTTCTTACACGGTAACCAGCCAGCTCTCTGTGGAAAGGACTTCTTTTTTATGACTACATATTAAAAGTAAACCAGCTTGTGCCAGGTTTGGATAAAAGGCTATTTATTTTTGACCAATTTGATAGCTGCAGTTTTCGGTAATTGAATTTTCTGTGGTCAGAGAAGCAGTAATCTTAGAAACCAAATAAATATTTTTTAATAAAATGGAACACTGAGAAACCCTATAATAATGTCAAAAATGTAGCCACTTATGGATGGATAAATATTTTAAGAAATTTACATTTCACCCAATGCTTTAGGGCTATCACTTCCTTGGAAATATAAAGCAATGCAAATTTGGGGTGCAGTGTGGGTGCAACAGAAAATTTGTTTTTAAGAAAGCAGTTGACAAGGCGGCATTGGCTAGATATTGACTACACAACAGAAGAATGTCCCCTCCGCCAGTATTTGCCCTGACAGTGAATCCAGGGGGATTCATCTGTACTATACACCTTTGTGACGTTTACACCTGGACTAACTCACTTTGGGATGGAGCAGTTGTTCTTTCCTTCCATGCTCCAATGTAGGATCCAGTGTAACCAGGATCCTCAGTGGGGAAGCGTGGGAGCTCAAGCATCCGTTCCTAGTTAGATAAGGAACTGAGCCATGCAAGATGAACGTAAGGACATAGAGTGACCCTTGCTGGATCACACGAGGGGTTCCTCTGGTCCAGCATCCTGCTGCCAGCACTGGCCTACCAGATTTCTGAGGAATTGTTTTGTCCATACTAGCAGTCACATCAAGGATCATCTGAGCTCTGTTGGATCACATTGTCTAAATCAAGTCAGATTTGCAGTCCTTGACTGCATGGTTCAGGCTTATGACAAACTCCCCAAGCCAGCAATGTCTATCCCCGAGAAGGGCTGTCACTGAGGCAGCGAGCAGCCATTTCATAGCATCCAATCCACAAGCTTTCCATGTAAGTTACCAGAGTAACACAAAGCCTGGAAGAAACAATTACATAGTTCATGTAAATTAAAAACTGGGCCCCAGAAACTATGGAGGTCAATGATAGTTTTGCACTTAGGAGTCCAGTCCTTCCAGTTGATGGAAGCAACTAAAAACAGATCCACCTCTCTATCTGAAGCTCTACTGGCAAGACCCAAGCAGAGCATGAAGAACAGGGGAGATGATTCTGCCTCTCATTGCTTCTAAAAGGAAAGCTAGGCCCTCTGAAGTGGATGGGTACTGGATGGGGATGGATCCTGCCCTCTGCTTTCCTCTCACTTTCCTCTTGCCCCTTCTTTTGCCCTTCCCAAGCTCTTCCAAGGTCAATCTTGTGACCCGAGAGGAGCAGCCACCAAATTGCTTTCAATGGTGGTTCCAAGAGGATCTGACTAGAGGAGGGAAAATGGCCAGATGTCAGAGTGCCCCTCCCAGGTTTTAGGAGTGTCTATGGTCTTGGAAAGTGATAGGGAGCTGACCTGTCCCAGGGTCTCTGGGACACTCTCTTATGCTAAATTACCGTACCATAGAAACTGGTGTCCACAAACATTTCAGGACTAATATTGAAATGACATTTTTGAATAGTAAGGGACCAACAGGATTCAGGAAGGAATTCAGGCTGCTTTTTTCTCTTTTTTTCTTTTTTACAATTTTGTAGCTTTCAAAGAAATACTTAAGCTAAAAGTTAGTTATCCTTTGAAATACATGCTTTTTTAAAGTTTGAAATACAGTTCTCTGCAAACTGTACAAAGAATCCTATTCCAGGGCACTATGCGCTCACAATCCCTGAAAAATAATGTTCAAAATGCATCATACTAAGGACAAAGCCTGCAAAATATATTAGGAGATTAAAATGCATGCATTCTCTTTTTTAAGTTATCTATGTTCAGAACCAAATTTACTGGAGAAATTCTCAAAATCTGAGATGAACCAAACTGAAGACTGGAAAGAATGAAACAGTGAGAGAAACCAAACTGATGGACATGCCCATCCTTAGCAAGCTGCCCTGAGCTCTCTAGGAGGGCAGGTGAGGGACCAAAGGATACTTTTCCATAAGCAGATGTAAGCTTGCAAGTGGGAACCCTCCACTGTTGCTGTCCCACCAGCAGTCTTCTGCAGGCAGTGGGCTCCTAAATAATGTGTTTCTAGGTGTACATCCAGCCTTCCTTGCTCCAGTATGCTCCAAAAAAGTCCTGAAACTATGGCAGTCCTAGAGTTGGAATAATTAAATCTCTCATATTGTTTTCTGATGGAACATTGAATACACACACAGGCACACACATGAGCCAATGTGCTGCAGGGGTTTATAGTGCCAGACTGGGAGTCAGGAGACTGGACTTGTAGTCCCCGCTCAGCCCTGAAACTCACTGGGTGACTTTGGGCCAGCCTCAACCCACCTGCTGTTGTGAGGGTAAAATGGGGAGGAAGGAGAACCTTGTAAGCCATAGAAGGGAAATAAAAGTGGGGTAGAAATGCAATATAACGGCACTCATAATGCGACTCTCCTCTCCCACCTTCCTCCTCCAGGTGCTTTTAGCCAGAAGCACTCTGTCAGAGACATTTCTGTTCCAGGTAGTGGCAATCATTCTGCAAAATTGATGTAGCACAGATGTATGTTTAGCATGGACATGCAAGCCTTTCATCTTCCTATGTGCTCTGGGAGTCTGTTTCTGGGCAGCTAAGTGCTGAGCATTAAAGACATATCTGTGCCTCCTTTCTTACCTTCAGTTTCACGGCACCAGTGTTGGTCCTCTTGGCTGCCGCTGACAAAGGGATACATCAGTCTTGAGTTCTGAGGAGCATCTCCACCACTTCCTGTGCCCACTAATCTCCTCCCTGTAGAACACTGACCAACCCTACCATAATCTAGGTTTGCCTTCCTGATCACTGCCATGAGCTGTTCTGTAAGACTCAGAGGTGCTTGCTTACATTTTCTTCTAGTTAGAATGACTGCTTATGAAGTCCCGAAAGAGAGGACATAAGAGCACACCAATTTGCATGAAAGTTACAGATGAAAAATTAGGAAGTATTACTGTTTCTGAAATAGAAGGGCAGTACTACTCAGCACTGTGTAGGACACTGTGGCCAGGTGACCTGCGTGCCTTGCCCCACCTGCTGCCCAGATGCCACCAATGGGCCTCACCAAGGTGGTTCTTCATTCTGGTGGTCCTTTGTCTTCAAGGTAGATTCAGGCTGGGCAGCCCTCCCACTAGAAGGTGGGGATGTCCTCAGCCAACCTTCAACTAGAAGGCTGTCTTCTGGAAGAGAGGGCAGATGGCCACAAGGCTACAGCATAACTCAGTCGACTGTCGGTGAAAAAGAAACCCTTCCCACTCTCTTGGTACCTGGGCAGCTCAGCCACACTGGGGCATGGGGTACGGAGGAGGATAGGTGAAGAAGTAAAACTCCAGGAGCTGGAGGCAGCAGCTCTCCCTTCAAGTGAGAGCACAGAGCTGCCCTGCCAGAACAGATTCTTTCTCAGTGCAAAATCCACCCTGCACCTATGAGAGAGGCACACTACAAGAGCGGAAGAGCCACCAGATCATAGATCATAGAATCATACAGTTGGAAGGGGCCTAGCAGGCCATCAAGTCCAACCAGGTCAGGGAGAGGTCATCAGGAGGTGTGGGCTGTGGAATCATCAGTACGCTGATGATACCCAGCTCTACCACTCATTTTCCACCATCCAGGTGAGGCAGTGGCTGTACTGAACCGGTGCTTGGCCGAGGTAATGGGCCGGATGAGGGCCAACAAACTGAAACTAAATCCAGACAAGACGGAGGTCCTGTTGGTTGGCGGATCAGGCTTTGGTGAGGGTGAATTGAACCTAGTCCTGAATGGGGTTGCACTCCCACTTAGGGACAAGGTCCACAGCCTGGGAGTGCTCCTCGACCTGGAGCTTTCACTGGAAGCTCAGGTGACAGCAGTGGCGAGGAGCGGTTTCCTTCAGCTTCGGCTGATTCATCAGCTGCGCCCCTATCTGGAGTACAACTGCCTGGTGACAGTGACACACACACTGGCGACGTCCCGCCTTGACTTCTGTTCCGCGCTCTACGTGGGGCTACCCTTGAAGACGGTACGGATACTTCAATTTGTTCAAAATAGAGATGCCAGGCTGCTGACGGGGACTGGGCGTTATGTTCACATGACTCCAGTCCTCCGTCAGCTTCACTGGCTTCCCATTGAAGTCCGGGCCCAATTCAAGGTGTTGGTGATGACCTATAAAGCCCTAAACACCTTGGGTCCTGGTTACCTGAAGGAGCGCTTACATCCATATATGCCCGGCCGCCCCTTGAGATCAGCGGGAGAGGCCCTTCTCCGGGAACCCTCCGTGAAGGAAATTAGAAAGGTAAGTACTCGGAGGAGGGCTTTCTCTGTGGTGGCGCCCAATCTATGGAATGCGCTCCCCAGAGAGGTCCTCCTGGCGCCGTTGTTATTTGTTTTTCGGCACCAGGCAAAGACCTTTTTATTCAAACATTATTTTAATTGTTAATATTATTTATTCATTTTATTCTTTGGCCAGGGCAACTTAATTTATACTGTTAAATTATATTGTTTTATATTATGTTATTTATTTATGAGTGTGAGCCGCCCCAAGGCTTTGGCGAATGGGGCGGCATAGAAGTCCCCTAAATAAATAAATAAATCACCTGCTCAATGCAAGACTCCAGTCTCCCATCCTGATTTCAACCAGGCCTGATCTTGCTTAGCATCCAAGATTAGACAGGATCAGGCACTTCAGGCTGGCCCATTCACTGATTGATTGCATTTCAGTACTGCCCAGTAGGCAAAGCTCTCTCTGCTGAAGCACTGCAATTTAAGCCTCAGTAGATTGAATCTTGCTCTCTACTCCTTGTCTTGCGGGATAAGGTGAAACAAGTTTTCTTATTATCTTAGTCCAGGTGGGCTCTTC
>NW_025336669.1:1070171-1085788 GCF_004798865.1 Varanus komodoensis | reverse complement strand
TCCAGGTGGGCTCTTCTATCGTGTTGTTGAGTGGGGTGAAGAGCCCATTCCCCATTCATTGTACCAGTCCCAGAAAATCCTTGTGGACCCAGAAAATCCTCTTGAACTGCTGGAGTCTTGCATGCAAATATGGAACAGCTAAGACTGCAGTACCCCATTTACAGTCATTATACTTCTCTTTTCCCCCACAGCCAAAGAGGGGTTCAGATAGATGGTTTGTGTGGGTTTTTATTTCTTCCTTGCATGTGTGCTTGTCTCACTCTGATTGATCCATTATTCAATTAAGCCAGCCCTGGCTCTGTAATACCCACCATGTTCCAGTCTGTGCACTTTCTTTTTCTTTTTCGTTTTTAATGTTGATGAAAACCGAAACCCAGGTGGTTTTCAGCATTACGCTCAGTGGAAATCAGGTATGAAATTACCTGTTTATTAATGATGTGTCATGAGAATGACACGCTAACGGTCAGCTCCCGCCTGAGCACTGCTAATGCAGAAATCACAAGCAAGCATTATAGACAATATGTATTCCCCAAAATTCTACCTCCAGGTCCTTCGGGACATAACTGAGATCCAGATGTTTCATCTCAAAGTTTCCATCCCAAGGCAGAAATAATTTTAATAAGTTAAATGCATGCTCAAGGCAGTACTTTGGCATCTTTCTTTGATGTGGTGTAAGAAAGTAATTAGCCACCGTTGTTCAAAGGATGTGAGATCTGTACATACACCTAAATTGAATGGGAAAGAGGGAGTTTGCTGTGTCCTGGGGAGGTTCTGAAATCCAAACGTTCTGCTTTTTCTGGACTGACTGTTAGTGCCCACAAATCATGCTGAGAAAGAAGATGCCACAGGAGCTTCAAGTTTCAGAAGTGTCCCTGCCAAAGAAGCTCCCTCTCCATCTTAAGATCACCCTGCTGTGGAGGACCAGAGGAAGCCAAGGCTTACGCTGAAGCCAGAGCTAGCCAGGCCAGCCAGCTTACTGATGCCCTGCTAATGAGTTCTGGATCCCCATCACGGAGTGAGATTTGTCGGGTGACAAGAGCAGCCAATGGCCAAGAGTCCTTCCCTCTCCCGCTTGGAAAAGCTTCCTGCACAAGCATAGGGTATGTTTGCTTTACAGTATCCATGAGCTGCCTCAGCCTAGGATAAATTCTCCCCACAGGGCAAGTCCATGGAGACATAAGAACAAGTGTTCCAGAAAAGCAAGGAATTGAAACGAAAAAATAAAACAGATTGTGGAATTTATTTATTTGTTTATTTACTAATGGAGAGAATGAAAAACACTTGCGCGCTGGCAATTCAGTGTTCCGAGTTGCACTCAATTTAAGTTTGAATTGTTAAATTGGAACTGCACGAAATTTAAATGTGAACCGTTCTGTGAAGATGCTGCACCAGAGCTCTGCCACCTGCCTCATCACAGAAGCGAGCATTTCTGCTCATTTCAGTGCCTCCCCTGGGAGTGCTCATCTTCCTGGTGTAAGCAGTGGAGACCCACTCTCACGACGGCATCGGCAGCACCCGCTGCTTGCAAAAGGCAATGACGGGGCAGGGGGGGAGAGGCCAGCTCATTGGATGCTGCCCAGAATGTTCAGCAATACAGGTGGGACTGAAAGGCCCAAGGCATGGGCGGCATCGGGCACGTGCTGGGTCTCGCCTCGGTGCATAGATCGAAGCTTCGTGAGGTTCTTGAACGGAACGCAAGTTCTTCTTTTGGGGTGCAGGGAAGGATCTGCAAGGAAAATCTACCTGTTCCAGGATGTTGCTTTCCAATTTTTTCTGTACAAAAACAGATTCTTTTTGGATTTTTTGTCAGTGACAATTCACAGCCATTGTCTTTCTGGAGCTGCTCCTGATGTTTGTTTGTTTATTTATTTATTTATTTATTTATTTATTTAAAACATTTCTATGCCGCCCCTATCGCAACAAAGCCTTGGGGTGGCTTACAAAGAATACATAAAAGCATACATAAATAATAATAATATAACAATTTAAAAGAAAAAAAAACATTTAAAAACTCCTGGTGCATTCTCGGCTAAAAATTTTTAAATCCTAATTAATTCAATAATTTAGCAATTAAATAGGTTTTAAATAAAAAGGTCTTAGCCTGGTGCCAAAATACAAATAACAATGGCGCCAGGCGGACCTCTCTGGGGAGCGCATTCTGTAGATGGGGCGCCACCGCAGAGAAAGCCCTTCTCCGGGTACTCACCCTCCTAATACCATTCACAGAGGGTTCCCGGAGAAGGGCATCCATTGCTGATCTCAAGGGGTGGGAGGGCATATATGGGCACAGGCGTTCCTTTAGATATCCAGGTCCCAAGCCTTTAGGGCTTTATAGGTCATAACCAACACCTTGAATCGGGCTCGGACTTCAATCGGGAGCCAGTGGAGCTGACGGAGAACTGGGGTTATATGAGAACAACGCCCAGTCCCCGTCAGCAACCTGGCAGCTCTATTCTGCACCAATTGAAGTATCCGGACCATCTTCAAGGGTAGCCCCATGTACAGCGCATTACAGAAATCTAATCGGGAAGTTACCAGCGCATGTGTCACTGTCTCCAGGCAGTCGTTCTCCGGGAAGTGATGCAGCTGATGTATCAGCTGAAGCTGAAGGAAGGCGCTCCTCGCCACCACCGTCACCTGAGCTTCTAGAGATAGTTCAGGGTCGAGGAGCATTCTTAAGCTGCGAACCCTGTCCCTCAGAGGGAGTGCAACCCCATTTAGGACAAGGCCCAAGTCCCCCATCCCAAGGCCCGAGCCACCCACCAACAGGACCTCCGTCTTGTCTGGATTGAGCTTCAGTTTATTGGCCCTCATCCAGCCCATTACCTCGGCCAGGCACCGGATCAGCACAGCCACTGCCTCACCTGGATTGGTGGAAAACGAGAGGTAGAGCTGGGAATTATCAGTGTTCTGATGATTCCGCAGCCCACACCTCCTGATGACCTCTCCCAGCGGTTTCATGTAGATGTTAAATAGCAAAGGGGACAAAATGGACCCCTGCGAAACTCCATGGCATAACTGCCATGGCGCAGAGCCATAGTCCCCCAGCACTACCTTCTGAAATCGGCCATTGAGATAGGAGCGGAACCACCACCACGCGGTGCCTCCAACTCCCAATCCCACTAGCCTATCCAGAAGGATACCATGGTCGAAAACTGCTGAGAGGTCCAGGAGAACTGACAGGGACGCACTCCCCCTATCTCTCTCCCTGCACAGGTCATCATACAGGGCGACCAAGGCAGATTCAGTACCAAACCCGGGTCTGAAGCTGGACTGAAATGGCTTCAGATAATCAGTTTCATCCAAGAGTGCTTGGAGTTGTCCCGCTACCACCTGCTCTAGCACCTGGCCCAGGAACGGGATGTTGGCCACCGGTGTATAATTGGCGGCCACCTCTGGATCCAGGGATGCCTTCTTTAGGACTGGCTGGACTACCGCCTCCTTTAAAGGGGCAGGTACCCGGCCGTCTCTTAAAGAGGCGTTGACCACCTCCAGGATCCAGGTGCCAATCCCATCCTTGGCTTTCTTAAGTAGCCAAGATGGGATGGGTCTAGTAAGCAAGTGGTGGGACGTACTTGTCCAAGCACCTTGTCCACATCATCAGGCCACAACAACTGAAATTCATCCATTAATTGTGGACTCGACGGCATTGATGGCATCGCCCCAGTAGAATCTGATTCAATAGCAGAGTCAAGCTCGTGGTGAATCTGAGTGATTTTCTCCCTGAAATGCTTGGCAAAGTGGTCACAGCGGGCCTTCGAGGGTGGCGCAAGATCTTTCTTCAGGCCCAGATGTATCAGCCCCTGCACCACCCGAAAAAGCTCTGCTGGATGGCATTGTGAGGAGACAATGGAAACAGAGAAGAATTTCTTCTTCGCCATCCTCACCGCCACAGCATAGGCCCGATAATGGGCTCTTAAGTGTTTTAGGTCAGAATCACCCCGTGATCTCTTCCACCTACGCTCTAGACGTCTCCCAACCTGATATGGCATTCCTTTCTTTCTTCAAAAGGTTTTTTTCCTCCTCATGTCATGATCCCATAACCAATTAGGAATCACATCTGAAGAGGTTTAGCCAGCAGGCAAAACTGTCTTTATTCAGGCAGACCCTTGGCATAGAAACTGGTCTGCTTCCAAAGGGGTTTTCTAATTTGTTGCAGCTGCCTATCTTCTTTCACTGTTGTGTTTTAATGGAGCTTTTGATCTATTTGTTTTCATGTTATATTTTAATTAGTATTAATTGTTTTTCATCCCTATTTTACGTCTGGCCACCCTGAGCACTGTTCTTTGCAGAAGGCAGGCTATCAATTAATAACCAAAACTATATCAACACACAGCCCCTTGGATGCTGATAGCAGCCATGGCAAAGGAACCTCCCTCATCACCTTTATTCCTTGTGGGAAGCAGTAAGGATGCAGTTTCACCATCGGAGCCACTGGATCAGAGCTCTCAGTGCCATGATGCAGAAGTTCTGCACTGATCCAGCTCTGGTTACTTCTGGGGTGGGGGGTGTGATGTGAGGAAGGATGCATATGTGCTCGCACATCTAAAGCCACCTCTTGGCAGCCTGCAGAAGTCTCCCTGCAAAGATCAAAATGATAACGGAAGTGGTGGAAGTCCTGTTCAGACATTCCAAAACTGGGGATAGCAAAGATGCAAGGAGAAGAACTGAATAAGCCCCACTCTTGTCGTGGGTGCTGCCCTCTCTCAAGAATGGGTGACTGCCTGAAGAGGGAAGTTTCTCTGACTCATTCGGTGAAATGTCGTAGCTACAGGGGGGTCTCTTGTTTAGAGAAGACAAATGTGGGTGGTGCTAGGACCCTTTCTCTGTTCCTATGTCTCATATACCCAATTCAGAAATACATAGATAGGGCTGAAAAGCTTGTGGATGATATATAACCTTAGAAAGCATGCAGTCCTTTTTCTGCCTTTACTACTTCGTATTTTACTTTGCAGAAGAAAATGCCTCCTACAAAAGGGAGGCATTTCTCAGAGTGAATTTAATCTTAGAGCATTCCCCCAGTTCTGGAACCCAGAAGGCCAATTGATAAAGTACGTTTTGGATGGAAATTTGGTCTGTCACTTTACATGCAGACGTATGAGCAGTATTGTGTGTTAAATGCACAATCTTTGGACAACTTTAGACACTGTCATTTGCTATTTAAACTTAGTTTGGAAACAGAGGCCATCATGCTCATTTGGTCTGATTGCATTAGATCGCTTTAGTAAATAAAGGTAGAAGAAAACATTGAGTTGGCCTGCTTTTTATTTCTTGATGTGGATGCTATGTAAATTTATGTACCTGATTATGCAAATTGCTTTGCTCAGGTTTGTTGGCAAGTCAATATGCCCCCTTCTTCCAGCATGAGAAATTTGGGTGGTGTTCAGTCCTTTGGTTCTGGTTTGAGTTGAGGACGCTATAGACCTAAACAGCCCTCTTAGCCTAAGGTTCCAATTGATCGCTTCTATTTGTAGTGCCGAATAATGTTACGGAGCGAAAATTCAGCTTTTCAAATTTCCACTCAGCTATTCTTATTTACTATTTTTATAAGTCAATCCTAAAGCGTGCTCATTGTACGAAATGCTTTTACAAATCTTATTTGGTTGTTATGAGGATTTTAAATTCCTAGTCAAGCAACTGGTTATATAGTTGCCCTATTGTTCCCTTTTGCAAACACTGATGAATGGGGGGGAATAAAATAAGGGGAAACATATTTGGCTTATATTAAGGTCTGTTTTAATGGAATAATACTTAGGGCAAAGCATGTGTGCCTCATATACACATCTTTAAGGAATTAGAGAAATACAGTAACAATTCAAAGATAGGAGCCCCCGTGAGTCAAGCATCAGTCAGACGAGCCAAATGCCCCCCCAGAACCATATCAAGCCCAGGCAACTGCGGATGTTTTGCAACAGTCAGCTGGTGGGGGCTAAAATAATTGCCAGATTTCCCTTAATTTTGTAGCAATCCAACCCCATCGAAGCAGGGCAAATCCCTTAATTCTAGGTCATAACACAGCAGCACAGAGATTGGGGTATTCTGCCGACTGTGTTGGCACCCTGCTAGGAAACATGGCTCTTTCTTGCACTTTTATCCTGCTATGTTCCAGAGTTGGGCCAATAGTGTGTGGGTGGCCTTCTGTCTTCCGTTCCTTTTGTAAGTCATTTGAAGACGTACCCTTCTTGTGCACCTTTGTGCTCTGCTGTCTCTCCCTGTTAACTTCGAGCACATGGGAACCATGGCACCATGCTGCCATGCTAGAAGAGGTGCAGTTCAGCACAGCCGTCATGAGATGCTGCTGTTGCTGCGTGAAGTATTGCAGCAATACACAATCTGGATCTGTAATTCTCTTGAGATAGTCTATCATGCAGATGGGCTCTGGTGACAGAGAGGGGAAAGACAGAAGGTCCTTGCAAAATCAAGTAGTCCCAGATACAGAAGCAGAAGAATGGAAGGGGCACGTGAAGACTCGTCTTTTGGTGGCCTCGCTCCTGCCCCACTCACATCGCCGGACACTCACCTGCATTTACTTATAAAGTCACCGTACTTACAAAGATCACACCCACAATCATATATTTGGGGTATGATCCCATGGCTGAAAGAGCTGAAAGAGAATTCTGAGTCCTTGTCCCCTCCTCAGACGTGCACTCTGAGGTCAGCACTGGGGATCCAACAGCAGAGCACACAGGGAATCACACCAGCAGCAGCTACACGGTCCCAGGTATGGCCTCGGAGATGGAATGTTGTGGGCATCCTAAGAGACAGGTGCTGCTGGCGTATGTCATACCTGGGTGGTGCCTCTGCCTCCTCCCCTAGTGCTTTGCAGAAAATACTGGAAAGGCTGAAAATGACCATCTAAGTATTTTGCAGAGTGGGAGAAGTGTGGAGGCTTCACCTGCATGTTCCTTGTGTCCTCTGCAGGATAGTCATAATCCTCTGGATTCAGAGGGTCACAGGCAGCTGCATTAGGCTATGCTACCCAAGTTTTGTAAATTACTTCTCTGCCCATGTCTAAGCCCTTAAGTTAGCATACAATTGAAACATTGCAAGTCCTGGCAAAACACAACAGTTTTCATTGCCCATCTTAAACCTAGCAAGAATGGGGACAACTTGACTTTCCTCAGGATAGTTTCATGACAAGGGAATTTTCCTGTGTTTCCACCAACCAACCCTCTTCAGAACATAATAGTGGGCCTCTCATGATGATTACAAGTCAAGGATCAGATGGGAAGAGGCTTCATGGCCTGGTGGGAGCTTGAATCTGGGCCTCTAGAGTCCCAGTCCAATGGATTGTAGCCCTTCAATTTGCAGCATGCCATCAGCCCAGCTGAAGCAAAAGCAGAACAATTGAATGAAGCCGGGAGCTTTGTGGATGTCAAGAGAGGTATTTATGGATACCTTGCGACAGACATGGACACCACACTAGAGTGGCGATCCTAGCGGAGTGCTCGTGATTCAGGAGAGCAGATCTCCTCTAGTACCTTATGGGATCCTACAGGTTTTCCTACAACTCTACATGGATTTGTGGAAAAGTTTCCTTAAATGGATGTATGAAACTGGTTACTTTCCAATATCATATGAGCATATCTATAGGGACATAATAAGCCAATAGAATTGGGCTACATATTATGCGTACCAAGAAGAAAGTTGTCACAGTGTATCACTTGTGTAAAGTTCAAGTTTCCCGCTGTTTCACAGGAGAACCTGTTTTACCTTGCATCTGCCCCCGCCCGTTTACACAACACGTCTTCTACAGCAAACTCCACATCCCTTATGATAACTTCTTAGCTACCAGCTGTTGTTCAATACAACCTAAGTGTTGGGTCTGGGATGAAGGCAGGGGCTATGGAAGTGGGCAGAGATCATGGCATAATGCAGTAGGGCCAGAAGCAAAGGGTCAGATAGCACCAAGGCATAGCAGGACCAGGAGCAGAGACAAATTCAGGGACAAGAGAGGGTCAATACCTGGCAAGGCCTGGTAAGTCTGGAGCTGGAGGCTGAAGAACAAGCAATGGCAGGCACCAACAGGCATGGCAGGTCCAAAAACGAAGGGAGAGTCAGGAATGAGCAAGGGTCAGAGGATGGCAAGTCGTGGCACAAGCTAAGGCATGGCCAGGAGCAGGAAAGGGTCAGATATCCGGTAAGGCATAGCAGAACCAGAGAAGGAAAAGCTCAGATCCCTGGCAAGATGTGGGGTGGGGGCATATACAGAGGGAGTTTTATCCTTCTCAGTGCCCAGTGGTTCTGATCCAGATTGGGTGTGACCATAGCTACATTAAAAGAACAGAAATGGCTAGGGGCAGAACACACTACCCAGTTAATGGAATGTGTTTTGGACCCATAGTAGAAAATGTGTAATAACAAATACACTAAACATTTACACTTTGTGGTCTATAGTCTTCAAGAAAAGAACTGCAATGCTTCTGACTCATTTGTGGAGCTGTGCTTACAGTTAATTACCTTAATATGTCTTTCCAGAAAAAGTTTAGGCTGAGCCACATGGCTTTACTTCCCCTCCTGCTTTTACACACAGCTTTCCTCCCACTCCTTTCCTTGCCTCTGCAATGCAACCAAACCTTGCTGGAGTAATTTTCATGGGTTGTGAAAAGAGGACCAAAGGCCTGAGAAGATACCCGCTGTCTTCCAGAGAAAGGCAGGCCACATCTTCAGGGAAGCCTGTGGGATTGCTAATTTGTGGGAAGAAATGAAAAAAGGAAAACCAACCAGCCCAATCGTCAACGAGTCTCTGAGCTAATGTGTATGAAACACTTTGGCCACTACAACACACTATGTAGAAGATGCTAGTGATTGCAATAGCAAGAAAAGTAACAGTAATAATCCCTCAAAATTCAAGTGTAAAAATATGGATGCTCAGTTTTGGTAGGGCTGAAATGTTTCTAGTTCTTTTTAAATTACCCTTAAGGGTCACTTTCTTTTTAAGTCTGGCTACAAGTTTGAATGAGATCTCATGTTTCCATACAGGTATTTATGCTAGTTTTCACAATACACACCCAAGATTAGTTAACCTACAATATTGTGAGGTAAGAAATGACTCCTGTCAGGTAAAACAGGGAGAGATAAGGAACGATGTGCCAACAATCAAGGGGAAAAGTGCAGGGGGAGGAGGGGGGAAGGAAGGAAGGAAGGAAGGGGGGAAGGAAGGAAGGAAGGAAGGAAGGAAGGAAGGAAGGAAGGAAGGAAGGAAGGCCCTCCAACCCATGACACATCAAATAACAAAGCATGGGATGTCCTCAGTACAGACTTCCAGCCTGAGCTTTTTGTCCTCTGCATGCAATTCCTGCTGACAGACACGCAAAATTATGCACCAACCTTTACACTGCTATTTTTCTTATATTTTGGTTTTCTTTGTCCCTCTCCCAAGTAAAACCCAATATGTGTCAATGGTATGTTTTGATCCCTGTAGTTACATTGATCGATGTGTCAAGGGAAACACAGGGAAACAAAAAAAGTCAAATGGCATTTTCATATATCAGCATGAAGTTAGTTCCTTGGGAACAGAAATGCCCTGCATCGTAACATGAGGGAAGGAGAGGAAAATATGTGGAGGTGAGAGAGAGAGAGTGAGCGAGTGTGCGTGTCAGGCTGGCACCAGGAATATAATTTAGTGTGCAGGTATTTGATTTGATAGAAAACCTGCCTTGGTTTTTGAAAAAAAAAATAATAATAAGCAAATCTAGGTTCCTGACAAGGTTGTAATTCATGGAGAGGGGCTGAGGCAACAGCTTCGGTTTGACGTACCACTCCAGCCTAAACCCTTGATGGTTTTCGGTGATCCCCTAAGAGGGTAGCATGTTGCAGCTGGCAAAAAAATAAACAAACCTAAGCTCTATGCTAACAGAAAATTTTTAGATTTATGTCACGAGCCAAGGAAAAACACTGACATGCTTGTGAGCCCAGGTTTGATTTGGCCCTTCCCTCACACACAGCAACGGTTTCAAGCAGGAGAAGACGGGCAGCCCAAAATCTGTTGCAGGCAAGCATGGAATGGGCAGAAAAGGGTTTGATTCTGGCTGCCTCTCCCTTTCCCTCCCTCCCTCCCTCCCTCCCTCTCTCAAAGACACACACACACACACACAGAAACTTTTGCTTTTTGAATCTTTACCTTAAGTTTAGTAACATGAATGGCCTCTGACTCTCCATAATTTTCTCAAGAATCTCAGCACATTGCTCATTTTAATGGTTTCACCGGACATCTTTTTATTAACTGCAAACTTCAGGAATAAGTGCAACATAACATAAAATCATGGTTAGGTGGTAACTTTGGAACTGGGTTCAGAAAAAACTCCAGAGACTGCCCCATTTAGTTTCAGCCATATGCTGAAATTTGAACTCCACCATGGTCCTGATTGAACCACTGAATGGCCACTGAATGCACCTTCTGTACCAGCTTGGCCTCTATTCCTGCCTCAGCACCAGTTATTTAGCCAGGGCACTTCTCCTTAAGTCACATTGCTTTCCTTCTGTGATATTTGCCTTCTAGGAAATGCATGTTTTGTGTAAGGTTCTGCCCTCCATGGCAGACATTTTCGAGAAATTACACTGTCCCAAATTTCAGAAGTGCACCAGCCCCCAAAAGCTGGGGGACTGTGTTCCTCACTTCTCCCATGAGAAGCTGCCGTCACCTCACACCAAATTATGCTAATTTCCTCACAGAGAAAAGGAAAGAGGGAAGCCATCGCCATTTGGCATGCCGTATATAGCTAAGGTAAACAGGAAGCCTCTTATCTGAACCACATTGAATGTTCTTGCCCCCAGCCATCCTGGTCCCTGTGTCAAAGGGGTCTCCTGCTTTTTGCCTCCCAAGATGGGTTTGCCAACTGGGAGGGAAGCCGCTTGCACATTGCTATTCTTGAGCACGTGGGGTGCTCAACTGAAGGGACAGTGTGTGTAGGGTGGAGAAGCATCTCCATTGCCCAGTCGGCATGTGGTTGTATTTCCTAACTCTCCACAGGGCGCTGGCCGTTTCACCAATCCAGCTCTAACCTCTGTGTGTGGGAGGAAAGAGAGAGTGGCGGGGGGAAGGTATTGAAGTAGAATTTTGATTTGGAAACACATGTTAATGAATATTTAAATATGCATACAACTGAATGCACCACAATGCAATGGGTAGGGATAACATTTACATTACAAAGGGATTCATTCTGAACACAGATTCCAGAGTTGATGTTGACCATCCACACTGGCTGCATTCACACAACATGGCAAGCAACCCTGTATGGTTACCATGGTTGGCAGATTTTTACCATGATCTACCTGACAGATGATCAAGTGGTTTCTATATTATCATGGTTTCTACCTCCCTACACAGTCCTTCTATTGTTGGTATGTATCCTACCAGCCACCATGCAATTCTAAGGTATTTGTACCCTGACCATTTCTCCTCTCTCTTCTTCATTGTTCCACACATAGAGGCCAGATGGCTGGAGTGGCTCCTGCAGTTGCCACTCTTTCCAGAGAACTCTGTGGTAGTTGCATACCAGGACTGTGGAAACAAATATTCTGAATTTGGACTACAAGCCAGAGTGGTATGGAGAAAGCATAGAATAAACTGTTGCTTCTCATAGTGGTTCCTAAAGACCAAACTTACACAGCTAGGTTCAGACAGCATGGCAGTGCAACAATGGCAAAAAACAAAAACAAACAAACAAAACCCACAATGGATTGTTGTGTTGTCTGAACGCAGCCATCCTATTATTTTCATTGAAAAGTATCTGAATCCCTACCCCCAGTTGCATGTATCAAAGCAGTCAGTGATGAAAAGTGAATTGGAGCAAGGAAGTTCTGATCCAAGTAAGGGTATATTGATCCAGTTTCCTTGGCAATGGAACATGTTCCCTCCATTCCCACCCTTCTCTCACCCTGACATCCCCCTCCCAGTTGCAAAAAATTTCACATTCTTTTGGAAAGTGGAGAAATATTGCTGCAAGAAGGAATGAGGCACATTTCACATGGATATACTTTTTGGGGAAGGATCCCCTATTTCTTTTTCAACTCAACACTGAGCATAATTGTAAAGGTTCCTTTTCCAACTCTCCCTTTCCTCCCTCTGTCATTTTTAAAGTGTGTTTGTTGATTCTACATTATTTTATTATTTTATCTCACAACGTAAGTATGCAATTATTTGATTTTTGTGACACATTTCGATCATTCAGTTGAAGGCCCATTCTATTATAACTGCTAACAGTAATGCATTTCCTTTGCAGGTTACTTTCAGAAGCATTAGGATCTGGAGCAAAGAATATCTTGTTTCTCAAACAATAAGACAAGGCACCCCATTCTTAAAAGCACACAGATTTTAGACTCCCCATTACTGAGTGAGAATTTACAAATAGAACTATAGCTTGCTTTTTATGATATTTTCTGAAGGGAAGGGGTCCAAATGCTGGCATTTTGCAATTGCCTTTTCAAAAAGGAGCCTAAAAGAAGCCATGACAATGTATTGAAATATTTTTAATCTTTCTTAGTTTCCATGACAATATATAAACAGTTGTGTCTGGTGCACCGTAGAGTAAAACAGTCAGTATAACCACTTTTTATATTAAAAGAGTAGAAATTAGTCAATATTCTTCTGAACTTTAAATAGACTGACTTTTAAAACATTTTGTTACCATACCGACAAGATGCAGCCTTGCCACTACCTAAAAACAACATACAAATAGAGAAACTCATATTCTCTTTCAGGGCTTTGCCCTTCTTCGGGCCCAGTTTCTAATCTGCAGAAATAGCAGTAGCAAACTATGGGTGTGCTAAAGATTAATGCTATTATCTTAAAAGCACATGCTGGCAAACCAGCTTCATAGCACATACTCAGAGCAAATGTTTGAGGCTTGGGCTACAAACCTAACCGCGTGTACACAGGAATAAGCCACACTGAACACAGAAGGTCCTATTTCCAACCAAGTGAACCAGCGCAGGATTGCAGTGCCTGTGAGTTCTCATTGGATTATGCAACAGGCATCTCCCTGGAAGACTTGCTTTGATGAGTGTCAATGCATCAAAGCATCCCTTGACATAAGGATTCCCCGGTAGCCTTGTTTCTATACATCTCCCTGATTTTGACTGAACAACTGATTTTAAACCACAATGGGATGTAATATTAATTTATGTTTGATGCAAAGCTATAGGAAGTAACAAGAATTAAAACAAAGTAAACATAAGTACTAAAATCTAGTCATTAAAAGCATCACTGAAGGGAAAATGGCTTACTCATCATCTTCATCATATTGGCACTCTTACACTTTTATCTGTTTCTCAGCAAACCAATGGGCCATTGTTGCATGTTACAAATCAATCAAAATATAAAGCACAACACAAGAACTGAGATGATGTGCTGTTTCAATGCAAAGAAGCACAGCAGGAAAGTATAATATGGACTACATTAAAAAAATAGCACCAGTCACTCCCTGCCGGTGCAAAGGCCTTTGTAAGGAATAAGGCGTAGTCAAAGGGGGTGGGGGGAGCCAGTTTCCTGCAGGTCCGCCTTGGGGATCCCTAAAGGAGCTTCTCTAGGAACACAATTTTATGAAGCGTTCTCCGCAATGGACAAGCCCCTGTTCCTTGTAACTGTCCATTCTGCCTCTGATGGGAAGGACAACAAGGCCTCTCTCCCAGGGCTTCTCTTTCAGAACTTAGGGCATCCCGTGTCACATGGAACTTAGGCACAGACTGTTTGGGTAACTTCTTCAAGTACTCGCTTGGGTCATGCTGGGCTTGCGTGTCACAAGCTCTCTACTCAATATCCACTGAAAGGCTGAAACAACAGGAAAAACAATTTATACTGCATGAAAAAATGCAGATTTATAGACAATAACATGCACATTTTCTTTCTCAGATAAGAGGGATAAATCTGTGCATGGAAGTTAGGAAATGCACAACCAGACTGTGCATGGAAGTTAGGAAATGCACAACCAAATCAATGCAAAAAATGGTATTTAAAGGTTGACCAACCAGACAGGCCACCAAAGGTCATCCTTGCTTGTTTGGCTGAGGACCAGTGTGGGGAGTGTTGCTAGGTATTCCTTTGGGTATCTTGGACAAAGCTACTGCTGCTAATCTGCTCTCTGCATTAACATTTCTAATGCTCCAATACATGACAATTATTTCAGCTGTTGAACTTCATTACTTGTGGGAGAGTGAGAAGAAAATAGCAATCAGGGGAAATAAAATAAGAAAGTGTGGTTAATGCTGTGATGTTTCATTAAAGGATTAGTACCAAACCACAGGAAAGACATTTTAATAGTTTGCTAGTGTCTGTGGTCTCACTGAACTAAACATTCTGTCCTAGTCAATTGCCAGATGTGGAAGCATCCGATTCCCACTCCCTCTTCTCTCTCAAAGTTGCATTGCAATTCGTGGAAAAGTTGGGCAAAGTTTTTAGGTACCCTGGAATGCTGTGTTCCCTGGCATTCATTTCAAATACATGAGCAATATTGGACCAAGAGTGACCCTCCCCCAATCCTGGCTGCATGAGAAATTTCTTTCAGTTCACTTTTGATCAGAATTTCTCCAGCTTTAACCTTCCAGACCCTGCATAGACCCAAATGAAATTTGCTGTCAAAGTCCAAACATTTCTGAACTTACAGAACAAAATGTGTTCAAAGCATGCATACTTTGCAAAAACATTTATGAAATGTGCAGACTTTTTTAAAAGATGATTTGGTAAATGGAAGATGAATGCTTATATTTCAAAGATGTACATGCTTCATGCATATGCTTGGAACTATGTGCACGAAACATGCACCAAAGCTCATAAAACAAGAGAAGATCACCATCCAACACAAGACCAAGATGAAATGGCTTTTCAAGTAATTTATTTGAAGAAAGTCATCCAAGTTCAGTTTTGCCTCTATGCACATCCTGAGTGATGTGGGGAGTCTAACCCTAACCCATAACCACAGCATCATGGAACAGATGTGGAACCCATGATCCACAGAAACCAATATTTTAATTGTTAATCTGTTTTTAATGGTTGGTGTCTTAATGTGGCATGCCTTTTATGTCAGTTCTGTTAAGATGTGATAGGATGTTTTTATTGTTGTTATTTGATTTTAAGGTTTTTTAAAATGGTTTTATTGCTTGTAACCCACCCAGGGAGCCATGTGGCTAATGGGGTGGCTAGAAATCAATTAATTATAAATTTTTAAAAATGCCTATTTGCAATCAGGTTAGTGCAGATTCAAATACTGCTCTTCTACTTAGCTTTGCATCTGGGCCCTGAAGGATATATATCAGAGTGGAGAAACTGTACACCTCCAGATGTTGGACTACAACTCCTATCATTCCTGACCAGTCTCCACTCTGGCTGCCTATCCCTGATGTATATTTGCAATGATTGTTCTGTGCAGGGTGGCAATAATTTTTTGTGTTCAGGAGGCCTGTATTCCAGCACCATCCGAACTGTCTTTCACGCATGTTAGGAGCAACTGTAGCTGGCTATTTCTATACCTTTCAGCAATAATGTAAAACTAAATTATTATACTCACCAGGCTGGTAAGTCCAGGAGAGCACCACAACACCTTATTTTTTTGAGACTTGGAAATCCTTCTTTTGCCAGGGGAAAGATACTCCTATGGAACACGATTTCAGCAGCCCACCAC
>NW_025336669.1:1026864-1070071 GCF_004798865.1 Varanus komodoensis | reverse complement strand
GGTGTATTTATTTATTTTCTATTTTATTTTATTTATTACAAGCATTTATATCCCACCCTTCCACCAAGCGCTCAGGACGGCTTGCACAATATAAAATTACAATGTAAAACCTCAATTATTTAAACAACATAAAACAACACATATTACACCTTTTACATGTAAAGGTACAATATATTTTTATTTAGTTGGATTTTTGGTTTATAAGGGGTTTTGGCTAATGGGTGCTAAAGACTTGAAACAAATGGAATGTCTTGGGAGCTGTGTGTGCAGAGGGGCATGGAGATGGCAGTAACGCTCTGCAAGCAGTCCCCTTCCACTGGCAGAACAAGGGTTCTAGGTCCAGCTGGCTGTGGCATCACTTCAGCATCTTGAAATGGCTGGAAGGTGAATTCAGCCTCCGCCCTCTCACACAGGCATCCCCACAGACTGGCTTGTGCTCCCAGGCAGGCACAGGGGCAAACAGTGGACCACCCGTTCCCTGTCTCAGACCTCTACCTGGATGTGACTGTGGGGCAGAGGGAGGGCTCACCCAATGCCAAGGGGGGCTGGAGTTGGTGGCATGTCTCCACTTCCTCATGCAGAACTGCCTTCTGACCAGTAATGCATGGATGCATGAAGGGGATGGTAGAGGAGATGATGATGATGATGATGATGATGATGATGATGATGATGATGATAGCAGCTTGCTTTGATATACAGTGGAATACACATTAACTGCTTGGTTATCACTCTCCAGATACCTGAATGAAAACATGCAACCTGGAGGATAAATGTGTACACACACACACACACACACACACACACTTTATGTTAAATAATATATGTCTCTTTATAGCAAACAAAATGAAGGAATTGTGTTTCCATATATTATTTTTAACTTGGTGGTGCCCCTTTAAACTATGCATTTTTTATCCTTTTGCATATATTAAAGGGCAACTTTAAAGCTTTTCAGACCAAAAATAACCAGCCTGAAGGAACAAAGAGGACGCTTCAAAGTCTCCCTTTCTGTAGGAAGTGCTTTCAAGCACAAAAAGCAGGAAAAATCATATAGAGTTGTGAATGGCGCTATTGTCATTCAGCCCTTCCTCCATGAAGCTTTACAAACAATTGCAGAAAAGAAAGGGTAGATTCTTTGCAGGAGCAGGAAGATGCATTTCCCTGCAAAGCCCTGACTGGGTCCTGGACCGGTATCTGACAAATAGACACTCCGAGCGCTTGTTCAGCGGATCAGAGGAATAAGAGACGTAAGAGACAATTTTGCTGAACTGAGGATGGCTTCTGGCCTTTGCTGGACTTATACCTATCTTGTTTACTTCTTCAAGAACAGCCGGAAAAAAATTGATAGACTTTCTTAAAGTGAATTTTTACACTTGTGCGTATTTGACAAGAAAATCAAGCTTTTGTTTCAGACAGTTGTTTTTGTTTATTCATCCACAATCTATAGCAAAGAAAAAGAACAACTCCCAGACAATGCAATTCCCATGGAAGTAGCCGTCTACCACTATTATGGAAAGAATAGAATGAGGATAATTACAGGCAATCTTCCCATTCAAATGTTCAGTCAAATCCATGAGGATATAAAGTGTGTGGTGGATACTGAGATACACGTGTGGATCTCACCCCCAATGCCATAACCCCTTCCCACCTGAATTGTATACCCTGTGAGTGTTCCACTTAGTATCCTCAGCATCCCCCTACAGATATTTGCACCGAATGTGGGAAGGTCAGAAGCTGAGCCAGCACTGATGGAGAGTCAGCACTAAGCCTCTTCGGTGATCTGAATTTCAGAACAGGGCCAATGCCATCTCTCATCAGTTCCGATTACATCACAGAATGGAACCTGCCTTCAAAATGAGGCACACTGAGCTCGACATTCCACAGCAGGAAGGACTTGCCTTTCATTTTACCCAGAGTAACAAAAGAACTTTTAAAATATACGTATTATTAGTTTCCTCTTTCAACAGAGACAATCCTGCCAAACAGACCTGGTGGTCCCTGGTAGGGCCGCCCAGCCATGAGACAGGGTGAGGTGGAAGATGCTGTCTCAGCTGGAAGATGCTGGGAGGCGGCAGAACACATGTGCTAAGAGGCCATGCACACCACGGCAGACTCACCTGTCTTGAACCGGAAGATGGAAGAAGTTGTGCTCATGTGTTCAGCATCTTGCCCAAAATCCTGACGAGAAGGAAAGAAGACTTTACTTAGTGTCAAATGCACAGTTTTGTCATTCAAAGGACCTGGCAATATAAAATCCCGTGCCAAGCAACCATGTCAGAAGACTGCAGACAGTCAGGCATCTTAGGCTTGTGGATCCTTTCTAGAGCAAACACAGGTACAAAACAAAGTAAACAGCCCATAATCAATCAATCAATCAATCAATCTCTTGGGCATGTTCTATGACTGAAGGGTCTTAACCACGCATTTAATAATAGGATGGATTGTGGTAATTTGAAGAACTATAAAATTAATGGTTAACCTGCCTGCAATTCTTAGGTAGTATTTATTTGGCTGTGCCCTTCTGCGGTCCTCACTCGGGTTCCCTCTGATAGCGATTATCCCTGACAAGTTTCCCTTCAACAACAAGCCGCTTTTGACCCCATCGCACCTGGCAGGCAGGCCTGAGCATTCCATTGCTGACCCTTCCCCAATGTGGCTGGCACTGCAGCAATTACCAGCAATTTATTGACTTTATTTTTGTTAGCACTGAATTATGCAAATAAGAGAGAACCAGCCCAACCTGCCGAGGTGGTGATGTGGCTGAGCAACACATGGGTGCTCGTGGAGGTCTGGATGCATCTGGGAGCGTGTTTTGTAAAGTGACCTCATTTGGAAATGTTTTGGATTTAGTGGAAAGGGCAGTCACAGATCCATCCTTTTCAAATGGCTTGAATAGGCAAATCTGTTTAATCTACAGTAACCTCCTGTATATAATACAAACCATAAAGTCTTATCCAAGCATTTGTGCATGCATTTAAAATATATACTAGAGCCTGTGCAATGTTTAGACAATAATCAGTAGCATAGGAATTAGGTACAGAATGGCAGGCATTGTTAAGAGAGGAACGCTGGAAAATCCGCGTGCCAGACTGCACAAAGCGCCTCCGTGGACAGTGGGGGCTCTTCCCTGCACAAAGCCCCCCTCTGCCTGCAGAGGGAGAGGCAGGACAAGAGAGCAGCCAGGCCTTGCACACTTTCCGTCCTTGGATGCATCATACATTTCATCAGAAACACCTGGATGAGGCATCCTTTTCACAAGGTTTCCCTCCATGTACATGTATGAAGGGTGAGAGTATTGCTTGCCATCCCGGTGTCTTTAGCCACATGGGTAAGAAACTCTGGAGCAGGGCTGGAGAAAGGCCATCATTTCTTATCAGTAGTCTCTTATTTAAGGAGGTGGCAGGAGTCACTTTATATGGAGTCAGGTACCTGACCCATTTCATTCAGTACTGTCTATATGAGCAGTGGATTTCCAGGGCTTCAGACAGGTGTCATTCCCATCCCTACCTGGGAATGTTGAGGTGCAACGTGCAGTTCAGGGTTCTCAGTTCTCAGATGCCCTACTGGAAAAAAGAGCAGTGAGGGAACTCTGTCTGCTCTGCTCCTTCCAGGTGTCCCTGCCTTCCAAGATTAGGTATGTGGCCTTTTCTGTGTGGGGGTACCCTGGCTTTGGACCACCCTCTCCAAAGATGCTTACCTGCTGCCATCATCCTAGCATTTCAGCAGCAAACGGATCAAGTACTTTTGCCAACCAACATCTGTGTCATTTGAATTTCATGCAGCCCTGCTAGGGTACTTTCCCCTCCCTTTATTACTTTATTTATTAAAATTAGGATGGTTTTTTAAATTGTTCTAATTTTAATTACTTTTTTTCCAAAATATATGCTAATCTTGAAAATTTGTTTTTATCCTGGAACAGTAGGGTGCAGATTGTGTAATAAATAAAAAAGAAAAAGAAACACATGCTAGGTTTTCTTGATTAATTTTACTTGTAAACTAATTGGTGGAAGCTAACATTTTCTCCTGGAGAGCACATGAGATTCTCACATGTGTAGGGTCAGGAGGAACAATCTCTGGACTGGTACACTATGATTCTGGAAAATGAAAAGGAAGGAACATCAGGGGGTTTTTTTGTAACTGTGCATGATCCCAATGTCTAGAAATGCACTCTATTTTAATCACTGTGCATAAATCCAGATTAATCGAAATAAGTCTGAAATGGCTCTGGCCAAAAGTGACTCATTCTGGCAAAGTTGGGTCACTTATCTCTGATTCTCTGTTTCTTCCAAGTATCGTGCAAGCAGGGGTGGGGTGTATGGAGACCAGGCAAGCTGCATTGACTTGCTGCATACAAAGTGATCTGTCTGTGAGGCAGCCAGCACTCTGGCTGGAATACTGTGTATACAAAAACAGGTTTTAGCAATTCAGTCCTTTTGCCCTTCCTCAAATGCTTGGGAACAACCAGAAGCCATGTTTGTGGTCACACTGGCTGCAAAATAAAGAGGCAGACAAACACATCATGCAAGGTGACAGCAATCGTGGGTGCAGACTAGGGATGGATGAACAAGCAGTTTTTGTGATCACTGATTTTTTGCACACTGCTCTGAAGTTCACTTTGCCCTGTTTCCCATGATCAATTGCATTCTTCATTTTATTTGAATAGGGAAAGTGCATATTTCAAATGGAAAAAACATGTTTTTAACAGAATGCACCAAAATGTACGTCATAGAAACAGAAACAGAGTGAGTCAGAAGGGGCCTCCTGGGCCATCTAGTCTGACTCCCACTTCCAGCTGGCTCTGCTCATGACATGCCTACCATGTGCGAGTCCAGTCTACCCTTGAACACCCTCACTGATGGGGCCTCCACCACCTCCCGTGGAAGCCCATTCCATGCCCTAGGGGTCCTAACTGTCAGGAAGTCCTTCCTGGCATCCAAATTGAACCTCATGATGCAAGGCAAGAAATGTACATTCAGAAATGTGCACTCTTAAAAGTGCATTTTTAAAATGTGAAATCAAGTCTGGTGATAAATGAACATTTTTGGAAAAAGTGCTCATTTGCTCATGTTTGAGGATTGCAAATGGGGCATGTTGACATGATCTGCAAGTATAACAAAAAGTCTTATACACTCCTAGTGCAATTAATGAGCAAATAATTGTAATTTAAAATCAAGCACATGCACTTTCTTGGTTCACACCACATAACAACTGCACAAGTGGCTGAGAGCAGGCATGCTATCTTCTACATGAGCAGTTCCTCCAGGTTGGCTGTGTTGTCTGAATCTGAAGCACTGGATGGTTTAGGGTCTAAACATCTGTTAACTGTAAGTTGTAGTTTGGTTAACTGCTGGGTTGTTTGGCCCCTTACAACACCCCAGTGCTTCAGATTGAGACAACATACCAAGCAGCTTAGAGAGGGCTTCTGAGGAGCTTCAAAGGTACCTCTCCAACCTAGGAGGATAGGCATCAACATGGGAAATTCAGTTCAATGTAAGCAAGTGGAAAGTTCTGGGGCAAAAAAGCCCCAGTGTAGGCCAATGTGGTCTGAGCTAGCAGTGGCTAATCAAGGAAAGGATCTCAGGACTGTGGTTCATAACTTGATGAAAATGTTGACCCACTATGCAGCTGCTGTGAAAAGGGAAACTTATTATCATTTGATAATAAAACTGCCAAATGGTATTCCCCTTATACTAATCTTTGGTGAGATGAGACCACACTTAGGGTATTGTGTACAGTTCTGGTTGATGGACCTGAAAAAGTTTACTAATGAATGTGAAAAAGTGCAGAGAAGAGCAACTGAAACGATGAAGGGGGTGGAGCAACTTCTCTGTGAGGAACATTCACAACAACTGGGACTGTTTAGCTTAGAAAAATGGTAAGAAATTTAAAATTATGCAGAGAAAGTGGAGAAGTAAGCATCTTGCTCTGTCTCCCATAATACTGGAACCGAGAGTCCCTCATGAGGCTGCTTGGTGTGAGATTCAGGACAGATAAAAGGAAATACGTTTTCACACAGTGCATAGGTAAAGTGTGGAATTCACTGCCTCAGGAAGAAACTGTGGCCACCCCTTTGGATGGCTTTAAAGGGGAGCTGGACAAATTCATGGAGAACGCTATCAATGGCTATTAGTCTTTGGGCTATGTGCTACCTCCATTATCAGAGCATGCCTGTGAAGAACAGCCACTGGGGAGCTTGGGCAGGGAGAACTCTTGTACTCAACCTCCTTGAAGGAACCTTGAAGGGGCAGTGGGTTTGCCACCACATGAACGGAGTGCTGGACAGGACGGGTCATGGGTCTGATCTGGCATGGCTTTTCTTGCGTTCTTCCCTTCTTATGAGCCACTTGCAGTTGTTGAGTACAAGCAAATAGCGCAGGTGCTATGTAGGTAGCATGCACATTCTCTTCTGCTCATCCCCAGCAGCCCATGGGTTGTTTAACCCATGGGCTGTCATGCCATGCCATGCCAATCAGCTCCCTGAAACAAAGAATGGTATCTTGGATCAGCTGGACCACATTCCATCATTACCATTGTGCCCAAGGGAATGTCAATCCCTGTTACAAACCATTAACTAATCCTCTCTGGAGAATAGCCCATACTCTTTTGGAAGCAGGACTAAATTACACTAGTTGGATCTGATGTTAACACAGATTTTCTCTATCAAATTTAGTGGATAGATCTGCTTGCATAATTAACAGAGAATCGTTTGGGGAGTTTATGTGAGGGGGCGTTTATAGAATTCTGCACTCAGCCACAAAGAATAAAACAAATCATACCAAAGCTGGGAAATTACTGCCATGTGTTGAACTGTGATCTGGGCAAGTGGTGAAACAATTAGATGCCTACTTCACAGGCCCCCAGTGTGCTGGAAAGATTATCTCCGAGTGGGTGAACTCACAGCCAAACTTCATGCTACATACGGTTCTGTGTTTTTCTCATTGTTTGCTTCTTAATTCAGGGCATTGTCCTTAGTAGCCCTTTCTAGCTGGCTGTTTCTCCCTAAGGGAGAAAATATTTAGGTTCTATATTTCCACCCGGGTGCTTTCTTGGATGAGATTTTGAGCAAACAGGCAATCAAGAGGAAGATTCTTAAGGAGCTCCTCTACCAGCTTTTGCCCATCCTGAGGGACCATGCACGTCTGCTTTGCATTCAGAGAAAAGCCACAAGAAAGCAACCTGGGCTGATAGTTAGCCCTTAGCTTGTCTACTGTCGCCTTTATATTCCTGTTAAAACACTGCATCTTAGAGGAAGATGTGGAGCTGCATTCCACATGGGGTCATGCGGGAAGGATTTGGGGGCAGGTGTCCAGGCTATGCTCAGCTGAACAAGCAGGCAAGCAGGCGTCTGTAAGCACAGCAGCGGGGGCTTCCATTCCAAAATAACAAGAGGGAAGAGGAAGAGAAACAGAGCAAAGTAGGACACACTGCTCTCTATAGTTTAATTGCACTACTGATTCAATATCTTATGGCATTTATCAAATGCCTAAATAAATTAACTTACAATAAAAAAGCAACTGCCTGCAAAGCAAAGCACACATGGATGCACACACACAAATGCTATCAAACGAAGGGGATTCTTTAATGAGAAAGTGCATTAAGAGGTAGAAGTCAAATAGTACCTTGCTTTGCTCTCTTATTAATTCCTGTTAATTCTGGTTAAATCCTGTTGAGGAATGAATAAAATGTTATCGGTATGTTATTTTAGCATAGCTATAAACAAAGATTTGCATAGAGCAACATCCCCTTCTATTAGGTTAGGGGCTACATATACCTTGAAAGACATCACCCGGCCAACGCAAGTCCGTATAGTCAAAGCTATGGTTTTCCCAGTTGCAATGTATGACTGTGAAAGTTGGACCATAAGGAAGGCTGAGCGCCAAAGAACTGAGGCCTTTGAACTGTGGTGCTGGAGGAGACTCCTGCGAGTCCCTTGGACAGCAAGGCAATCAACCCTAACTGCTCTTTAGAAGGCCAAATACTGAAGATGAAACTCACTTTGGCTCATTGGAGAAGACCCTGATGCTGGGAAAGATTGACGGCAAAAGGAGAAAAGGTCAGGAGAGGATGAGGTGGCTAGGTGGAGTCACTGGAGCAGTGGGTGTGGGCTTGGGTGGACTCCGAGGGATGGTAAAGGACAGGAGAACATGGAGGAATGTTGTCCATGGGGTTGTGATGGGAGGGACATGACTTTGCGACTAAAGAAACAAACAGATATGCGTCTGTGGGCAGTGGGGCCACCAAAGCCCCTCCCCCCTTTTCTTTCTTCCAGGTTTGCATTTCAGTGTCAGGCTGAGACTGAGGGAAAGTGACGTACCAGACCTGAAGTCTTTCTGAAGCATGCACCATACAGTTCATCAAATCTCCACAATACTCACAGCTGAAGTACAACTGAATGATCATAACACTAATATTTTATTTTAAAGCTCATTCAAGATCTTGAACTTGGTGCATGACCAAATCTTGCTCACAAACTGTATCAGGCCTGCCACTACACATTTAATCAAGGAAGGGTGTGGATTTTTTAAAGTCACTGACTTAATCTGAAATCACAAAGAAATAAACCCTATTTTCAAAATGGTTACTGAAGTTCCATCTCCAACTCCCTCATGAGGCCTGCATGCAATGCTCTAGCTGTTACCAAGCACAGGCCCGCCTAATTTATAACTCCCCAAAAATTTTGGAGACCTTTTACTATTTGTGACAGCCAGTCAAGGGCTTGACAAAGATTTGTTTTAACCATTCCCTTGGTTGTCAAGCAGTTTGTAGTCCATGTGCTGTTGCTGGTGTTGCTGCATTCACTGTCATGGATATCATGGCCCTCCTCTAGCCTGTATGCTCCATAATTTTCATGGCCATAAGCTGCACGGCCTTCTTCTTGCACTGCTGCTGAAAAACCAAAGCCCTTCAGCTGAGCCTGGTCAACTAGAATGTGATCTATTATAATGTGATCAACTATGTAGTGTGTAGCAAAGCATATTTCTCTCCCTTGGCCAGTGTTTTAAGAAGAGAATGAACCATGAGGCACTGCCTGCCCCTGACCTACGCAGATCTGGACACTGGCATGGAGAAGATTACTCTCAGCTGTCTTGGAAATGGCAACCTTTCATTTGCCGAACGACAGACAGGGACACTGCTGCTTTTACAGTGTGCTGTCTCTTGTCAGTGAATGGCCCGGACTGTTTGGAAGTAGATAGGGCAAAGTTTCTTCATTATGTAACCCTGATTTTGATGTTGATGGGTAAACACCAATAAAGACTTATTTTCCCCTCAAATTCTGCTCACTGATTCAACCAGGATGTCAGATTAAAAAAGCAGATTTCCCTCCTCCCCTTTAGAAATAAATTAAACATATACAAACACTAAGAAAGGGTAGCTCCTACTGAGATTTGCCTTGAGGTAGAATGGCAGCCCTCCTTGCCAAATATCAGGTTTGCTTTTTGCTAGGCTTGGCACCTTTCCACCCCTGAATATATAAATTTGAATGCATAATGGTTATTGCATGTCAGGCTAGTGGGCATTTGGCTCACACAGCTCTGCATTTCCCAATCTGTAGCTACACAAAATGTATGATGTGAGATCCGAGACACCGTGGAAAGTGGTAATGGCTCGAACGGCCTGGAAATAGAACTGGAGCCCCTCCCCAGTCAGAACTGTATTTTTAGGAAATCAGCTAAGAAATGTTTTCCTTGCTCCATTTCCATGTTTACTGGGATACACAACATTGTTACACTCGATTGCATCAGAAAACATGGAAACGGTTCTACAAATTGATCTGACCACAAGATCTCCAAGGAATTTTTCTCTTTTGTCTCCAAGGAGTTTGCTAGTGTAAACAATCTGAAATACATACAGGATTGTACTTAGCTTGCTTGCACTTCCAGGAACACATTTTCACCTTGGTGTGCACCGATTTAACTCTGCAACCATTCATGTGGTAGACTTTTTCCTGTACCCACAACTAGCCTGAAGATGGCCACTAGACGCCAGCATGTGCTCACCCTAGCTCTTGTGTGCACACGAGGGAAGCACCATTGCCCTACTGGAGCCATTCTCTCTTGTAAGAATGCACCCATGCTTACCACGGAAAGGCGGACTGCTAGGGGTGCTAGACTGCCTGGGAACTGGCTCAGTTTTGTGCTGCTGGTGGCCCAAGCAGTTGCACGGTGGCCTCGGTGCAGCCAAGTGTCTTTTACCAAAAATACAGGTGATATGTGGAAAGCAAAATAATTGAAACACAACTGGAAAGGGCTGTAGGACGCCAGGAGATTCTGGCAATGGGACTAAGGTACTTTATTCTCTGCACCAAAGATCCTCTTTAGCTCTGCAGAAAGATACGAAGGGCCAGTCTGGGGTGGGAGCATGCAAACAATGTGGCCAGTGCAGGTAATCCCTGGTAAAGGCCTTTGCAAGGAGCTAATAATTACACTGGCCTGTGTTATCCCTCTTCTCAAGGAAGTTGGCGTCTTAACTGTAGCTCATTTGAGCAAGTGACTATCAGTAGAAACCACAGCAACAACAATACCAACAAAAATGTTTTTAAACTTTATAAAATGTTAAAAGGATTAAATAAATTCTCCCATGGTAACCTTCCCCCTCAGCTTCTCCAAACCCCAAACTCTCCAATCCTCCCCTAAAACAGTTTGCCTTGGGATTATGGGACTTGGCCATTTTCTAACAGCAGGTCTCTTGAAAGAGCATCTTCAGTCTGAAAAGGATACGTTTATCACCCAATATTGCTTTTTTCTCTCCCAAAATAAGGCATTGGGAGTAGGCTGGGGAAGGGACTAGCTGTGGAGGAGATACCAACAAGAACAGGATGGAAACCCCAGCTCAGTAAGGTGCCGATCAAAGGTGTGTCGGCCAAAATGAAATGAGCCTAGATACCATAATAAGGGGAAGCTTGAATTGTGAGTCCTCCATGTTGAAGTTTCCTATTGTCCTTCTTCATAACAAATGGAAAATGCTCAGAACCTCTGACAAACACAGTGGCAGCAGCTGCATCTTCAACAGAGGCAGCCCCTAATCTGGGTGTGCCTGGAACTGAATGAAGGCCCCCCCCCCTAGAAAATGGCACAATCTGCATACTAGTAAAAGCTGGGAAAAATGCTCCTGGCTATCTTTACAACATGACTCCCTGATGCATGCGATGTGGAAGAAGGAAGCTGGTTGTACACCAGAGTTCATTCATGGCCTTCCTCACAGCTTAGCTCACTTCCTAAATGAGGGCTGAGCAGGAGAAAAGTCTGACAAAGATCAGAGGGTTGGATTCCAAGCAGGATCCTCACAACTCAACCTCAGAGCCCTCCAGATGCTTTGGCCTGCAGCCCCATCAGCTATAGCCAGCACAGCCAATGGTGAATGATCATGGGGCTGGGTCACAACAAGTTGCCTGACCTGATCTAAAGAGATGGGCTCTTGGATGCTTCCATGCTTTCTCAGTACTGTCACACTTCACATGCTGTGGCTGAGTTTTAGCCTTCTTACACATACAGCTGAGGCGCAGATTAAATGGCATGCCCAGGGCCAGATAGGAATTCCACCCACACACATCTGGTTATCCAGTCCATCAGCTCTTAAGTACTGGGCTTCCATCCATGGCTTGGAGCAGCTGTTAAAGAGTAGACCAGAGTGGCTGGGATGATTTTGTGATCATGAGTTAAAACTCTGTCCAGTGTTTCTTTCAGAGCATGGAGGCTGAGCGGACCTGGGGTTTGGCAGGGGACGTGAGCTGTTCCTGGAGGCTGGCACAGGGGGATAATTAGAAAATATAACATCCATAAAAATAACTTGCTTTGCTTCCACCCTGCACACAGTGCCACAGGTTGTCTGGACAGCCACTTGGATGCACTTTTTCATCAAAACTGGAGCATGGTGTTTTCCTCTCTTTCTCTTGCTCTCTCTGCCGCCCCATTCACATAATCCAGGAAACAATATGGATCTTTAGAGAGTTTTCCAGTTCATGTCTGCCTGGGACATGAAAGGATTCATGCTGCAGCACATTTATAGAAGAGGAAGAGGAAACAAACCAGGTAGCCTTTAAGCCAGGCACCCTCTCTCAATGACCACTCCTCTCACTTTCAGAAAGCGCATTACATTGTAACTGACATTGCACTGAAAGGGTTTCAAGAGGCCCAAACTGGGAATTCTGTAACATTGTTCTTTGCTGAAGAAGGAAGTTACAAAGGGAAGGAACGGAAAATCCCTGCCAGGTGCCTTTTCCTTCATGGTTGTGGTTGCAGAAGCTAAGTGGGAGATTTAAAATATGGATCTTTGGATGTGAATCCTCTGAATGTCTCAAGAAAATAAAAAATAATAGCCAGCAGTCCATCATCAACTTTATACAAATCCAACCTGACTTCTTGCAATAAAACAAGAGGAATTCTAATTGCATATTTCAATTAGATAACTGGATGGTTGCAGTAAATGCTTTCTCCAGCCTCTGTAGACTTATCACTGATAACACCATTTTTATTTGCTTGGCTCTGCTCTGGCTAAGGGACTGCAGTCCTCTAGTTTTCCAATAAGATTATTTTTCAGATAGACAGAATCCAGAATCTCTTCCACTGAACTCACCACCATCTATGCTTCTTGCCTGTGACCCCATCTTCTTCTACCTTCACCCCTAATGTTTGTTGTTTTCAATTGTGTTGAGGAAATAGAACAATTCTGAGTCCATCACAAATGAGACCCTATCCAGCCTGGTCCTAGGCACAGAATCAACATTTCTTTGAGCTGCCGAGAGGGACACATTCACACAGCACCTTGTCCCCTGTCATTGGGGTTGGGATACATATATGAATTAGGAGGGTGGCATATTAGATCATAGGGTCTGGATCCAGATCTCAGCACATGCAAACAGGCAGGGAGAAGCAGGCATCCCCAGCTCTCCTTCACAGGATCCTCTTGAATCTCCTGGAAATGGAGAGGATGGGAAGACTGACTGGAGTGAGCTGCAGCACGTGTGTGGAAAGGGGTGCAGAAGCAGCTCCCATGCACGGAACGCCTGTCTATGGCAGGCAGATCCTGGAGCCGTGCCAGGGTTTAACGCGCTGAAGAAACACTTCTAAAGTAAGTGCCATTCAAAAGTTCCTTTGCTGTATCTCTGACTGTGAAGTTATCCAATCCTTTGGAAAATGATGGAAGGAGTGGCTGATTTGACTCAGATGGTTTACATGGACTAAGCATACATCACTCAGTACAGAACTACAGCCCCTGTGAATCCAGATACGAAATATCTAGCAATAAAGTTATCAGACATTGCCTAATAAAGGAAACTAGACAAGATTAGATAAAAAGCAAAGGAGGCCAAGCTAATAAATGTCATAGCGATTTACAGATCAGCGGAACAACAGAAAAATGAGGAAGGATGCTGAAACTGTTAGATTAAATGTTTAGAATGTTAAGTATAATAATTTGGGTGGTTGCTTACCAGATTTCAGAACAACTGGAACCTTGTGGAAAGTTAAGTCCTGTTCCAGATTCTTCCCCGCTATCTGCTGCTGAGAATTTGGTTTAGCAATCTGAAGACTTCAGTCTTTTGGCAGCGGGATGGGGAGGACTTGAGGGCTTAGTTAACAGGCATGGTAGCACAAGTCAAATACGTGCCATGATGGGTTCAGTGAAACGGAACATTGTCACAATGTTGCTGCAAGGACAGGTGGATGAGTACATTTCTGGTGCATGACACATTTGCATGCATTCGTTTATAAGTCCATTCACTCTTCTTTCTCAATCAACACATGAATGAAAACCAAACCCAAACAAAAACACATGAAAATATGCAACACTTTAATCTGTGTTGGCCCCGAATCCTCTTTTTGTATGAATTCTATCTTAATTCTGTATTTGTGTATATATTTTAACCCAAACTATATATGCGTGTATAAAATCTGCAGGTTCTGCAAATGGTGCAGACATGTTTAGAACATGACAGTCCAGTCAATTTATGTAGAAATACAGACTGAATGAAATCTGAGCATCCCTTTTCATGTTCTTTCACAAAGCTGCACATCAAACAGTCGATGGCCCCAACAACGAGGAGAGCTTCCACAGAAGTTTTCTAGCATCAGCATCATGCTGCCTCATGCACAGAATCATATCAGGGCTCTGGGATATGTTCACTGCGGCCCATGATGCCTTCTACCCATTTTCCTACCATTCTTGCACTGTTTTGCTTTGCCACAGATCATCAGTGAAGGAAATAAGATGAAATGTCTGCACAAGGCATTCTGATTCTCAGCCTGAGGAGCCCTGCAAAAATGTGAACCCAGTGAAAACCAGGCTCGCCTTCAGTCATGTGGGAAGGTAAAGAGGCTGCCGAGCAGAATATGGGGAGGACATGAGGCAAGGCGCCCCGAGGCTTCTGTGATGGGTGCGGCATAAAAATGCTATAAATAAATAAAGTCACCTGGCAACCTGAATGCTGAATTCATTTGAAGCAGGCGTGGGAGCTGTCCCCAGCTCCTGTTTCAGCTGAATGGCAGACGAGAACTAGACTCCACTGGGACACTGGCACAGTAGGGCTGATGGACCCCACCACAACCCATGCCACTTGCCACTGCCAGCCCCCAGCTGCACCCCCGCCCCCAGACAGGTCTACTGCAGCCCCCCACCTCCCTGTCCATCTGCTGCCAAAGGAACACCCCCCTCCCCCAAATCTGCTGCTGAGGCTTCCACATGTCCACATGCAGTAGCTGGCCCCAGAGTCATTTTAATTCATTAATCCTAAACAAAATCTGAGTAGCAGCTCTTTGAACCAACACGGTGGTGCTTTTCCAGGGGGAGTAGCCCAAGGAAGGTTTGGGAGCCTTGCAAAGACTTCCTTGTGTCCTCACCGGCTGTCTCCTTGACACCACAAGGGCAACATCCAATTGGTTCAGATAATGGCCACTCCAAATGCATATTACAAGAATAGCCTTTTAAAATGGGGTGCCAAAGGGCTGGATGTGCAGGACAGGTGCGGGTGGCCACAGCAGTGGCAGAAGGGAAGAACTCTTCTGAGCATCTGGGCCCTCATGCAGAACCCACACAATTCTATGTATATTCAAAGTCATGCAAATACTGAAGAGTTCTTTGGGTCTTCCCTTGGTGTGCATCCCTTCATGGAAGGACTTGGATCTAAAGGAGGCTTCTACAGTTTGATCGGAGAATGAGATTTTGCATGTCCTGCTTCCCCGCCCAGACCTGAAAATCTGTTCTGGTAGATTCAGGGACCATTGGAAAAGATGTGGAAGGTGACAGAGCAAAACATCTCCTCTCCATTTGTGAATCCAACTCCTTGCATTTCATTTTAAATGTTGCTTCTGCCATTCAAGCTTGCAGGATATTTTCAAAACAATCAAAGCTTTGCTGGTCACATTTAAAACCAATAAATCTTAACAGAATCTTACTAGATGCTTAGCTCAGTAGCTTGTCTCACCAGCCAAACACATAAAATTTAGGACCTTTCAGAACTGGAAATATTGGAGGACACCCCACCACCACCCTCAGATAAGGAAAAAATGCACTTGAAGTTTTGGCAGGCATAGTTTGAAGAAGGAGGCTCTGCTAAAGAATATTGCCCCTGAGTTTATTTCAGCTCTCTGTGTTGTTTCTCTACTCATGCATGCTGTTACTGCGTTAAGTTAGCAAAATTATTTTCTTGGCAATTCTCCCTTCCAGAAGAAAGCCTGGGAAGGATCTCTAGATCTTCCACCCCAAGTGAACTGTGGAACCTATGTACAGCAATCTTGTACAAAACGCCATTTCAATAATGTGGTGTTTCTATTCAGATGGACATAGTAACAAAGTCAATTGAGTTTTGTGATTCACAAAGTCAATTAATTTTTATTAGCATGTGTGGGATGTGTGAAAGGGGAAGTCTCTTTGTTCAGCACATCTTAATTTCTGCTTCAATTTTGGGCAGATCCCTGAAAGAATTCAGCAGAAATAAATGCTTTGATTAGACAGGCACAGGATAGGGCCTCATGCACAAATTCTAAGGAGGATGAGGCAGGTATAACCTAAGATACTGAGTTTTTGAAAGGCATAATAAGCTTCTAAAAACTGGGCTACACAGAATGGTTCCCGCTGACATTCAAGACAGTATAACCCATTCCCAAGGGATGTTGGTGCCTCTTGTGCCAATGGGGCTCCTCATCCATTATTAGCTGTTAATGTGAGCTTTTGGGGAATTATATGGGGCACCAGAGGGATGAAACTATTTGGGAAATGAACTTCAGTATGATGAATGACTTTTATAAAGCTCAAAATGAAAACTGCAATGGATGAAGAGCCCCAGTGATACAGGAGCATCCCTTGTGCAGACCTGAGAACAGAGCTTTCTCATGCTGCACATTTCCTTTGCTACCAAAGGCCAAGGAGCTGGGGACTTGGTATCTTCCCAACAGCTCTACTGAAAAGGGCTACTCTGAGAAATGGTGATTTGGTCATGGTCAACCAGGGATCTTCACGGCTCGAAGGATATTTTGAAGCAAGAATTTCCAGTCCATGTATGAATGAAGTTTATGATATATTTTATCTAGATTCTGCTCCTGCAATTAGTCCCTGGTCGTGAATATGCCAATATGGACCCATAATGACTTCCCAACAGTTCATGACTCCTCCATTTTCTACTTCCTCTATCTTTTGCATTCCCAATTTCTAGTAGTTGTTCAAAGAGAATACATAAAACTTCAATCAGATGAAAGGTGGACTTTGGGGCTACCAAGGAGCCCAAACAAGCATGAAAAGGATATCAGCTTTAATTAGGTTTCTGAGCTTCCAGACACTAGGCCATTGCATTATTTTTAGCCTAGCAAAGCAGAGCATGCTTGGTTACTTGCCATTGTGTCTCATGCCAGCATCCAATCTGAATTTTTCAATGGTCTAAAATTTGATACCTCATCACAGGTATTTCCAAAAGCAGGAAAATATATAATTTTCAGAAACAATAAATAGACAAAACATTGTAAAAATGTTAAAAGGGAAAGCTATTCAAATATCCAAAGGCTATGGTCCAATACAGACCAGCTAACTTGCTTTCAGACATTGTATAAATCCCCTCAGATCTGGGAAAATGATACAAGGAGAAATGCTCACTAGCCAAAGTTAATATTTGCACAAAATGTTGAGTCATATAAATTGGGATTTCCTCTCCTAGTCACTTATTATTGGCATATCATGCAGGTCTTGATCAAACTTGATAGTTCAGGTAAGGAAGAATCTATTCTTTTCCCTTGTTGGAATTAATCCTTCCTGCAAGATGGCTGACTGGACTTTTATACATACGTGCAAACTTTGAAGCACTGAATGAAGGAATGTGTGCCTATGACATATTAAATACGAAATTGTTCTTCTGCTTTGATTCTAAATGCAGTTAGATGAAGGAAGTCCTATTTGAAATGAGTGAGTTTTACATGGCAGTAAGTTGTTTTAGATGGGGCAGAACTATTCTATGGTGAAGAGAGAGAAGTGGTGGGTTGTCTACCACTTACAAAGCCTTGCCAACTCACCTTGGTCAGGGCAGGTGATGTATGTATTTACCTTTTCCCTCTCACCAACAGCCTTTTTTAAAGACGTTTGCTCCCATTGGTTCCAAACAATTCAATTCAATGTTGTAAGCCGCCCCGAGGCCTTGGCAAGGGGCGGCATAGAAATGTTTTAATAAATAAATAAAATAAAAATAAAATATACAGAGGCGGCAAAAAATATCAGTTGGGGGCTGGCATAGGCAAGGACGTTTGAACCTGTGGTCTCATGGGGAACAGAACAGCCAACACACATACCCAGCATACCCCCAGAAAGCCTATTTTCAAAGCCTACTGCCAGAGGGGAGAGGGCTTGGGTTATGCCTTCTGTCAGTATACTTAGGAGTCCTGGCCTGGAATCCACCTTGGCTGCTTCCTAACCCACCTCAGTCAGTTTTTCTGGGGTATGATTGAGTTATAAAGTGACATATTCTGATACCACTTGCAATTTGGTGTGTGTGTGTGTGTGTTTGTTTCATTTTTCACTCTCTCCATTGGGAGCAACAATGCTCATACCTAAAATAGGTCTCAGTAGTAATCCAGCCAAGCACTTTTAATTTCTGATGTCAGGGACCATAGCTTGGGGGGGAGGGGGAGTCTTCGACACTCCCGAAAAGGAGGGTTGTGGCAGCTGTCTCTCTTTTAAGCTCACCATTTCCTGTTTTTCTTTGTTCTTGGTAAAAAGGCAAGAGCAACATCTCAAAGCTCTTTTATCTATGAAACTGTTAAGAGTGGAGCTTGACTTTATATAGCAATCTGATAGAATTCTTTGTCACTTCACAATGATCTAAAGCGGTGATTGTCCTAAAGATGAGGTGACTTTCCACACATCAGATGGTATGAGTTCTAAAACTATATACTGAAGGGTATACCTTGTACAGTTCAGATGGACATAGCCAATCCATCTAGGAGCCATTCCTATCATGGAACAAAGCTTTGGAGACAGTGATTCAATTCTTATTCCGTCTGAATCAACAGCAATGGCCTCAGATATCCAAATGATCCATGACCTCACCCAGTGTAACAAATTCAATGCATTGTTTGCATACAATCCACTCGCAGTAACTTTCAACTGTGCTGATGGAAACTGATTCCTACAGCAGTTCCCCAGGTCCCTGAAAATGCTACAGAGAGAATCAGGAGACCCTGTTTAACAGCATGAGCTGTGTGGTGTGCGGGTTGAGGGGACCCCTAAAAATCAGACTGAGGGACCTTCTGTGAGCATTATTTTCAGGCTACATCAGGACAGCTTTGCATCTGGTGCCCCCCAAAAAGAATATGGGCAACCTTGATAGCAAATGGGGAGTCCTGTGTTAGCTTCTACTCTCTGTATTTGGAGGCTATTGATTACTGGGTGGATTTAAATAAAGAAAGAAATATATACATCCAAACGCAGATTACACATGGTATATGTCAAAACCTCTGTCCAGCTTTTGTTAATTTCATGAACAGGCCATTGGAGACAGATGGATGACAGAACTGTAAACAAATGATTATAAATTCATGAAAAGTGAATCAAGTCAACACATTATAAGCCACATTACCTAATTGCATAATATTAATTGAAGCTAGGGGGAACTTAGGGCGGTGTAGCCATTTAAATGAATGAAGCAAAATAAACTAATAAACCTTTGATTAACATATTGAAAAGAAACAAAGAATAGTTTTAGCAGTCACATTTACCTCATGGCAAAGCTGTGGTAAACCTCACTGGTATTCCAGTGATCTCATGTTTTATTCATGGAAGTTGGCCAGATGTCCTTCTAACCTGGTGTTGCAGTCATTTGTCACCAATGAAATTTTCTTTAAGGATTAGAAATGAGAAATCTTGTACAGACAGCACATATCACTGGTTATGATTATGAAGAAAAGAAAAATACTGGGAGTGGCCATGGAAATTTCAGGCACACAATGAAATGAAGTAGCCACCAATGTCATGGGCTAATATTTGGATGTGAGATGTTTGTCTGAAAGCACCCCAATTAATCAAAAGATGACATATGTGGTTGAAATTCACAGCTGTGAATTGGTTGATTTGGAATTCTACCTCATATATTCTCTTTAATTTTGTTGTATGCATTCTTTTTCAAAGTTCACCCAACTGAATGACTTTTCTCATTTCCTTCTCAGCCCTCAAATCATGACATGCAAAATAAAAGAAAGTCTATGATCTCTAATTCCATTCAAATGCTTTGAATGGCTTCAGTGAAGTAGGGACAGTGATCTCATGTCTCTGCTAGCACTAGAACGAGTCTAGGATATTTCCTTGGATAGCTTTCTCAGAATTTCCCATCTGGAATCCAAAATAGCTAATATTTCTTCCCTAACTAAAGTTATTCTCTTGGTGGTTACTTAGAAGAAGCTTTGTTGGCCAGAAATGTCAGAGTTCTGTCGATAGGTTCACAGCTTAAGGGATACATGTAAAATTGGGATGAAAGTTAGAGATTTCATATATTGCTCTTAACTGTTTCTTTTCTTCTCCTCATGTGCCAGTGGAACAATATGTGAGTTATCATTTCTTGCATCTCTACTGCAACAGCTCCTTTCATTTCCATAGCTCTGCAATTTGTTTTCAGTTCCCCCAGAAGGTCTAAGAACCGATCACACAAGCAGAAGTCTCTCAAGAGTAAAGAAAAATTAAGGGCTCAGTCATAAGCAAGTTTAGGCAGAAAAAGGCCTAGAGTTCTCAGCATGCCCCAGTATTTGCCTTTTCTCTGTCTGCATTTGCATAGGATTGCACCTTAAAACATCAAAACTAATGACAGAATAGGTCTGGTCTTTTCTTGGAACCTGAGTTAGGAATAGATGGCCTTTCAGAGCCAGTCTAACAAAAGAGATCAAATCTCAGTGCCGTTAACCCGGACACTTCTGCTTGTGATTCTTACTCTATGATTATGAATGAGGCAGCTGACTCTTCTGTTCAAGGTGACCCCTGGGATCACTGGTATGGAGCTGTCCAACACCCAAGGACTGTTGTAGATGCTGCGTTAGAAAGGAAAACCTGCACACACACACACGCCAAAAAGCATAGATTGCCTACAGAGTAAAAGGACACATCAAAGGGTATGTGTGCATATATAACCCCCCCCTTTTTTTTGCTAAATACCACTATCAGGTGTTACAGAACCATTATCTGGACCTAGAAATCATCTAGGTGATGCATGCAGCTGTAATCACTTCCCTGAAGAACACGTTTCTATAATTTCCATAGGTTAAGTTTGAATTTTGACCTATGTTATCATAACAAATATTAATACGTTGCATGTGTAATTAGTATTATTTCGGGGAAGACTATATGACTTAATGACGCTGGGAAGCAAAGGGTTTGTTCCAAAATGAACAACAATGATTTTTTACAGTATAAGGAATTATCTGTTAATTCAGTCTGTCTGTCTGTCTGTCTGTCTGTCTTCCTTCCTTCCTTCCTTCCTTCCTTCCTTCCTTCCTTCCTTCCTTCCTTAACAAGCACAGCAATGTTTGAGAAGCCATTCAAAGCCAATAGCCCAGCAGCCACTCTCTTGAGCTAGTCCAAGAGCCTCCCAATGCCTTATGCTGACTGGCCCACAATGTCTTGGCTAAAGCACGATGCCAATGGTGTCCAGTAAGGCTATGCATCCCTTTAAAGCAGATGCTTTCTATATGGTATCCCTGGACTCACCTGAGCAAAGTGTCTTCCTGAACTTCTCCATCCATCCATCCATCTCTCCATCGCGCAGGACAACTAAGGAGGGTTGATACAGCAGCTTTCACAACTGTAGAAATTCTGCCCTCTGGAGACTTGTCAAAGTCTGAGCCTGCGCATTTTCCAGAGGCTCTATAAGACATGCTTGTTTTGACTGGTTTTTAATGGCTAGGGGTACTCTGGCATGAGGACAATTTACATTCAATATAGTAGCTTATTATTGTATATTTTAGTAGGTGTTTTATTTAATTTCTTGGTTTTATTGGACTGTTGCTTTTAAATGTTGTTATTTGCCCCAAGCAGTTGGGAGTAATGGGTTAGAAATATAAATAAATGACACTATTCAATTATTTAAAACTCTTTCATTTTAACAGATAATTGTTTTATTCTCATACCCTTACCCACCTTGGGTTCTGTCCAGAGACTATTGGTCAGTGTTATGTTCCATTGCAATGAATGTGGCTGAAGAACCTAATTGTGTACTTGTTTCATTTGTCTGGAATGTAAGAACTTTTCTTTTCTTTTCTTTTCTTTTCTTTTCTTTTCTTTTCTTTTCTTTTCTTTGTGTGCTTCCCATTGGGTGTCTGGTTGGCCACTGTGTGAACAGACAGGTATTTGGTCCAATCCAGCATGCTCTTGTTATGCTCTTAAGCATGTTTAAGAGACAACTTGAAAGCAAAAAAGGACATACACAGGAAGTGGAAGGGAGGCCAGGCCACAAAAGAAGAGTATGAACAGACAATAAAGACTTGCAGGGTTGGAGTCAGGAAGCCTAAAGCAGGTTATGAACTGAGGCTAGTGAGGCTTGCTAAAAACAACAAGAAAGCCCTTTCAGTTACGTCCAAAAGACAAGGGCAAAAGAGGGGAGTTCAACAACAGAGAACAGATGACAAGGAAAAGGCAGAGGTGCTTAACTCCTACTTGGGATCAGTCTTCTCCCACAAGAGAAAATATGACTTACCTACAGAGGAGGAAGTACAAGGAAAAAGGGCTGGATGGCAGCCTGAGATCAACAGACAAATGCTCAAGGAATACCTTCATGATCTTAATTTATTCAAATCTCCAGGACATGACAAGCTCCATTGTAGAGTCAGAAAGACACTGGAGGAATAACTCTTTGAACCACTACCTATAATTTTTGAGAAATCTTGGAAAACAGGAAGTGCTGAATGACTGGAAAAGAGTAAATGTTGCCCCCATCTATCGGAAATAGAAAATAGATGAACTGGGGAACTATAGACTATTCAATCTAACATCAAGCCCGAAGAAAATACTGGAGCAAATTATTAAAAAATCAGTCTACAAACACCTTGAAGAAAATACCATGATGAACAGAGACCAACATGAATTTCTTAATAATAAGTCAAGCCAAACTAACCTAATCTCATTTTTTTGACTGGGTAACCTCCCAAATGCGGAAATGCTGTTTCTGCAATTTACCTAGACTTTAGCAAAGCATTCAACAAAGTGTCCCATGACATCTTGATAAACTACCTAGCAAAAAGTGGGCTTGACAGAACTACCGTTAGGTGGATCTGCAATTGATCACAGAAAGCGCTCATCCATGGTACCTTCTCAAGCTGCAGAGAGGTAACAAGTGGGGTGCCACAGGGCTTAGTCCTGGCAACAGTGCTCCTCAACGTCTTTCTTGATGATCTAGATGAGGAAGGCCTGAGAACAATAATTAAATTTGTAGATGACACAAAAATGGGCAGAATACCAAACACCCTGGAAGAGAAAAGGATGATCTAGTGTGACCTAGACAAGCTAGAATGCTGGGCAGAAAGCAACAAAATGAAATTCAACAGGGACAAATGCTAAGTTCTCCACCTTGGTGGGGGTGGGGGGAGAAAAGCATTGATACAAGATGGAGAATACTTGGCTGAACTGCACTGAAAAAGACCTTGGAGTTGTAGAGAACGAGCCAAATAAGAGCCAGAAATATTATGCAGTTGCCAAAACAGCAAATGCTATTTTGGGGTGCATAAATAGAAGCATCACTTCCAGGAAAAGAGAGGTACTAGTTCCCCTTTACTCTGCACTAGTCAGACCTCAACTGGAATACTGTGTTCAGTTCTGGGCATCCAGGATTTTAAAAGATGCATCAAAACGAGAAAGGGTTCAGAGGAGGGCAACAAAGATGATCCAGGGTCTGAAAACTAAGCACCACAATGAGAGGCTGAGAGAGTTGAGCATCTTTAGTGTCAAAAAGAGAAAACTATGAGAGCTGATATGATAGTAGTCTACAGGTACCTCAAAGAGGAAGAAAAAGACCTCTTCTTAGTCATCCCTGAGGGCAGGGCATGGAATACAACAACCACAGTCTTATCTGGTTAGACAGAGCATGACTATGGTCACCCATGCACTGATAACATCCTGAATGGATTACGGTAATGTGCCTTATGTAGGGCTGCCTTTGAAGGTGGTCCAGAGACTTCAACTGGTCCAAAATAGAGTTGCACATCAGGTGTCAAGTGTCATTTCACAAGCCCATATAACATCTAGTCTATATAAATTGCACTAGTTGCCAGTTGAAGCCTGGGCCCAATTTAAAGTGCTTGTTTTAATATATAAAGGCCTAAGTCGCTTAACTGAAGGGCCACTTTTTCCCATATACACCTTCCCGCCCATTGGGATCTGGGAATGAGGTTCTTTGGAAAGAGCAATCCCTAAAGGAAGTAAAGGGGATGACAATCAGAAGAAGGACCTTCCCCTTTGAAGTGGACTTCCTAGAAAGGTCCACCAGGTGCCATCACTACTTTTATTTCAGTGCCAGGCAAAAACTGCCCTCTTTCACAGGCATTTTGAGACCTGATTTTACCAATGTATTGTCTGTAGCAGCTCATTCTACTACTAGCAGTTACCCCCTTCCCCGACCCCTGCAACTAGGAATTGTAATGTTAGTCTTTCTTTTACTGTTGCTGCCACTTCAAGGCAAAACTGGGCAATCATCTGGGTGGGATGGTGTAACTTGGCATCCTGCACCAGCAGGAGGGTGGACCCAATGACCTTCTTGGCCACTTCTGACCCTACTATTCTATGAATCTATGAAAAAAGCCATCATATATATTCTGTCATCCCACAGAAAATGGACAACTTCCAAGAAGTGGGTTCAGTTTGAGGCCCCCAATGAGGCCCATGTTTTCCTCTGACAGACCAGAGGAACCCTGTGCTCTGACTTTATCCCATCAGAACCTACTCATGACCTGACAGCCCCAACCTCTGTGTATCCAAGTAGCAGCTTCAGAGCATCTCTAAACTCTTAGTTGGCACTATGGGAAATCGCACCAAGTTATTTCTAATGTAACACTGAACAAAGGGGTCATGAAGTACAGTCTCTGTGTTAGGGAATGTCTGTACCCCACCACTGTCTTGGAGAGATGTAGAAACCACTAAAAATGGAAAAATTCCTCTTAGGGTATGAAAGACTAGACACAGGAAGCAAACTGTGGGACTCATGGCAACGGGAATTGTCTCTTATTGTCTCTTACCACTTATTGTGCCTTCCAAAACTGCTGTACATTGAAAGGGCAATATGGTGCTTTAGGTGGTAAGAGAGCAAGAAATGAAATAGATAGAATTATTAATAGTGCTGTAAATTAATGAAGATAGGGGGAATCATGCAGATTACTTTTCAAATGAACCCATGTAATCACAAGATGCTAATTCAGATAAAAATAGTCAACTGATAACATTTTCTATGTTATTGTACTGGTATGCAGAGAGTTATAGATGATTTAGAATACATTAAAAGTGAAATGGAATTTGGTCTGCATATAGTGGGATTGAAATTAACACATGTATCTGTTTCACATTTTTTTCATTTGTTTACAGTGACTGAGCAGGACACAAAGAACAGAACAGATGGGAGACCCTCAGGCATAGGGTCACCATTAGTCAAAGGAGACTTGATAGCACGTTTCAACAGCAGCAGCAGCAGCAGCAACATCCTATATAATTCAACTTTAATTTAAAAATCACCTTTGTAATTAATTAATATTCTGTGATAAAGAAGTTTAGAGATTTAATTTTGAAAAGCAATATTCATATCTGTTCACCAATTCAATGTTCTCAGTTATTGGGTACTTATATTTATTGAGCTGCTGATAACTGTTCTGCAATGGGTATTGTTGTGATTGTTAGTCGCAAAGTCCTGTCCGACCCATCGCAACCCCATGGAAAATTTTCCTCCAGGTCTTCCTGTCCTCCACCATCCCCCAGAGTCCAGTTAAGTTCACACCAACTGCCTCAGTGACTCCATCCAGCCACCTCATCCTCTGCTGTTCCCTTCTTCTTTTGCCATCTATTGTTCCCAGCATTAGGCTCTTCTCCAGGGAGTCCTTCCTTCTCATTAGGTGGCCAAAGTATTTGAGTTTCATCTTCAGGATCTGGCCTTCTAAAGAGCAGTCAGGGTTGATCTCCTCAGATCAACCGGCTGACCGGTTTGATCACCTTGCAGTCTACGGGACTTGCAGGAGTCTCCTCCAGCACCACAACTCAAAGGCCTCAATCCTTTGGCGCTCAGCCTTCCTTATGGTCCAGCTTTCACAGCCATACGTTGCAACTGGGAAAACTATATCCTTGACTATACGCACTTTTGTTGGCAGGGTGATGCTTTTTAGTATGCTGTCTAGATTTGCCATAGCTTTCCTTCCCAGAAGCAAGTGTCTTTTAATTTCTTGGCTGCAGTTCCCGTCTGTGGTGATCTTGGAGCCCAGGAAAATAAAATCTGTCACTACCTCCATTTCTTCCCCATCTATTTGCCAGGAAGTGAGAGGACAGGATGCCATCATCTTAGTTTTCTTAATGTTGAGTTTCAAGCCAACTTTTGCGCTCTCCTCCTTCACCCGCATCAAGAGGCTCTTTAATTCCTCTTCACTTTCTGCCATGAGAGTGGTATCATCTGCTTATCTGAGGCTGTTGATATTTCTCCCAGCAATCTTAATTCCAACTGGTGATTCATCTAGCCCCGACTTTCTCATGATGTGCTCTGCATATAAGTTAAATAGGCAGGGAGACAGTATACAGTCTTGCCGAACTCCTTTCTCAATTTTGAACCAATCAGTGGTTCTGTGTCCAGTTCTCACTGTTGCTTCTTGACTCGCATGTAGGTTTCTCAAGAGACAAATAAGATGGTCAGGTACTTCCATCTCTTTAAGAACTTGCCACAATTTGTTGTGATCCACACAATCAAAGGCTTTAACATAGTCAATGAAGCAGAAGTAGATGTTTTTCTGGAACTCCCTAGCTTTCCCCATGATCCAGCGTATGTTGGCAATTTGATCTCTAGTTCCTCTCCCTCTTCAAAATCCTGCCTGTACTTCTGGTAGTTCTCGGTCCACATACTGCTGGAGCCTAGCTTGTAGGATTTTGAGCATCACTTTGCTAGCATGTGAAATGAGTGCAATAGTGCGGTAGTTTGGACATTCTTTGGCATTGCTCTTCTTTGGGATTGGAATGTAAACTGACCTTTTCCAATCCTGTGGCCACTGTTGAGTTTTCCAAATTTGCTGGCATATTGAGTGTAGCACTTTTACTGCATCGTCGTTTAGGATTTTGAATAGCTCAGCTGGAATACTGTCACCTCCACTAGCTTTGTTGTTGCTCAGACTTCCAAAGGCCCGTTTGACTTCACATTCCAGGATGTCTGGCTCAAGGTCAGTGACAACACCATCGTGGTTATCAGGGACGTTAAGCTCTTTCTTGTATAGTTCTTCTATGTAATCTTGCCACCTCTTCTTAATCTCTTCTGCCTGTTAGGTCCCTGCCATTTTGGTCCTTTATCATGCCCATCTTTGCATGAAACGTTCCCTTCATATCTCCAGTTTTCTTGAAGAGATCTCTGGTCCTCCCTATTCTATTGTTTTCTTCTATTTCTTTGCACTGTTCATTTAAGAAGGCATTCTTATCTCTTCTAGCTATTCTCTGGAATTCTGCATTCAGTTGGGTGTATCTTTCTCTTTCTCCCTTGCCTTTTGATTCCCTTCTTTCCTCAGCTATTTGTAAAGCTTCCTCAGACAGCCATTTTGCTTTCTTGCGTTTCTTTTTCTTTGGGATGGTTTTAGTTGCTACCTCTTCTACAATGTTGCGAACCTCCATCCATAGTTCTTCAGGCACTCTGTCTATCAGATCTAATTCCTTAAATCTACTTGTCACTTGTACTGTATATTCATCATGGATATGATTTAGGTCATACCTGAGTGGCCTAGTGCTTTTCCCTACTTTCTTCAACTTAAGCCTAAATTTTGCAACCAGAAGCTCATGATCTGAACCACAGTCAGCTCCTGGTCTAGTTTTTACAGACTGTATAGAGCTTCTCCATCTTTGGCTATGACCATCGTATTCTCTTGACAAAATTCTACCAGCCTGTGCCCTGCTTCATTTTGTACTCCAAGGCCAAACTTGCCTGTTATTCCGGTTATCTTTTGGCTTCCTACTTTAGCATTCCAATCCCCCATGATGATAAGGACATCATTTGTTGGAGTTAATTCTAGAAGGTGTTGTAGGCCTTCATAGAACTGGTCAACTTCAGCCTCTTCAGCACCAGTGGTTGGGGCATAGACTTGGACTACCGTGATGTTGAATGGTTTGCCTTGGATTCAAACTGAGATCATTCTGTCAATTTGGAGATTGTATCCCAGTACTGCTTTTCCTACTCTTTTATTGACTTTGAAGGCTACTCCATTTCTTCTGAGGGATTCTTGCCCGCAGTAGTATACCTGATGGTCATCTAAACTAAATTCACCCATTCCTGTCCATTTTAGTTCACTGATTCCTAAGATGTCGATGTTCAGTCTTGTCATCTCTTGTTTGACCACATCCAGCTTGCCTTGATTTATGGATCTTACATTCCAAGGGCCTATGGAGTATATATCTTTGCATCATCGGACTCTCCTTTCGCCACCAGATACATCAGCAACTGAGTGTCCTTTCGGCTTTGACCCAGTCACTTCATTTTTCTGGCGCTACTAGTACTAGCCCTCTGCTCTTCCCCAGTAGCATATTGGACACCTTCCAACCTGAGGGGCTCATCTTCTGGCGTCATATCTTTTTTCCTTTTGGTACTGTCCATGGGGTTTTCATGGCAAAGATACTGGAGTGGGTTGCCATTTCCTTCTCCAGTGGATCACGTTTTGTCAGAGCTCTCTCCTATGAACTGTCCGTCTTGGGTGGCCCTGCACGGCATAGCTCATAGCTTCATTGAGCTATGCAAGCCCCTTTGCCACAACGAGGCAGTGATCCATGAAGAAGAGGCAATGGGTATATTGACCTCCATTCATCAAGGTATGTTTTTGAATAGATGAATGAATTTTGAACTTTTCAAGGCAGCCATTTATATGGAATATAAGACCATATGGCATTCACTACCCTGATGATGATAATAATAACAACAACACAATCAAATTGCTTATATTGATTAACTGTAGTAACTCATAAGGTCAAAGATGATGTGCTTGATATCATGCATAATTACGCTGGCTTCGATGCCACCATTTGAGAACTGCTGTGGATATCTCTTTGCAACAATTTCCATCTCCCAGTCAGTTTTCACCTTTAGAAATGCTTGAGGTGTCCAAGCCTATATATTAAAATGCCAAGGAGAAAGGCCTTTTGTGCTATCATAGTCCATGCTGAAGGGCTGGAAAAAAATGATTAACTTTAAATAAAAGTTATTCTCCCCACTTCTCCTCACTCATGAGCCTATTTCAGAAGGAATTCTGAAATAAGAACCTGTTTCTGCATGGGATGTGAATGGTCAGACCTCTGTGCATTGAGAATAACTAAGGCAACCCAGGAGTAGGTTTTCCAGAAGATGCCGTGGAAGGCAGGCTCTTCCCTGCGTGATTCATTTCTTGTTCAGGCAGAGGCAGACTGGGGCCAGTGGAGTAAAAGCCATGGTGGGATTTGGTCTCCCAACACGCCTCGGCATTGCCCAGCAGCTGTCATGTCAGCCAGAAGTCCGGCCAAGTCATCCAGAATCAACACACAGCAGTCAGTCATCTAGGGCCACATGACACCACGCGACGTTGTAGGCTAGGAAAATGTGATGGGTGACATCTTGACTGATGAGGAGCAGCATGGAATGAGCCAGAGGTAGTCAAATAAAAGCAGTCAGGTCTATTTACTTTTGCAAAGCAGGCTCCTGTGTGGTTGGAAGGTGCGTTTGGGCAAGACCTGAAGTTCCTACCCCTCCCCACCCCCAGATGATTTGCAGATCCTGCTTTTCTCTTCTCCAAAGGGTAGGACAAAACATACCACACGGCTGTGTAGGGCAAGACGTACTTTGACATGCAGCCCTGTGGTATCTGCTCAGTTCAGAATAAAGAAAAGGGCCAGTGTTTAAGAATCCACAAGAGACATGTAGTGGTGTGGGGGGATCTTGAATAGAATGTTTAACTTTTGCGCTGTGGTGTGGATCTTTTATTTTCCCTTTGCCATTTTCATTTCCCATCCATCACAACCTCCTCTTTGGCAGCTGTTTGAATTTGGTAAGAATTCTGCTCAGCTGCTTTTTGATAAGGATTTTCCCAAATCCACAAATTTCATCTTAAATAGGATAAAGAAATTAACATTTAAAGAATCTGATGGTGGGACAGAGTGAAACTAACAGACTCATCCATTCCTATATAATACACACATCCCATCAAAGGAGAAATGGAATAGATAGTTATAGTCTCACCATTATTTCCCTTGTCCCCCTCTGTGCTTAAAGCTGTGATACAAATGTGTGGGAATGGAGCCTACCTCATTTTGTGGGAAAGAAATCTACCTGACAGGGTCATGGAGAAGAGGAGGGAAAGGAGGGTGTAAGGATGGGATAGAAACCTAAATTAAGCAAACAGGTTTATGAAAATGCTGAAGTCAAATATTTAGTCAAGGGGATGAGTTAGGAGAAGAAATTATGATCTAGATGGGCCCTCCCCAATCCAACCACTGGCAGAGGCAATTTTATTATACTGGGCATGGTGTGGCTTAGTCTGGTTTTTGCATTGGGCAATAAAAATAAATTAAGAAAACAAAACAAGAAGAGCAGCAGGCATGGGGTCTTAGATGCAAGGAGAGGCCGGAAAGGGGCACATTCCTTTATTTATTTATTTATTTATTTATTTATTTATCAAAACATTTTTATGCCGCCCCATTCGCAGAAGCCTCAGGGCGGATCACATCATTACGTTAAAACAATTATAATATAAATTAAAAATATAAATATTAAATTAAAAATACAACAATAGAGTATAAAATAAGCCGCCCTGGCCAGATAAAACCAATAATGTTAACAGTTAAAATGCCACTTGAAGAAAAAGGTCTTCGCCTGGCGCCGAAAAACAAATAACGACGGCGCCAGGCGGACCTCTCTGGGGAGCGCGTTCCATAACTTAGGCGCCACCGCAGAGAAAGCCCTCCTCCGAGTACCCACCCTCCTAATTTCTTTCATGGAGGGTTCCCGGAGAAGGGCCTCCCCCGCCAATCTCAAGGGGCGGCTGGGCATATATGGATGCAAGCGCTCCTTCAGGTAACCAGGACCCAAGCCGTTTAGGGCTTTATAGGTCATCACCAACACCTTGAATTGGGCCCAGACTTCAATGGGAAGCCAGTGAAGCTGAGGGAGAACTGGAGTCATGTGAACACAATGCCCAGTCCCCGTCAGCAGCCTGGCAGCTCTGTTTTGAACCAGTTGAAGTATCCGGACTGTCTTCAAGGGTAGCCCCACGTAGAGCACATTACAGAAGTCAAGACGGGAAGTCACCAATGCATGTGTCACTGTCGCAAGGCAGTCGTACTCCAGATAGGGGCGCAGCTAGTGGATCAGCTGAAGCTGGAGGAAAGCGCTCCTCGCCACTGCTGTCACCTGAGCTTCTAGTGAAAGCTCCGGGTTGAGGAGCACTCCCAAGCTGCAAACCTTGTCCCTAAGAGGGAGTGCAACCCCATTCAGAACAAGGTTCAGTTCACCCTCTCCAAAGCCAGAACCACCAACCAACAGGACCTCCGTCTTGTCTGGATTGAGCTTCAGTTTATTGGCCCTCATCCAGCCCATTACCTCGGCCAGGCACCGGTTCAGTACAGCCACTGCCTCACCTGGATTGGTGGAAAACGAGAGGTAGAGCTGTCCACTTCTGCTCCACGACCCTCTGCCCTCATTCAAGGATTGTTGGTGCAGCAAGCAAGTGGGGCACCCTAGCAAAGAAAGGCAGTTGTAGTCTTGCTTCCCGGTAGGCCGCACTTATGAGGAGCAATGGCACAGCTTAGTCCTTCTGGGCCATGGTCCTAATGGATGCAGCCCCCTGCATGTGCATTGCATCAGTTGTGAAGCATGCAGGTTCCATTAGCCTCGTCTCCTCTCTCCACCACCATCCCATGCTCCACAACTGCTTCTGCATTCCTGATAAATTTCAGCAAAACCTGAAAGGAAAGAGCCAGCCCAAGAATATCCCATTTTCCATTTTAAGCAGTGGCGCCACTTAGACTACAGGAATAACATAACGTTTTCTTCTGTTTGCTTCATTCTACATATTTTCACTTAGAATAAGCACTGTTTTGTTGTAGAAAAGGTTTACATAATGTAACAACAACAACAACAAAAACAACAACTGTAACTATGTTCTAGAGAGTGGGCAAATCTGCCAAATTTGCTTTCATTCAGTTTGTTGAACAGTCATTTTGCAGTTCATTGCATCCTGTTTCCACAGTAATTCATGAGTTTAGTATTAAAAAGTCCAGTGAAAATGCATACAGGTTTTGGTACTCATTTCTCCCAGAACATGAACTTCTGTGCACAATTTTTAATGTGTGCATTCTCCTTGTGGTATATAATGCTGTTGTGTGCACCTTTTCCCTATGCCTGTATTTCTCTGCTCTCTCTCTCTTGGTCCCTCTTTGTGCTTGCACATGTGTCTTTTGGCAAAATTGATTGCAACATAAGAAATGTACAGCTTTCAGAGTGCGATTGCACCCAGGGAGTTTGAATTAGGTAAGTTTGCATCCACATGCAAACTGATCCAAATATCTACCCACACCCAAAATATCCATGCACCACCTGTGTGTCTCCTGATAGAAGGAGAAAAGATGCTCGTTGCAATGCTGATTGCCCTCCTGCCCCTTGACTGGTAGCAGTTCTGACCAATTTGTGTGTGGAAGACACTCTTCTTCTGCTTTGGGTGAATGATGCTTAGAGCCAAGGCTGCTTTTGCTTGTCTCCTCAGAGGTGGCTGTGTGGGTGGAATGAAAGATGGGGCTTTCAAAGAATGCAGTGAAGATGATACCACCAACCCCCTTACCCAGGGGAAACTCTTTCTGGATGCAGTTGCCACCCATACAGAACTTCAGAGGGATGGAAGGGGGCTCATGGAAATCCAGAGCGGAAGAAGCAGCATGCTTGAATTCGGTTCGTAGGCTAAAGCAGATGTACAGTCAGGGATACACGTTGGCATGTTGGTTTTTGTTTGTGTTAGTGAGGATGGCAAAAAGAGAAATCAATGAAAATAAGCTCTTCTAAATCTTGTAATGCATTTGTTCAGTTATTCAAAGGCTCTGTGTGTTTTACCCCCACAGGTAAGCCTGGGTTATTTTTAATGAGCGGTTCAGGATGAAGCTATAAAAATAACTCCATAAAAACTGCAACTGTGTTAGACAGTTCACAGCTAAAATGGTTTAGGAGGTAAATGGTATATACAAGCCAAGCCATAGAGACTATCACCCAATGAAAGTGTTATTAGTACGCACAGACACAACATGCTCACTTATAGAGCTCTGACACGATCATTTTCTTCCATTTCTCTCTGTCTCACTCAGGATTGTATGTTGTTTAATAGGAAAATGTGCTCACAAAGGGGCATATATTAGGAAAATGCATACAAGAATTGTACCAGTTTTCATGTATGCGGAAAAACTAATGCAGCAGCAAGATGGGATGGAATGAGATAAAGGAAGGAAGATGACCATCCAAGAGATAACAAAAATAATACATCCATCCCTGTATATATTGTTATTCTGTCATTGCTATCAGTATTGTTATTTGAAAACAGGCATAAATTCTCATTCTAAAACTAGTAACATGCATCTGGTCATGTTACTCTACACTCAGGAATATTCCCTTTCTCTTTCATAAACACACACATCTATTTACCTGCATTATGCATTTATATTTAACTGGGAATATTGCCTTTTCTATTTGGACATTAAAATCCTCAAAATGTAACTGAGAAAATGCTTTTTCAGCCTTGCCTAAAAACAGCTTTAAAATATTTTCTTTAGCAATATGCCTTGCAGCTATAGTATGTCAAACTGACTTCTTTTTCTTAATTGATGCCTTTTGCCCTTCTTGCCTTCCAGTTTCTGCATCTCTAAACCAGTTAATTGCTAATTTGGCTTACTTCCTTGATGTCACTCCTTCACTTCGGTTATTTTCTGATTGAACACAACCCTATGATCTATGGGATAGCATCCGGGGAGTCAAAGTTTGGATTCCTCCCTTAAGGCCAAAGCACATTGAAAAGGAGGAAGTGACATTACATGGCCTTCCTAGACCCCACAGAAACTTCTATGGCCCTTGTCTCCTTAATGCCACCATTCCAATATCAGTAGAGTAAAAACCAACCAAACAAACACAGGTGACAGTCTTGTCATAGGAAGATTGAGGGAGACTTTGAATCTCCAGGATCCAAATTCCTCCTGGTTCTCCATCATGCCACCAACACCAGAGGACAGGATGCCTTACAGTTCAGGAACTGTAAAAATGGTAAAAGATCGTAATACAAAACAAAATACCAAAGTTAGGAGCAAACCTGTAGTTTGGCATAATATGCTCAGACAAACAAGCAAGCAGACAACAATAAGAATTTCAGATCAGCTGCCTGAGGGATTGGGCGGAGAAAAGTGAACTGCAGGTTCACAGGTGGCTGGTTTTTGTCAAGGTTGCTTGTGGGGAGAAGGGGTTTTAAGAACCATCCTGCTCGCCACATTCTTGCTTTCTGGTCCCACCTCTCGTGGGTCAGTGGCCAAGAGCTAGAGTGGCCAAGGGCTAGAAGAACTGGCACTGCTCGAACGGGGCCAGGACCTACACCTGGCCTGTACCTCCGTCCGTTGCTGGTCCTGATGCAGTAGGAGGAGGAGTGTCGCTGAGGCTGGCTCGTGGCCGTGGTGCTGTTCAGAGGCTGGCAGAGGACTGGGATGCAGCAGGGTGGCGAAGGGTGTGGGTGGCAAGGCGTAAAAATTAACAAAACTACTTCAGGGGAGGGTCCCTTTTAAAAGGCTCGGTGCACGAGGAACTAGTAGAGCAGCCAAATGGCAGAAGGTGGGAGGGAGGGAGGGAGGGAGGGAGGAGGAGGCTGTAGCCCTCTGGGGAAGCCCAGGGGGCTGGATTTGGCCCCTGGCTGGAGGTTCTGCAACTTTGCTATGCAGAGTTAATCCCACGGCTTTTAGCTCAGTGGTGGATATGATTTTTTGCCTCCAGTAGAGCCATAGCTAAACCAGGGTTTGTGAGAAGCACACCCAAAAGGGCACAATGGCGAATTTGGTGTCAGCAGCTGGCGATCTGAGGTACTCTGTCAATACAAAGCTTCACGTTGCGTGATCTCGGCTAAAGTTAGTGGTGGATCATGCCAGTGTGTAATTCTTATGGTGTGTTGCGAGAAGACACTTCAACATGGAAGAATGAGACTTATATGAAAGGACTGTCCATTGCCCAGGCATCCAAGTTTGTCCCAAAGTCAGATGTTCTGCAATTTAGTGGCAGCTCCTAATTGCTTGGGCTGAGCAGTATGGCTTTCAGAAGGTATTAAAAAGTGGTTTAAAATGCTTTCACAGCGCCATTCCAACCTGCAGCATGCCAATCTTTCTGTAAAGGAAAGCCTAATGTTGCTTTTTCACCCTTTTTATAAAACCATTTTCTCTCTTTGGAGCATAAGTATTTGTTTCACTTTATTCCCCAACTTGCTCTGCTCCTCCCCCAAAAAGGATTACTTTTAAAGGTCCAACAGGATTGCTTAGATGAATAAAAATATGGGCTGTGAGCCTAAAATACACTCTCCTATTAGTGAGTGCCACTGATTTTAATGGCACTTACTCATGAGTAGTTATATTTAAAGCTTTGGCTCTTGGCTAATGCATAGGTTTTGTTCCAGTTGGGCAACCTTAGCTTTAATAAATAAGATGTTATGTAGGGAGGGTGGTCAGGCCTGTTTGGAAGAAAAACATTGGACAGGCGCGACTCAGCGTTCCCTGGCTTTTTAACAGCTATGAACTGCTTGATATTCTTGGCTCGGTTCAGTTACTATTATTATTTTTTCCCTTTTAAAAAATACGAGGCAACGGGCTTCCTCCCAAGACACACTCAGGTGGGGCTGCCTCGCGCTCCTGCCTTTCCCCGGGGGCTCCTCATTTCATTTTGAGACGCCTCCCCTGTGACACACTCCATAAAACTCGGAGAACTCCTCTGTCTCTCCCACCTAAGCGGCTGCAGACGGCACAACCCACCTCCTGCTCTTATTTTGTTTCTGGGAATGGTGGGCCAGGCAAGGCGGGAATAAACCCTCAGGAGAAACAAAGAGGGGAGTGAAGTCCACTCTCGGGGTGGCAGCAGCCGAACATTTGACAGCAACAAGGATGGCAGAGATATGAGGTGCCACACACGGGGCGATGGAAGAGACCTCCACAACAAAGCTTGAAACGCGAGGCTAGCTCGCCGAGCAAAGTTTGGCGGTGGACAGCTGGTGTCGGGATGTGCTCTAAAGCAGCTTTCCACAGCTGAACTGGTGCCAAAATGTTGCGCTGCAGTTGTGAAAAGGGTGACAAAGGCCGCCGCTGCTGCATGTGGGGTTGTTGTCATGAGACAATCCTGAGGTTGTGTCAGAATTGCAAGAGAGAACAGGAGGGCACGGGGGAGACAGGGCACAGATATGAGGGATCGGTCGTTCCCTCATACGTGTGTTAACGTGTGTTCCCTGTTAGACAAAAACTGGAAGTGTTACTTTTGGACATGCATAGAATTTCATTATACTTATGTTTCCAAGTAAGATGGAACAATCTAAGCCGTCCTGAGATGTTCTGTAGGGGACAAGATAGAAAAGCTTTTAATAAATAAATAAATGCATATCAGTAAATTTGCTGGTATCATAAATGTACTGAGGGTCTCGAGTAGCATTCGAGTAGCAATCATATACCAGAACCTCTGGCTGCTATGTGGCCCATCACAGGAATGTTCCTACTGATTTCAAAGTAGCTCTTGGCACAGCCCTTTGGCTACCCACCCTCCATCTCAGAGGCAGTAAACAGGGAAAGGAGGCCCTGCTTCCACAGCCAGATCGTCTCCCATTCTGCAATCTCTTGAGCACTCTGCCTGCTGCAGAGCTGCTGTGCCCTTAGGCTGAGGCCCAAAGCAGACGTCATTACTGCCAGGGTGGAGGAGTGGTTTAGAGCACAGGACTGGGACTCAGGCGATCAGGGTTCTCATCCCCACTCGGCCATGGAGCCAACCGGGTGACTTTGGGCCAGTCACAGACTCTCAGCCCAACCTCCCTCACAGGGTTGTTGTTGTGGGGATAAGATAGAGACCAGCAGGAGGAGAATTATATCAGCCACTTTGAGTTCATAAGGAAAAAGTGGGCTATCAAATTGAATAAATAAATTGAATAAATAAATAGGCAAGGGCCTAGTCCAGCTTGGGACTCTAGCATGGACATAGGATGACTTTTAACACCAGACCCTAGTACCAACTCTAGAAAGGATGGAAAGAGAGAGAGAGAGGGAGAGAGAGAGGGAGCTAGATATGAATTTTTAGGCTATTCTGAGTCAGTCAAAAACTATCCCATAGTACTCCCTCAACTTTTCCTTCACCTTCATACATGTTAGCCTACAAAAGTGGGTGTTTAACTGATGTGCGAGGCTGCTGGATACAGGCAAGAAGTGCCCATTTGGGTAGGCGGGTTCTAATTTTCTTCATCTGCCCCTACAATATTTCTTTTCCATTTGTGGACAGAAACAGGGCAAAGTCAGAAATAGTGGTTTTCATCCAGAGGCTTCTTTCCAATGTTAGTCTAATAATGGCACATTCATGTCAATGGGTCCCTTCTAAGTAGCACTAACATTGAAAAAACCGCACTACAGAGGATTCCTGGAGCAGAGAAGACTCTTCCTGCTGTGAGGACCCCAGCCACATGCATAAGAGCAGTTTCCTGAGCAACAGAAATGATCAAAATGCACTGACATTAAGAAATTTAGAAAGACAAATGGAGAAACAGCAACATTACATGATCATGTATTGGACTTTAAGATGCTTAAAAAAACTTTCCTCAGAGCTGCAAGACAAACATGTGGATTGCACAGGGATGCTCCCCAGGGAGCCAACATGCAGTATCGCCTCCAATAGTCAGGTTTGCTACCAAGTAATGAATGAAAAGATCCTGGGATTGTTGAACAGCGAAGCATCTATTTTCCCTGCTCTAATACAGTAAAACTACCAGGGAGCACAACGTTAGTATCACCCACCCATCCAGGGGAATTCCTCCTAATCTTTTGCCAAGTACAGCCTTTCTCAAGCCCACTCTGCCCACACACCCCTTCATCTGCAATTAGGGGGACTCACTGCTTCGAATTGCCCCCTGCATTTTGCTCTACGCTCAAGAGTGCAATTATTGTCGTTACACAAAGGGGAAAACATGGCAGAGGCAGAGTGGAAAACCATGCATGCATTTCAGGTGTGTCAACCTTCTGTCCTGTTTCCTTTTCAGAATTGGAACTTTGATGGGGAAGGCATGGAACTTGAGCCATACGCCTATTTTTCAACATTAATGGCATGGTCCTACACATTTCTACTTGGGAGTAAGCTCCCCAGGTTCAGTGGGACTTACTCTCTGGGAAGTGTGTAGAGCAAGAATTCAGAATCAGATTTCTCTTTGACAGAAATCTCTCATCTCATCTGCTGGTGTTTCGAGAGACAAACCATCTCTTAGAAGTACATGTCTCTGCCTTTACAAAGTAACGATCTCAATAGCTCCAGACAAAATAATTAAAATACTTGATAGAATAAACAATGCAATTTTGTGAAAGCCTCTTCTATTTTCTTCCTTAATTTCAGGGTGCTTTAGAAATTCTTTTGGTGGTATTTCAGAGCTACACCCGTTTGTTTGTCTGTCTGTTTGTTTGCATTTGTCCCTTGTCTCCATCGACATGTATGTGGGAAGGGAAGGTGGCAGCCCCCAAAAAGGCCTTTTAGGGAGACAAGGGCATGCACAGCAAGGATGTTGTTGCTTCCTATGCCTTCCATGAGGTGTACACTTTACAAGAGGAAGACTTTATTAATTAATTTTAAATTCCAATCCTGAAAAGTGCCAGAGTAAGGGAGCAGCAAACATTTTTTCCAACCCATATCCCGTCACTGATGCCTATTCTGTCACACCCTTTAATTTATTAATTTTTAAAATTATTATTATTGTTTGACGGCAGTTTACATTTCCACACCACACACACTGGTCTGTAATGCTCTGGAATAGTTCATCATCCCGATAATGAAACAAACACAAACACAAACACAAAACAAAGGCCAAATATCTTCCAATCATCAGAGCTGTAGAATTTTTTAAAGGTAGGAATGGTATTTCATCCTGTTTACTTCAAGTTTTCCCAATTTCCAAAGCTCCCTAGAAAAGGCATAATAATTCACAAAATTAGGAATTACAAATGCAAATAACAAAATGCTGAATACAATTTCACTATATGAAATATACGTGACTTGTTTATAACCATTGGCTGACTGAATGAAAGAATGAATGAATGATACAATTAAAAGTAATAAAATAAATGCAAGGGGGTCCAGGGAAGGCATTACAGTAAGAGGGGGTACTCCTAAGACTGCATCGTCCTGCCACAAGTCCCCTTCCCAGGATCAGACAGATATCCTGAAATCTGACTGGAGCACCTTGCCTAGAACATGAGCAGTGGAGAAAGTCATGCACGCAAGTAGGCCGGTACACTGTTCTTAAAGATATATTAACCCCCATCACACATATTTTGTGATTACCTGAATATGGCACTTGAGTATGGTAAAGGGAATGATTTCCTGGTTTTCCCTTCAAATAAGCCCCACCCACTTCTACTGCTCACCTTAAAAGAAGCAATTCCTGTTCTCATTGTACTGGGGCAAAAGATTATCGCCAGCTGCCCTGTCAGAAGGAGGGCAGCAGGCAGATAGAGCCTGCCAAGGTCCATTATGAAAATTCTTTCTTTTCATAAGATGAAAACTCTCTTCTCGGAATGTCCTCCTCACATAGTCAGTATTTTTAGTGAAAATACACCATGTTTGGAATTCTTTTCACTTTTCTTGTTATAATGGCTGGTTAATAGTCCTGGGAAATAAAGAAAACCCCAGAATTTATCTCCAGTTCAGCAGAGACTTCTCTGTGTTCCAGTACAACTTTGACCAATGTATGATTTGGATAAGAGAAACAGCATTTATCAGACGAGTAATCTTTTGTGAAGGAAATTTCTCAAGAGTACTGTATAAATGCACTTCCCCTTGGATGTTTTGCAAGTCTTATCAAAACTCTTTTGGCTTCCATCAAAATTCTTTGGATGTTTCTTCTCTTAAGTTCCTAAGCAGGAAGCTCAAAATTCACTTTGAATTTCACTTATTGAGAAATCTGATCACAAGTTGGAGGCATGAGGAACCTTCCCCTGAGAAATTTCATTGTTGGGCTTCCTTGGTTGTTTCCTTAGGAAATGAACCCCCAAATGTATTTATTATTTATCTTAGGTTTGGAAAAAACCCTTTAGATCCCACCTTTCTTCAGAAAAGCTCAAGAAGGCCAATAATAAAAATGAAACCATAAGCTAACAACTTAAAATTAGCTACTAACAGCAGAGAACTTCAGCTATAGGGCAGTGTTGCAATTAAATGATTAATACATAGTAAAATGTCACATATATTCTAATACTATAACTGAAACAGCAGCAAGACATACCTGGAAACAACAGCAATAAAATATATATAAAATCCAGAGACAGTTAAAACAAGTTCAGTAAAAACTGCCACTTGCAAGCTAAATATCTTTTTATAAATTTACATTGGCCATCATCATCATCATCATATTCATGTTGTCCCATAGCTGAAGCTCTGTCCAGGTTGCACCAGATTCACACCTAGTCATGTCCCTTATGGACTAGCAATACATGCAAATAGATTGTGACATGGAGGGAGGCAAGGAGACATGAAAAATGATGGCTTTACACACGAGCATTGACAGGGTACCATCTTCTCCATGAACACCCACTATAACAGAGTAAGGCTATGAGAAGAAAATGAGTCAGTGAAACAGAACAAGCGAAGTACAAGGATTGGCATGAATCACTCTAATGACAGCAAGCACAGGTGATCTGATCTGGGAGAAATCACTGTAAGCCACCAACGGGCAGGAAGATATTCATATGTCTATTGCAACTTGTGGATCTGCCTCAGGCAGGGGTGCCGGGTCCAATTTCAATAGCAAAAGGGCCAGCTGTGAGAGGGGTGCCATGTGCTGCCATGGGGCATCTCCTTCTGATGTGCTTGTGCGTGATTTCCCAGCTGCACTCATCCATGTTGCAGCTTGGCCAGCAGAGAAAAGCACCAAGGGGGATAGCTGACTCTAGGAGTGGAAGTTGCAAGTGATGGGGGGCCGATTTTTCACCTCTAACCTCTTTGTCCCCTTGGTCCTTGAATAGGAAGACCATCCTTCTGTTTTCATGTTTAAGGACTGTTGCAAGCTGGGTTCCCTCCTTCTTGCTCTCAAACAATAGATGGTTCTTTTGCATAAAAGCTCTTTATTTCCAATGCACAGCAGTGAATTATAGGCAACAGCACTTCTTTGCAACCAAACCAGAAACTATTTCCAGGAATCCTTCTTTCAGTGGTCCTGGACTCCACCCCTAAGGCCATGCTCCTCTGGAGAAGGGTTAGTATCCTAGATCAGTGCAGGCCCTCTACTTATTAGTCTTTCTCTCTCGACACCACATCATGGGGTCAGGGACTGGACCAGGCTCATGTTGCTCCTCTCCCATGCACCCTATCAGTTCCCAAGATCTACCTGAACACCAGGAGATGGCAGCCTTGAGATAAGCTCTCCCTCCTCTGCTTCTCACACCTCTCAGTCCTCATCCAAAGAGTTGGTTCCACTCTGGCCTGGCAAGCATGCCAAGAATAACTCCCTCTTTCTTTCCCTACAAGAACAATGATCTCACGAAAAAGTTCAGTTCTTACACGCAGTGATCTTCTGTACAACTGGCTCTGTCAAGCATTGCTGTTCATTACTCCTATTTAATACTGCCTTAATTAGGATAAAAGAAACTTGAGAAGTAGCATGTCTCTTCCACTCTTCTCTTCCAAGGTTCTCCTGAACAGCCTTCCCCAGCTATGTGCCCTTCAGATGATTTCGATTAGAACCCTCAGATTTCTGACCCCTGGTCTACAAAGTTCCATAGAATCATAGAACAGTAGAGTTTGAAGGGGCCAGAGGGCCCTTGGGTCCAGTCCCCTGCTCAGTGCAGGACTCCAGGTAAAACTATCCCTCTCTGGTGGCTGTCCAGTTGCATCCTGAATACCTCTAGGGTGGGAGAGCCCACAACCTTGCCAGGTCACTGGTTCCACTGTTGCACTGCTACAACAGTCTTGAAACTTCCCCTGTTATCTTAGCCAGAATCTGTACAAAAATTCATACAAACACATAGGGGAAATACATGAGCAGATGCGTGCAAATTCTCATGTGAACTTTTAAAAAGCTCTCACTGTTTGGGATGAAGCAAATGCAAGATTGGAAAAAGAAGGAATGGAGAGCAGCCTAACCTGACAAATTTTATTCCCCCATACTCCAAAGTGAGCGATGGTGTGAGTTGGAACAGTCGTTTCTGATAGAATTCGCTTCAAATAACAAATGCCCATTTAAGTGGTGAACATGCAGGAGAGACAGCTTTCTTGCTACAAGGCCCTAATTGTGTGTACATGGTATTTTAAAAAAAAGAAGAAGCAAATGCATTTTTATTACTCTGAAGGCTTGATGGCTACTTCTCAAATCTTTTGTTTGTTTTGAGAAGTGCTACTGCAGGAGCACTAAATTTAGTGTGCATTGGGGGAGCTCAATGTGCCACTGAAAGCAATTGAGGAAGAGGAACCTAATTATGGGCATTTCTGTCAAACTCGTAAACTAATGAACAGTTTGTCCGTCTTTTAAGAAAGTAAAGGAAACAGAACCATTTAAGAGGATATGTGTGTGTGGCAGGGAATGAGGGGGTAGATTAAGAAGCGATGCATTAAGGCATCTGCATTTCTTTCCTACATTAACAAGTTGTCCTCAGGAACTCAGATTTTTCCAGGAACAATTCCAAGTAGCATGATTTGAACCCTAGTTCAGAAGACAAAGATGTCTGATATGCATAGAAAAGAAAGGCTTTGTACCCTGGCCAAATTCTCAGTCGACACAGTTCAAGTGAACTTTGCAGCAAGGTACATTTTGTTCCTGGAGAAGGAAATGGCAACCCACTCCAGTATCTTGCCATGAAAACCCCATGGACAGTACCAAAAGGCAAAAAGATATGATGCCGGAAGATGAGTCCCTCAGGTCGGAAGGTGTCCAATGTGCTACTGGGGAAGAGTAGCGCCAGAAAGAATGAAGTGACTGGGTCAAAGCTGAAAGGACACTCAGTTGCAGATGTATCTGGTGGTGAAAGGAGAGTCCGATGCTGCAAAGATATATACTCCATAGGAACCTGGAATGTAAGATCCATAAATCAAGGCAAGCTGGATGTGGTCAAGCAAGAGATGACAAGACTGAACATCGACATCTTAGGAATCAGTGAACTAAAATGGACAGGAATGGGTGAATTTAGTTCAGATGACCATCAGGTATACTACTGCGGGCAAGAATCCCTCAGAAGAAATGGAGTAGCCTTCATCGTCAATAAAAGAGTAGGAAAAGCAGTGCTGGGATACAATCTCCAAAATGACAGAATGATCTCAGTTCGAATCCAAGGTGAACCATTCAGCATCACAGTAGTCCAA
>NW_025336669.1:923671-1026764 GCF_004798865.1 Varanus komodoensis | reverse complement strand
TCAGATGACCATCAGGTATACTACTGCGGGCAAGAATCCCTCAGAAGAAATGGAGTAGCCTTCATCGTCAATAAAAGAGTAGGAAAAGCAGTGCTGGGATACAATCTCCAAAATGACAGAATGATCTCAGTTCGAATCCAAGGCAAACCATTCAACATCACGGTAGTCCAAGTCTATGCCCCAACCACTGGTGCTGAAGAGGCTGAAGTTGACCAGTTCTATGAAGGCCTGCAACACCTTCTAGAATTAACTCCAACAAATGATGTCCTTATCATCATGGGGGATTGGAATGCTAAAGTAGGAAGCCAAAGGTTAACCGGAATAACAGGCAAGTTTGGCCTTGGAGTACAAAATGAAGCAGGGCACAGGCTGGTAGAATTTTGTCAAGAGAATTTATTTTCTCTTGAATTTATTTATTTATTTATAAATTTTATTTATTTGTCAAGAGAATACGATGCTCATAGCAAACACTCTTTTCCAACAACCCAAGAGACGACTCTACACATGAACATCACCAGATGGTCAACACAGAAATCAGATTGACTATGTGTTCTGCAGCCAAAGATGGAGAAGCTCTGTACAGTCAGTAAAAACAAGACCAGGAGCTGACTGTGGCTCAGATCATGAGCTTCTGGTTGCAAAATGTAGGCTTAAGTTGAAGAAAGTAGGGAAAAGCACTAGGCCACTCAGGTATGACCTAAATCATATCCCTGAAGAATATACAGTAGAGGTGACAAGTAGATTTGAGGAATTAGATCTGATAGACAGAGTGCCTGAAGAACTATGGATGGAGGTTAGCAACATTGTAGAAGAGGTAGCAACTAAAACCATCCCAAAGAAAAAGAAATGCAAGAAAGCAAAATGGCTGTCTGAGGAAGCTTTACAAATAGCTGAGGAAAGAAGGGAATCAAAAGGCAAGGGAGAAAGAGAAAGATACACCCAACTGAATGCAGAATTCCAGAGAATAGCTAGAAGAGATAAGAATGCCTTCTTAAATGAACAGTGCAAAGAAATAGAAGAAAACAATAGAATAGGGAGGACCAGAGATCTCTTCAAGAAAATTGGAGACATGAAGGGAACATTTCATGAAAAGATGGGCATGATAAAGGACCAAAATGGCAGGGACCTAACAGGCAGAAGTGATTAAGAAGAGGTGGCAAGAAGAACTATACAAGAAAGAGCTTAACATCTCTGATAACCACGATGGGGTTGTCACTGACCTCGAGCCAGACATCCTGGAATGTGAAGTCAAATGGGCCTTTGGAAGTCTGAGCAACAACAAAGCTAGTGGAGGTGACAGTATTCCAGCTGAGCTATTCAAAATCCTAAAAGATGATGCAGTAAAAGTGCTACACACAATATGCCAGCAAATTTGGAAAACTCAACAGTGGCCACAGGATTGGAAAAGGTCAGTTTACATTCTGATCCCAAAGAAGGGCAATGCCAAAGAATCTTCAAACTACCGCACCATTGCACTCATTTCACATGCTAGCAAAGTGATGCTCAAAATCCTACAAGTTAGGCTCCAGCAGTATGTGGACCAAGAACTACCAGAAGTACAGGCAGGATTTTGAAGAGGGAGAGGAACTAGAGATCAAATTGCCAAGATACACTTGCTCCCGGGGAGGAAAGTTATGGCAAATCTAGACAGCATACTAAAAAGCAGAGACATCACTCTGCCAACACAAGTGCGTATAGTCAAGGATAAGGTTTTCCCAGTTGCAATGTATGGCTGTGAAAGCTGGACCATAAGGAAGGCTGAGTGTCGAAGGATTGAGGCCTTTGAGTTGTGGTGCTGGAGGAGACTCCTGTGAGTCTCTTGGACTGCAACGTGATCAAACTGGTCAGTCCTTGAGGAGATCAATCCTGACTGCTCTTTAGAAGACCAGATACTGAAGATGAAACTCAAATACTTTGGCCATGTAATGAGAAGGAAGGACTCCCTGGAGAAGAACCTAATGCTGGGAAGAAAAGATGGCAAAAGAAGAAGGGGACGGCAGAGGATGATGTGGCTAGATGGAGTCACTGAGGCAGTTGGTGTGAGCTTAGGTGGATTCTGAGAGATGGTGGAGGACATGAAGGCTTGGAGGAATGTTGTCCATGGGGTCGCGATTGGTCGGACACGACTTCGCGACTAACAACAACAACAGCATCAACAATATTTTGTTCAGTTCTCGTTGATGCCACAGGGATGGAAGGGAATTTCATTTCAGTTTTGATAAGAATTTACCAAACTTTGCAGAAAGTTCTCCACAGTCAGGACAAAGTGATTGAAAACAGGCAAATGCTGGAGAAAGTGTGATTGGCAAGGTGCATTCATCTAGGCTCAGAGCTTAGAATACTTCACTCAGATGAGTCTGAGTCTGTATTCCTGTGTATTTAACTGTGTTGGTGCTTAATTAGGGCTGCTGCCTCTTTTTTCCCCCCGGGCAAGCTGCCTATCTTCAACAGATACTTGATAAGAAGGTAAAACTTGGTGGACTCCATACTTCAAGTTGCTGTACCTATTGAATTTGGCTGGTGCGGGAGGGTGAGAATTCAGCTCTGTTTTTTGCATTAAAAATTACTAAAAGTTTAAGATGGCCCTTCATGCCAAGGCCTTTCAAGATGTACTTGGATATCCAGGGGCTGAGGGGATTGTCTATTTCAGTGGTTTTTACAGGGTTGTTCTTCAGTGTATGTTGCTGTTTCTAATCACTTTGTTTTAAAATGTTTGTACTTTGATAAGACTTTATGATATTTTATTGCCTTGCTGTTATGAATTTTCTTTTGAACCATTCCGGGAATAGTCGGGTGGAATAACAATGAATTGAAAATGAAAATGAAAGTTACAAAACTCTTCATCTTCAGGAGATAAAGAACTTGAGATTTCAAAAAGTCACACATGCATGAAAAGAAACTTGACTGATTCAGTGATTGTTGGCTCCATGCTGGCTTGGATGGAAAGTGGGATAGAGGACTGGGAAGATCCCACATCAACCAAGTGGCCCACATGATGCAGAAACTGAGGTGCTATTAGTTTCCACATGGCAGCCTCCTGTGAGGAAGCAGGCACTGCTCTCCAAGATTTGAAGCAAGTCTAAGACATGGAGCATTCACACACACACACACACACACACACTCCCCATAAAGCCTTCAACGTAGTTTACACTGTAAAAAGGTACCATAGCCAGAAAACTGTAATAGAACCTAATAAATAGAAATATAGGACATCAATATACAACACTCCTGATGTGGCTAAAACGCAAGCCTTGGGAGAAGAACATCTCAGATAAAAGCAACATTAACAACAAATCCCAGTTGCAATCAAAAGTAGCAATTACAATTTAACTACGTTGGGTTATTTACACAGGTAAAGAAGGACCCTACAGCTCAGTGCAAAGGGACAGAGAAGAGCTAAATACGGTGGCCCAGGTTCCAAGTTCCATGGAACTGGTTCTGTGCAGTCCAGGAGGCTTTCTGAACAGTGGTTCCCTGTCCACGTGGCATGACAAGCTTAAAATTTAGGGGAGTTGTTTATGATGTGACATTCAGAAAGGCAGAGGAGAAGGCTGTTGTGCATGCATAGGGTAGCTTCAAAGCAGAGCATGAAGCAGCTCTTTGAAACTCAGCCACAGAATCACAGAGCTGGAAAGGAGCAAAAGGCCCCCAAGTTCAAGCATCTCCCTGCCAAGCAGCAGGACCACACCACCAATGCAATCTGGACCATGATGTGCTATGAAGAAATGGCAGGTACACTGTGAGAAGCTGCCTGGAGAACAAACCGTTCTGGATAACGCATGAGCCAAGCCACATGCTGCAAGGTGAGGCAAGACCAAAATAAAACAGGTTTACATATTAGCTTGGGAAAGAACGGACTCCTGATTTCAGATATGGAAATTAGGCAGAGTGCATATAAGGTCAGGATCTCAGACAAGGAAATGTGATGAGGAAGCCTCTGCAAGTGCCCGTTGTTGGTTGAAGCACTCCATGAAGACCAAAGAAAAGGCATGCTGTAATGGGTGATATAGACGTACACTTCCTCCAGAACACTGTTTGCAGGAAGGGCTTCCACTTGCCTGATTTGGGAACCTACCTGATCTGATGTCTTAAAAAAACAAAACAAAAACTTGATTCCTATTTATTCCAATTCTATCTATCTATCTATCTACCCTTAGCCTGTTGATTTCTAAGAAGTGAAGGGGATTAAGCTAAAATAAGGGTTTTACCTGGAGGATAATTTTAAAATAAATTTTAGAACATTAATATTTTAATTTTAAAAATAGGAGCTACCCAAATGATGTAAAATTTACCAATCTGACTGTTATTAAATCAACATTTCAACCTCCCCCTTTCTTTTCTTTTGTTTTGATGAAAATCAAATACTGTAGTTAAATACATATTTTGGCTACTTTGAAAACTGTCCAGGTTTATCTCCCTTAATGGATTTTAAAGTTTAAATAAGATACAACCACTATGATTTAGGTTCAGATTTACTGTTGCAGGTCTTACTTGAGCAATAAAATGAACAGCAAGGTGAATTTCTAGCAATGTTACCCTTTAGAACTGCAAAACAGAATTCAGATTTGTAGCTTATGAGACCCCTGAGAGCAGAATGGGAAGACCACTGGGAACAGCACACCAGGTTTTAGGTAACAAAGCATTTGCCAGTTTTGCCTCTCCAGGCTACAATAGTACTGCATCCACTGTTTGGTTTGCTCTGCTCATCTGAAATAAAGTGGAGGCCATAGTGGAGAATGTGTATTCGGACAGCTAACGTATAGTATAAATTAGATGAGTTGAGGCTATGAGTGTGTAAATCAGAAATGCTTAAAGGATTTGGATCTGACTTTTTTCTCTTTCTTTCCTTTTAAATGAAACTAGAATGAAAACAGCCTGGAAATCTTGCTTAGCCTTGCTGTGCCTGGGAGCTACCACAGCCAGTGCCGGTTGAGCTGTGATAATTTCACTTCATTAAGTCCTAGATATAAATAGAAGAGTATTTTCTCTGAGTGCCACCTTCAGTAGGCATGGTTGGAAAACACAGGGGTTATTGATTCACTGGCATGACTTCTGCAAGAAGTACAAGAGACATAAGGCCAAAGTAAGGCTTGCACCTTGTACCTGTTTGCTCAGGCAGCAGCCAAAGACAAAATATTTCTGCCAAATGTTGCCAGTTTGCGGGAGGGAGGTGCTTTTGCAGTTGAGAAAAGAAAAGAGGAAGGCTAAAAGGAAGGCAATCAGCTAACTATGGTGCTCAGATTCCCTGGGGAAAGTGAAACCCATTATCATTTACATACTTTAGCAATATCCTCACTAGCCCCTAAATAAAACATGACTTGCCTGGGCACTGCTTCTGGAAAATAGTCAGGTGACCTTAATTCTGGGGATTTATTGTTCATGCATCTATTTGTGATGTGCAGTACTTAAATATAATAAAAAATCCCTAATACAACCATTCAAATCACATTTAGAATGCAATTAAAGTACAAAATTAAAACAATTCCAATTACAAGAAAACAGAGCAATACAAGAGCTGTAAAAATGGAGCAGGATGATTAACGGGCGAAAAAGTAAAATCCCAGGTGCACGAGTAGATTTTAAAGGAGGCTTTTGAAACATGTCACATTTTCTATGTGTTAATCTGCATGGGGGAGTGTTTTGCTAAGGGCAGGCACCCTACTGAGAGGGCCCACTGCCAAGGAGCTATGTGAAGAAGTTTTGTTAAATCTGCAATGACAACAGGGTCTTAGGATAGGATAGGATAGGATAGGGTAGTGGGAGAGTTGGAAGGGGCCTATAGTTGGACCATAATTGAGTCCATCCCTCTGCTCTGTTTACTCATGTGGTCACCCATCCAGCTGCCAGCCTGTGTCTTTCCAGCTTAGCAAAGGTGAGTCACTCACTCAATGCAAAGCTATGCAGCCATAATCTTAAGTGTCATCTAGGCACAGATAAGGGAAGGCAACCACTTGGCTTCTAGTTTCTGGTCCCAATTTTGGGATCAGCAGTGAATGGGAGGGGAAGAGTAGGATTGACCCACTGGCTACATTCCTGACTTCTGCACACTGATAGACCTTCTTCTTCGATCTTCCCAACAACCCAGCTGGTTGTGATTTGGTATGGACCAGAAAGTAATTAGGTTCACATGTTAATATGAACCAATCTAATTTGGATTTGAGAATCAGAACACCAAGGACCCTTCATTTCTTGCACTGAATTTTGCAATTCTCTGGGGTTTTTTTTTTTTTTTTGTTTAATGTGCAGGTCTCTTAGTAAAAAAAACCTTCCAAATATGTGCACCTCAAAACCAGGGGAAATTAGACTGCAGCAATGATCATGCTGGCTGGGTCCGATGGGAAGCTGTAGGCCAAAGCTGAAGTGCGCAAGGTTGTGGAAGGATATTCCAGATCCTGATTCATCTTTCATCTACGGGAATCCTTAAGAAATGCAGCTAAAGCAACATAGTCATCTTGGTGCGAAAGGGGATTGGATTTCTTTCTGGATGGATTCTTTCTGAACTGCTTTCTGGATGCTGTAATGGAAGCCAAAATTGCTGTGCAGGTTTGGAGAACATTTGCTCTTAAGACTCTTTAATCTCCCCACCCCCAAATCTGCAAGAAATACAATATGTACAACCTTTCTTCTCAATCTCTGATAAATGGTTTCACCATTCTTTAAAGGTTGGGAAAAAGCAGCTACAGAAATAACATCTTAATATATTCCAGATTAAACGACATGCTATATTTGTAATAAAGACTCGTGTCCAGCATGGGTTGGCAGATTGCTCTTATGAACAATTATCCAAATAGCTATTAGGATATGATTGCACTCATTTCCAGGCAATGCAGAATTGCCAGAGCTGCGTTTGGCTGGTGGCTGGATTTTGGTTTGACTTTTGGAGAAAACCACAAGAATTTGTCAGTCATCTTGGCTGTCAGGGAGGCTCCTTGTCTTGAGGCTACTCTTTTTCCTCTTGCAGTTGAACAGGCAAGGATGTTCTGGTTTGGTTTCAATTTGTGTGCAATTTTTAAAAAAACCGGCCAGTTTTTCTTGTGATTTATTTGTTTTAATAATCGGAGGAGAAACAAATGCCTAAAGAGTAGAGATGACTAGATCAGTCTGTTCTGATCATTGTCTGTGCCACTCTCACTTGCCTTCCCATCCTGTTTCAATCTAAATTTTAAAAAAGAACACAAAAATACCTTCAATCAAACAGTTATGTATTTATTAGATTTACCTCACACATTTCCTATAGAACTGGTGTTCAAGGTGACAAATAATAATAAAGCCAAGAGAAACCAAACACTTAATTAAATTCTAATATATATAAAAAAGAAAAGTTTGTCCAAAATACAAAAATAAAGGAAATAAACAATGTCTAAATGATGGAGACCCCCTTCAGCTGATTTCCCTCAAAATATACATTTCTATACACATCTTTCAGCACATTTTAGAGCCTATAATGAGCATTTATACATGTTACACTAAAGTATGTATTTTCTCATAATTGCATATTCTGTATACTGCCCCATCCTCCTTTGGTTCCATTTTGCTTCCATCTCTGAGTAATAAATTGCACTTGAAATTCAATAAAAGTGCAGATTCTGAAGAACAACAACTGTGTTCCAGTCTGCAAATTGCTTTGGGAATACTCATTTGGCCATTTTTTAAAATACATTTTTCAATTGTATTTTACAATCTTAGGGATGACTGGGGACACACGTTGATGTGAATGGATTGGCTAAGGGGAGGCCTTCCCCTTAACACACATAAATGCAGGGGAACCTAATCTTGCCTTGAGCTGGGGGCAGTGCACCACTGGCTTTTGTTCCATCTGGCCACAGTGTCCCTGAGTGAAGCGAGGATCTTGTGATTCAGCACTCATTCTGAGTCCTCTTTCTGAACCCCAAACCTTTCCCCACTCCCTGGTCCCAGAGCTTTGGAGGCAAGCCTTAGGCATCTCCTACAACCCTCCCGGTGTCTCCAGCAGCTCATCAAAGCTTCACTTGGGAACCACCTTCCGCGCTGCCCTGCAATTGGGTCTAACTTACTTTCCAGTTAGATTACATTGCTCCATCCTGTGGCCCTGAAAATCATGGACTTTGCGCAATAGACAGTGCAACTGTCTATCTGTTGCCTCAGAAGTAAATCTTACTGAGGAGATGGTACTTATGCCCAGTTAAATGGGTAGAAGATTGCAACCCAGGCCCACATAAATAATGTTATGATCAGCACCACTCAATCAGCCATGATAGTGACATGGTTACAGGAGCTCATTTTATGTTTGCATTTACATATATATCACCAGGAGGGTCAAAGTGTGCCCCTTTCCTCCTAACACATGAGGGATGCAGAGGCTCTAAAGCATAGAGTGGGGTTGGGGGAACAAATGTTCATTGAATGTTTCCCATCTGAAGTGTCGCCATCAGAAGGTGGAGACTGTGAGATAGCTTTACCTTCCACCACTGGGCAGAACATGTGGAACTGTTTCTCATCTAATCCATGGATAAATAATCCCTGTTCATCCCCTTACTGAGTAACGTTTCTTGCAGTGAAAGTACTGGGTGGGAAGATGCTGCTATGAACACTCCAAGGGTCCAGTCAAAGACATGGCTCTTCCCTGTACCCACTGAGGCATCCCCACCTGGGCCTCTAAGGTCTCCCACCCCAGGGAATGCTGCAGCTCCACCCCTTTCCTGCTCCAGGATGCTGCTCCACATCAAGGAACGGTGCTGAACTATCACAGGAGTCTCACTCAGTGACTGAGTGGCTGATTCAGTCCAACCAGCCAGCTTGACAAAAGGACTTTGAAACTGCAAATGAATTTGCTTTACAGATTGAAAAATGAGGCTGTGCGAGGCAGGCGGAGGGGAGGGGAGGGGGAAGCACAGGATTTTCCTGATAAACATAGCCCTTCAGACACGTGGATCTCGATCATCCCTGCATCTACTATGCAGCCATGCCAAGTGGATATTGGTGAGGAGCGCATGCTCCAAATGGTGGATGCTATGAAGGCTTTTCTCTTTGACTAGCTGGGCCCACCTCAGAGGACTCTTCTGAGGTAGTGAACAGCGGAAAGCGTTCTGGGTGGAAATTAGCTTTCTTGGCCATATTCCAAAGCAATGACTACACCAAGAATGGCTGAGGCGTATCCTACCAATGGAGCATAAAATTGCTTCAAGGCTAATAGCGGTAACACCTTGCAGAAGAAACACTGTAATTAGTAATAAAGCGGTGCTTGTGCCCAGTTGGCCTCTGGTACACCCCTACATGATCTCTCTTCCAGTCAAACACACGGTAGCATAGCCCTTGCATGTGAGCCTGGGCCTGCTTTTGCAAGATGGGGTGTGGAGGAGAAAGCCGTGTGCTCACAGAAGTAATCCCCATGTAGCATGCCCTCGGTTTTGGATGTGCTATAGTTGGCAGGAGGCAGTGTGGGACCACTTGATCATTCCAGGCCCCAAACTATCTAGCCACACATGGTCTCTCAAGCAGCCTCTTCTCAGAAAAATATATACGCTCTGCTGTTACAAACTGTGCCTAAACAAAGAAAATGGAACTAGCAGGTGTACAAAAAGTCCCAAAGCACATCCCATGAACAGAAGAGGGTTTTTTTTAAAGTACATTTAAACTGTTCCATTGCTGGAAAAAAGAAACCCTCCATGCATTATAAAAATGTAATTTTCCATACGTTGCAGTCAGACCCATTTCAGGCTCCCCAAATACATCAAATGTCAAGGTTCATCAACTTGTCCATGCTTCCTTACAACCTCATTTCTCCTGGTCTCATAAGTTAACTCTCCTGAGAGTGCCAACAGGAAACAGCACTCAGTCAGACACCATCAATAATAAACCTAGATGAAATCCCCGCCATAACACATGGACCAAGGGCAGGCCTCCGGAGGTGCAAACACATTCAGTTTGATTTGCATGTTTTGGTGGCCCCTGGAGCGGGACACCCTAGATGAGCACCTCGGGAGTCGAGCTTCTCACTGCCCTTGATGCATCGGCAGTGTCTTCTTTACCGCAGCTACTGCTTACTTGTTTGAGAGGCTGGGAGCCAAGAAGCAGGTAGGTCGCACCATCATTTGCTCTTCCTCCTCACTGCCACTGGTGTCTTGGACAGACTGAGTGGCAGAAGAAGAGAAGAAGCAAATCCAGGGAGGCCTGATCAGTGGGGGCCTTTGCTCAGTGCTGGACTATGCCTATTCTGGACAGATAGACGAACGAAGCAACAACAGTGAATCATTTATCTGAACTAGGGTAGATCCAGTTTTAAGCTGCATCAAGTGCAGCGGTAGAAGTGGATGTCTCTGCCCACTCCTTCCCTTAAAAGTCCATCCAGGTCCTTGCAAATGCTACGCAGAGAGTCAAGAAAGCCTTCTACAATCAGAGCCATGTATGTGTGGAAGGGAGATAGCATCCCCGGATACTGGGCAGAGGGGCCTCCCATGAGATCTCCCCATCCTATCATCCTCAACCCAACTCTTAGAATGCAAAGAAGAGCCATTTTACATGGCTAAAGTGATTTGCAACAAGATCCCATCCAGAGCAGAAGGATCTGTGTAGGACTATCGACTTCCATTGAATTCCCTGAAACCTGAGCCCTCTGCAGGCAAACTATTCCATGCAGAATGAAGTGCTAGCTAGTTCTACTCCAACTTCCATGTATCAAAGTGGCATGTTCTGAGGATCTGTAGCCCTTTTCCTATTTCTATGTTGATCCTCACTGTAATAATTTTGAAAAGGGCATTTGCTATTACTAGTTTTATCTGTACTAGGGCCAAATGGGGGTACATCCAACCTTGCAACTGTGTGTACATTTAGCCAGGGGTTCTCACTAAGCCCAGCATGTTGATGAATGTATCTGCACAGTCAGTGTTTCAAAACAGTTTTCTACTGCCATGTGTGAACAACATGCAAACTTTTCTGATTTCCCTCCCCTGAGTGATTAGTGTTTTAAATGTAACCTTGTGCCAGCCTAGAGCTGAGCCAAATTTTTCAAAATACAGTATTCCAAGAAAAAGTCTTAGATTGTTCTTTTTCCAGAGAAAAAGATTTTCCCCTGACTAATGTTCACCATCTCCTGTCTCCCAGTACACTGTAATGATGCTATGTCAGGGTCACTGAAGAGGATGCGCAATGATGACCAAGATGCCGGCACAGGTGTCGGCTGATTCCAGTTGCTAGTGGAATCATTAGAAAATTTCCTCTCTGCCAGCAGAAGTCCCGTGAAATAGTTGCCCCAGTTTGCCATAAACAGAGTGGCAGCATCCACTTGGACTGGCAGGAGCTCAGGGGGTTTTCAGTGTGGGTCTCCCCAGTTGTAATGTCCAAGAACCTTTCCAACGGAGATCAAACACATGCCCCATCTCCCTAGTACAGCTGCACCAAGATCCGAGGCTGAACTTCACTGGGGAAAACCTGCAGTCTGAATGCTTCACGTTGCCTGATCTAACTGGGAACAGCTCTTCAAGGTTACCCTTGCCACATGAGATCTTTCCTCATGGTCACTGGAGAGGTCAGGCACTGTATGAGGGACATCAGCTTTCTGCAACCAAGCCACTGCCTTCCCCAGGGCTCCACGTTCAGGAAAAAAAAAAGACAAATTTGTTTCTCCTTGGTTTTTGTTGACATGTGGTATAAATAACAGCAGCAACAACAGACTGTTTTTGTGTAACATTATTACTTCAAAATCAAGCAGCATTTTTATTGCATTACTGCTATGGCCATATGCTTGTATTGCAAATATATGACAACTTCTGCCATCATTATTGGTTTGTAACACTCCATGCAGAATTACTTGCTGTTGTGCAATTGCCTATTGGTTAATTCTATTCCTGGGTAAATGGAAGTTGCCATGACACAAAGCAACAGCAAAGGCCAACCTGCCCTTTATGCAAAAAAAGACAGTGCTGATAAACATTGCATGTTAATGTGGCTCAGGGTTACATCATATGCTTTGCAAAGAGATGGTGCCAGCGTGATCCCCAGCATTTCTGTGTAGAGCTTGAAAAATTCCTCCCTGGAGGTCTGCAGAGCCACTGCCAGTCAGTGTTGACAATACTGGCCTAGATAGGCATAGGCTCTGACTGCAGATGGGCAAGGAAACTGCACGGGGAGTCAGTCTCCAGTGCATTGGCCTGGATTGCTTCTGGCCCCAGGTTCCAACCCGTCTATCCGGACTCCGTGCCAACTTGCTCAGGTGCAAGTCGAGGCAGAACACAGTCTTCTGCTTTCAAAGCAGGTCACAATTAGCATGTATTTTTCTTAAAGGTAGATAAATGCACGCCATATACAGCTGTAATGTGCTCAGGCTGTACAAAGTAAGGTGGGCTTCTGTGCAAATGGCAGCCGTGATTTATGCAAATTCTCCTGCCTTAAAGCAAAAACAAAACCAAGAATGCATCACAGCCTGCTTTAAAAGAGAAAGGCTTCGAAACCTTGACCTATTTTCAGCTTTCCAGCTGCTAATCTCTTTCCTGGGTCTACTCCTCTAACGGCTGCATGATGCTAGCTTCATAACTTGTCACTGATTATCTCCAGTGATTTATATTTAAGTGTCATTTTCTGCCCTCTTTCCTTTTTATTGCCACCTTGAACAAATGGTATAATGGATAAAAGTTCCATCTCAACAATGTCAAGCAAGATTGTGGTTTGGTCGGACTCCACAATCCTATTAGCAGATGACATAAATAGGACACCAGGATCCAGAAAAAGAGAATCTAAGGATACCACAGACATCTTTTTTTACTTAACATTTAGCAAGGGCTTGTAGGGAAAAATATTTAAGGAAAAGCAAAATGATATATTAAAGATTGGCGACATGCACAGACAAATTGAAAGCACTTTTAAACAAACTGGGTGAAAATGCTTGGCTTCTGGCCGGTGTCATTTCTCCAAGTCTCGTCTCATTTCCAGGAGAATGTGGTTTGGGAGTCCCAGTCTGCTGCTGGCATTCCAGTCCAGCCTTTGCCTGCCACAGCTAGATTGAGTTTGCTGTTTCTGGATCTGAGAGCTGAACAGGATGCCAGTGCCTCAGGTAGGAGATGTTTTAACAGAAAGGAAGCAATCTCCCCTCCCCCTCTGCACTCCCAAACCTCCTTCCCTGCCAGAACTAGAATCACATCGCCGAAGCTCCACGAATCTGCAGCAGGAGCAGCTTCGTCAGATGGGCACAAAGTAGGCTTGACAGATGTCTCTGGAGCTTACATGGTGGGAAAATGAAACGAATCCAGGCAGCCATGGTCTAAGCAGGATACCTGAGAAGTATCCTCTGGTGACTTCAGGTAACTAAGTGATAGTGAGACTCCTTTAACCAATATGGTAGAGAGGATTGGTTAGTCAAGAGAGTTAGACTCTGGACTTCAGAGGAGGAAGGGCCCTTAGGCAGCTTTGGCATGTGGAATGTCAACCGTGCTGTGTCTGGGGCACTGCTGCTCATTCTTCTGAGTGGGGCTTTGGCCTTCTGTCCCCAAATCCTACCCTAACAGTACCACTGGGTTCTGGCACCACTGGTTCAGACCCAGCCATATGTTCACAATGGTGATTGCATTATATTTATAGCACAACGCTTTCACTTGCAAGCAACCCCAGGGGACTTTGATTGTTCACTTGTCTTTTCTATCCTCACAACAACCCTGTGAAGTAGGTTAGGGTGAGAACCTGTGACTGCCTGAAAGTTACCCAGTCAGCTTCCTTGCTGAGCATGGGGTAGACCGTGGATTTCCCAAGTCCCAGTCTGGCAGCCCTACCCTAACTGTCCATAATCAACTGTGCAGTTTACCTGCCAGCCCAGACCAAAAGTTCGTCTGGCCATCCATTCTGAGGCCAAGAGGAGGCAACCAGAAGCTTCCAGAAAATCCATGAGATGAGCACTAGGATGGCAGCCCTGTTCCCTCCTCCCCACTCTACCTCCAAGTCAAATCAAGGTCAGGGTCCGTTCTGCAATCTATTCTGATTAATTGGCCCAACCTACAGTCAAAGCCATCTAGAGCAATGGAGCACCGTCACACTGTCTGCCAGTGAATTGCATTAGCTGTGTGTGCATTTAGGGGCACTGAATCACCTCTTTTCGGTTCCATGCCACTTTTTCATGCATTCAGTTGCAGGTTCATTGCATCCCATTTCCTCACTAATTTGCAATGTATTTTTGCAAAACATTCACACAAATAACATTTTGAAATATATTTAAATTCATATTTCTAAGAATTCAACCCTATACTCATTTTCCTGGGAGTATGACCCATTGAACTAAGTGGGACTTACTTCTAAGTAGACATATACTGGATTGTACAGTAACTATGACCCAGGTTCCCTACTTTAGCCTTCTATTTGAAGGGTCATCAGAGGATGCCTCCTGGTATTTAACTACAGCACTAGAAGGACCGATACCTATATGAAAGCAGAAGGACGGGTTCTCTAAGTTAAAGATAAAAAGGCGTAAGAAAGGAGAGCAAGGGCCTTTGAGTTGCCCAACAGACTTCACAGCAGACAGAATAGCAGATGCACAGGTCACCTGGCTGGGATTCCCCATTGCATTAATTTCTATTGCTTTTTTCCTCCATTTAAACTATATTGCTTTTAAATTGACATTTATACATATAATAGCCCTATGCAAATTTTAGTGGCCACCAGAACTTGAAATAAAGTTTCTCTCAAAATGCACATATCTAAATATTTCCAAAATTAAGAACTGCACTGGAAAATTGCGGGAGCATGGAATCTTGGGCATAGCTCTGCCTGGGAATGTAGATCAATGGAGCCATTGTGCATTGTGTGAGGAATTACTTATTTCTACTTTGCATTGGATCTACTGCCTATCAAGCTCCTTGTTTCGGGGTGGGGCGGGAGTGTTCCTCTTTATCTACTCAATCCACACTTCTAGAATTTAATTATTTTTGTTGCCCTAATCTAAAAAGTCTGTTGCAGGCAGCATTTCCCTTCCAGACAAGTTGCTCCAACACTTACTTTCCTATTTGGATCCCGTCTCTTGCACTGTTCCCAAATCGGAACAGTCTGTCATGGTATTGGTTTTGTGTTGGAGTCCAAACATGTATTATATTTCAAAAATGCCATTGTTGCTGTTTTACTGTGTGGGATGCGACATGAACTTTACATCCAACAGGGCGATGTGTGAATAAGTGTACACAAATATAAAATAGAACTTCTATGGAAAAAGTCTTCTAGAACAGGCTCCTATATTTGGATTCCCTACATGTCAGAGAAGGAAGGTAAAAGTATCCGACCAGCAAGGGAAAAACTAACAGTATTCCCCAACCATACTGGTTATGACATGCTTTGGGGATATAAGACTTTTTTTTCTGAGTAAACATGCACTGGATAGCACCACGACAGGGAAATTTGTTTGGCTTAGGGTGGTCTGGCTTCCCTGCTACAAGGTCTGATATGGGAACTGGTGTCTGGATCCTTCCTCTCCCCACATACCACCTGGAGAGGAAAGGAAGCACAGGCTGCCTCTCCGAGGTCCTAAGACCAAACTTGGAGAAGGGGTTTAGGGAGACCTGATCAATCTCATCACAATGTTTGTTACTTGAAAACCCCCCGCGATTGTCACACTCCAGCCCTTACCTGATGCAGTCTCCCTGTTGGTCCCCCTTAACGGTCATCTTTCCCTCCCCGACTCCACAGCTCATGTTACCCCATTTCCCAACTGGTACGTATCATGGACATGGTTTTATACTGGAGATTGCCAGGCAGCCTAGTAATACCTTAGGAAAAATACCAGAAATTACAGAGAAAAGGCAGGTAGGATGCTCCATCAGCCTTTTTGCCCTTGATCTCTGTGCCTGCAATCTGGCATATGGACAGGCTGCTGAAATGTCAGTTGGTGCAAATTCAGTATCCCAAGCGTGCGCATACTGGCACCGGCTTATGTGAGTCGGGTTTGTATATTATGCAAAATCTGCGGTTGATTGAAGTTTCTTTGAAAGAGACATGCCACCCGATTTCCATAGAAGGGTTTCTTTTCTGTCTGCTAGTTACACATGATGCCCACCAGTGAAAGCAAACAGGTATTCAAATATTTCTATTTTGAGTTAAACAGCATGTGAAAAGAATGCCCATAGTCTCTTGCATGATAAATAACACACAATCCCTTTCACCAGAGAGCTGCCAAAGATAAAATACCAACCACTGTTCAGATAACATGAGTCAGTGTGAATAATGCATACAGAAGGGGCTGATGGGAAGGGGTCTACTCAGGCTTGCTGGGTTTCATATGAATGAGGTACAATCATGTTGAGAAGAAGAATGGCCAGATGCATTTTGGTACAGCATCTTTTCAAAATGCAGAAAACCCTGTGGCAGCCCTCAGGTTGGTCAAGACAAAATTTTCATTGGCTGAATACCAAATTAAGGACAATGCTGCACATGAAACCTGGTCCTTCCACCAGTGTTATGCTTCATTTCCATCAGATCTGTCCACGGATTATTAGATATTCTGGTGGTTATTTAATAAGGCAATGAAGACAAGGAACCCTTTAAGGCAAAAGTAAAACAATCTCTATTTTCGCTTCAGGAGGTTTTTTGGCAAGTCGAAAAAGATGGGAAGGAGGATTTTTTTATTTTTATTTTTTTTAAAGAAATAAAAAGTAGAGCAGTCTGTCTAACTAAACAGGAATATTTGAGGAACCCCTGAGGAAGTTTGTGGCATCCCGGCTTGCATGCATCTTAAGTAGGAGATCATATAACCTGAAGGCAATAGGGGAAAAAAAGGTAGATTCAATTAAATGTAAACAGTTGCCGGCTGAGATTCTGACTTTATTTACGCACCTTCAAGGACCTCAATGTTCTTGCATGCACTTAAGAAAGGGAGGCAGAAGGTATCCCACAAAGGCTTTGAGTAGCCAAAACTGAAGTCAGCAATGCTACAAATCTCAGTTCAGACTAATCAACTCTGCAATTAGTATTTAATTTTCCACAGCATCCACAATCACATACATGAAAGAGAGAAAGAGCGAGAGGAGCAGGAAAAACCACACAGAATTTGCTGGATGATAGATTCAAGGTGCTATGCTATAAAAGCTCCACGGCTGACTAAGGAATGCACCTTTTCTGTCCAGACATGCATAGGATTGCACCCTGGAAGAGATTTACCATTCATATTTTTCAACAAGCAAAATTCCAGTTTAGTGGCATTCTTTCGTTTTGTTTTATTGACCCTCTTGGCAGACTCTTAATACATGTCATAAGTTATCAACAGTCAAATATTATATATGACTCTATGTTATCTAACTACACTAACAGATGCTAGACACTTGCTTGTTAACTTTCAAACACTATAGGATGTTGAGACATGTTGCATATTTCAGCCATCCAATACTACCTGATGTAAAATTCTATTAAACGTGAGCAATGGGTATATCCGCTGGGCAAGCCTGGGTCCTGTTATGGTGCTCTTTGTGGGAAGAACAGATCAAAGACTTTTTTTCAACCTCTGCTGACCTTCCTCTGGAGCAAGGAGCATGGGAGACCGTTAAGGGAGCTCTAGGGCGTACACTCAAGGCTTTCCTGTGAAAACTGACTGTGCATGTCCTATAACATGGTCCAGAATCCTTCCCAGAATTCAGGGTTGCTATGCAGAATGGGCACAGATCATCTGCAATCCTAAGCATCAAGTGCTTAGGACCACAGACAACCACAAACGGTGAGCAACTGAAATATTCCTGTCTCTTTGGTCCAAAGTCAAGGCACATAAAAGTTATTGTAGTGAATTTCTGGCAAATGAGATGAGAGCCCAAATCACTGTGCCTTTGACAGTTCATGTTGAAGAACAGCTGAAGATGGTTGCTAATTCTTTGCTACTGTTCTTTGATCTAGTTATTGTTTGCACAGGCAAACAACAGAAGTCAGATAAAAAGCTCCTTAGCAACAACAATTGTATCCAGCATATAATCTCTTTCAGTTTCCCTTAAATAGTCTTTAACATTACTTTTGCTTAAATGGTTTGCTACAAAAAGTACTTCACACAAACTCCCTGCCCTTAAGAAATGCTTTGCACTTTCTACTTAGACTATTTTATTTTATTTTATTTTATTTTATTTTATTTTATTTTATTTTTTTGTTTCTGCTCTACCCTCAAATGGTCTCTTGTACAGGAGTTATATTTCCTTGAATCTAATACATCAGTGTACAACTTGCATGAATTTGGTCCTATCCAATGCTATTAGTGTCTGCAACCTTCTCTAGATGCTCCCCAAATGTCTCTTGGGAATGGCAGCCAGATCTTTTGGGTTCACCATGCATACACCTGCTCACACACCTAGGAATTCTGGAATGACTTCTGAACTCAGAAGAAATTCTATCTTTAAGATGAAGCCACACTCTAGCATGAAGCTTTTCCCAAGAACAGTGAATGCTGTCCATAGAGTATTACACATTCATAAAGTGATACCATGAAGACAAAGAAGTACAGCTGTTTCCCCTTCTTTCAGCAACTCCTGAACTGTTCCTCTGTCAGAGATACAAGCAGCTTGTCCAAAACCATTTTCAGTGGATATAAGCAAGTATGGTGGAAATGAAGTCTTGAGAAGCCATAGTATTGTGCACACCTTTTTAATTTAAAGTTTTTACATTAAAAAGTTTTACATTCTAGCTTGAAATGCGTGAAAAGTCATAGATTCTTGATCAATCGGTACATGCATCTAATAATGTGTTAAAACTGAGTTTGTTTAATAATGCCTACATTATATGAGCTTGACTTTTAAAAAATCTAAGTTTAAAGAATATGTTCTACTCAAGTCTGTTACACATCTCCTCATGTCCTGCATGTAGTCCAAAGACTTGCTGAAGGGACCAGTGATGTATCATCTCATTATTGCTGTTGCCTACCTCTCCTGCAAGGTTATAAACAACACATTGCTATTTTGCCATGGTTTTAAATGTAGATGGAACCTTAAGGCCTCTGTGGAGTTCCTCCAGAAGCAGATGGGAAGATGCAGTCACTCTCCAATGCCAATGAACATATGGCTCATTTTTCTTGTGACAAATATAAGCATGAGGGAGATGAGAATGCATGTTACTAACAATGTGTCTTGTTTGCCCCAGCAGGATAAGATGTGTTGACCGGACCAATCAATGCCCCCAGATATATATCAGATGTTCTTACACTTACCCTTGAACAGTTTGTTGCAGACAAAGAAAATATTCATAGGCTCACCCTGGCGAGGTGTCCAGAAACCCAGCGGAGACCAAACAAAGGCGCATGGATTTCTGAATCTGGCTTCTCCTCAGGAAAAACCTGCAAGCAGACTTCTGCCTTTCTGGACCTAAGCAGTAGATTTCTGCAGCAATAAATTCAATGGGATTTACTTCTGAGCAAACACAGGACTGGCATGCAACCGACTCTGTCAACCACACACTGATGATCTTTTTCTCTCTCTTCCCTACCTCCTCCCAAGGAGACCCATGTACTATTTGTGGGGAGACTTCACAGCAGTAGGATTTTGCATATATGTTTTGCTCTGGTTGGGTGTAAATAGGTTGAAAATGGACAGAAATGTGAATATCACAAGATTGCATAATGCACTCTCAAAGGAGTGTGACCGCCAGAATATTTTGGCTTGTATTTGGAACCCTTCTTAAATCCTTGCTTGTTTTCCCACCCCTAACAAACAGCAGCGAGTCTATTTTCACTTACTGCTATGGGTGTTGCTATTTGCCTTGTATAACAAAATTGTTTTGCCTTCAAATACCCGAAGGGAGGATGCAGAGTAATGGTTGTTGTTGCTGGTGGTGGTGGTGAGAACAGCCTGGCAGTGATGGATGTTGTGTTTGTCCTGCTTCCATTGATGCACCATGGAAAAGAAACCCATTTGGGTAAGCCCAGTAATCAGCCTCCACATTGGTCTGTGCAGGTCATAGACAAGCATGTGTCCACAGTAACAAGAACAGACCTGATCTGCATTGCTCCTCCCTGGTCTCGTGAGCTTGATCCAGTTTCCCTTTTGCATCTCTAGAGTGGATACTGCTGGTGACTTGGGACCTCCATGTCCTCTCCCCCTTTACTCTGCTGCGTGTCCTCCCTGTCGCCTCTGGAGGCTCACCCTGTCCTGTGGAGCAAATGTGGAGGGGGCACGAAAGGGTGCAGAGAAGAAAGGCGAGGAAGTCCCATTATGTCAACGGTATCTATTCCACGGGCACAATAGGAAAGCTGGGTTCAGTACATAATCACTACTGACAGAAGTAAACTCTACTGATTTCATTGACTGATATTCAGGTACGTATGCACAGGATTGCATGTGGAATGTCTTTCCCAAGCTTATGGGGAGCTTTCCTCCACATCCCTTAAAAATCTGCACCAACATAAGAAGTAATTCACATTAGACTTTGAAAGAGAATGAGATGGCAGCGGGAATCTTGACAAAGCAAGATGGCTTTCAGGAGCTGGCTGCTAAAACAGAAATGACATCATTCGTAAAGTGGAGACCAGCAGGTAGGGACATCTTTGTTTCTAAGATCAGAACCCCATGTGTTCAGCCAGAACAATGTCAAACAACTACCAGACTGCCACAATGTAGATAGGCCTTTTTTCTGTCTAAACATAGAAGGATTGAATCAACTTTGTGAGAGATTGGGGATTCAGCACAGAACCTCGGATTTGGGTCTATTCTGAAGCTGAGTATGTAGCCTAGATGACAGTCTATTAGTTACAAGCAGGGATGGACAAATCTGCTCATTTCAGTTTTGTTTTTGCTACGTCGTTCAACAAAGCTATAGTTATTAATGAATTTTTGCATTGCTGACTGCTTTGTGGAGGCAGGGGTTGTAAGAAACCCCTGGATATAAACATGCATCTTAAAATATGCTCAGTGAAACTGTTTAATAATGTATCTAGTGTGCTAAGGGATGAAGAATGAATTCTTCTCTGCTTCATCTCTCTATCTCCTAGTTAGGAACAAGCAACCGTAAAATTGCCCTATGTGTGAAACCACAATATATTCCCCTATTCTGTCATTAAAACATCAGTCATAGCATATATGAGAAGGAGAGGAGGAGCACAGGGTGGAGAAATAGCCATGTGTTTCCTTCCCAGCAACGATGCTTTATTTCTTTTCTTTTCTAAGCCATTTTACTTTACTTTTACGGGGGAATCAAAGAGGCTTCTAACATTACTGCCCCTTAAACCCCTATATAATCACAGCATAATTTATATTAACAAAAAGAGTCCCTAACTTCTGAGACCTACAGTAGTAGTTGGGAAGTTAATGAAGTGAGTATGAGACATTGAGGGATATGATACAGCCAAGGCACAGAACTGAGAGAAACTGCCTTCACAGCCTTTGAAATGAGTGGAAGTCCTGGACCCATCCCCTCCACTCCCCTCCCCTCCACTCCCCCTTCCTCTTCTTCCTCCCCCTCCCCCGCTTGACTTCTTGTTTAAACCACTTGGCTCAACATCAAGATCTGAGTTCTGCTGAGCTGTTCTCCACAGTTGCAGATGTGGCGGAGTTGCACAATACTCTTGAGGAACACAGAAGTGGGCACCCGGCCTTCCCTGTCCCAGCGACCATTTGCATTCCGCAGTTCCATTCCAAGCACCCTTTCAGCTTCTCAAAAGTCATCACTGGATAAGCTGGTTGCGCACACTAATTCACTGGACCGGTTTTGGTCCAAGAACCACTTGCAGTTTCTGGTAACCTCTTGGGGTGTGCATGTGTGTGTGCTGGGGGTGTGGGATTCTAGCTGTGCATAGGGACAAAGGCTGAAGGGGATGAGGGCAAAAATACCAGAAATGCCAACATGTTTTAGCTTAAAGCTCTTGCTGTGAGGAACTAGACCTTCGGGGCGGGGGGCATCCCCATCTTTTAGAATAGGGTGATCTTACCACCCAGGCAGAAGCTGTATTGGTGGCTCTACCACCTGGGCTCAGGGAAAGAGCCCATTCTGTTCTGCTGGTCCCTGAAGTTCACCTGCAAAAGACGAGTGATGCTTAAATTTGATATTACCATGATTTCCGGCTGCCTGGAATGCAACAGCTTGAAAGCCACACTATCTATCCTTGAACTGCTGGGAGGATTCTCTGTAATCAGTCCTGGATGATAGAAATGCATTAACCTGCTTATGGCATATCCATATAGTCCTCATTTATATTTTCTCTGGGCTTGAATCCCAGAACTCAAAGCAGAACCTGGGAATAGCTCTGGTGAGTGCAGGCAAAAATTACACCCTGGAGAGGATGTGAATCGTGTTGTGCAGGACATGTAGTTTCTTCCAGGATTTGATTTGAGGCAGCCCTGTAGCCTGGTAGAAAAAGATCCTATGGACTGGTAGGACAGCCAAGGTGATGAACTGGGACCTGCTAAGGAAACCAGGGCTGTATATCCCTTCTTGGCTATTGGATGCCTTTGAGCTAACCACTGCCTCTCCACTCCTCATTGGCGGTGTGTGCTCAAGCAGGGTCTAATTGGTCCGGCTCACATTCCCTCTCAGATACACAGTGATGTAAAATGAGGCACAGAAGCACCCTGGACTGGCCTAATGAGGGCTGTAGTACAGGACTACGAGTTTGGGCAGCCTGTAGCCACTTCCAATAGTTTAGAGCAGGAAACGGCCGTGTGGCTTTGGTGTAGCATACCCTGACTGCAGTCCTCAAAACCTCTCAGTGTGAACTGGCTTAACATTAGCAGTCACAGGAGTGGGTTTCTAGGACTTCAGCCAGTTTAGTATGCCTTAATATCTAGGTAGAAACAGGCCCAACAGGCCTATGTTCAGTTGATTAAAGACTTCAAAGCCCATAGCAATAAAACTGCTAACACACTGTGCTTATTGTGAATACTAGCATTTGCTGAAAAGTAATGGAAACATGGATATTTAAGGCACTCCATGGTTAACTTCCATCTTGTCTTTATTGTGCTGTGGTCAAACATTGCAATCATCATGAATCATGAGTTTCAAATCATGACACTTCCTTTCTAAAACATCAGGGAGAAAAGGAAACCCAAACTGGATGGAGTCTCAGAATGTTCTGTTTCCATTAGCGTGTTCAAGTTGGAAGCACAGATTCAGATGTTTAGGATTATCATCTGCCTTTTGATGAGTATTTTTCTTCAACAGGCTATTTCTATGGGGGTTTAACAGCTGTGACAAATTACATCTAAGAAAAAAAAGAGTCAGGCATTAGATTTTATTCAACCTCACAAATAAAGTTCCATAGCTGTTATTACATGTGGTGATAGGATTATTTCATTCATTACTGCTAATACTACTAATAATTTCAGTATATACGCAGGACAGAATATGGCATAATTCGAAAAAATAAAACCTTCTTGTTGATGCATTCAAAATGAACACCAACTTTAATATACTGCCATAAATGTTTATCTATTAAAATAATATTTCTCTACTGCCAGTCTTAGTCAACATATCCAGGTGGCTTACAATGGCAAAACTGCAACGCAAAGAAAAATGTAATGAAAATAATCAACTGTACATTAAACTAGTGGCCCTGAATTAAAAGATTAAATGTCAGGTGTCACAGGGCAGCAAATGCCAAGCCAAAGAGAAATGTGGGGTCAGCACATGCTTTATTTGTAGGGGAAGGGCATTCCAGAGTGTGGACACCAAAACAGAAAAGGCCCTCTTCTTGGTTGTCACCAGATGGACTTCAGCATTTTGAGGCACTGCCAGGAGGACTTCTGATGATGGTCGCAACAACGGGGCAGTTCCATGTGTGAGAAGGCACTCCCTCAGCTAACATGCTCCCAGATGCTTCAGGACTTCGAAGGCCAACACCAGGACCTCAGCTCTGGCTGAATAGCACATGGTCAGTCAGTGAAGCAGTGCTTTCAACAAAGAACGGACATACATCGGACTTCACTGTGTAATGATGACAAGTGCCTCTGATTTGCCTGGAGCAGAGGTTCATAAGATACATATATGTTTAGAGAAGTTGTCTTAAAAAACCAGTGTGCATATAGATCTACTTTAAGAGATACTGAGTCAGATTTTGTAATTTACTCCTAGTCTCTCACTTACTGCTCGGGCTCCCAGTAATGTCCCATTTCTACATTTCTTCCTCACTTTCTTTCTCCAACCCACTGTTGTCATGGGCCATATTAACTAGGCACCCAAGGATGGCCTAATCCCTCTTCCCTCCACAGCTAAGCAATACCCACCACATAGCTCTTGAATTCTGGGTATCTTTCCATCTCACCATTCTGGGGTTCACTTTATTCTTTTCAGCAACAGGCCAAACCCTTTTTATTTTCCCAATGTTTTAAGTGGGGTTTTTATTATTGCTAAATTTTAGGATGCTGTGTTTTAATTATTTTTTTCTCTTCTTACATTTTATTGTTAAACTGTCCTGAGACTGTGTTAATGGGACGGTCTACAAAAGTTTTAAATAAATAAAATAAACTGTACAGCTGTTGCTTTAAGCCACTGCTCTGGTCAGCAATCACCACTGCTCATTGAGGGTATAATCTCAGCTGCTGATGACTGGTGCATAATGCTCTAGTTGGTGTTGGTTGGATATGCAGTTCAGTTCAGCAGCCTACCATTTTAGCTTTGGGGCTGTGCAAAATAAAAAGAGGGCTTAGCGATGGATGCTCTGGTCTTCACAGGGGCAATATCTCACTTATGGCACAGTGTGTGCTTTTGGACACACAAATCAGGAGAAACAGATGACCTTGAACTGCGCAGACAAACACTGGATTCTAGGTCACAGCTGACTAGAATCCCTGGGTCTTGCTGGCATTGCTCCAGGTCCAAAACAGCTCCAATCACCCCATATTTTATAACATTGTAAAGCCCATATTGTTTGAAACAGGTCGAAGTATTTTTTTTTTTTAAACACAAGAGTTGGCACCTTCCCAAAACCATCTCAAATGGTCCAAAACTATCAGCAGCCACCCACCTTCCTGTCCATTACCATCTGATTAATGACATTGCACCATCGGGGTCCACCATTAAGAATATCTGTGCTGTGGGGCTTCTACCTAAATAAGAACTTGGAGACTTGTAAATTGTCTGTATGGCTTGCAGCTGTGTTTTATATAGAGGTGTCTCTCTTATGCTGCAGTGACCCTGCAGGAAAGGCTGTGTGTGCGCACATGCATGTGTGAGTGTAAGCATGTGTGCCTAATTCAACTCAGAGCAGGCATCTGCGGACATGACAATAGGCTTGTATTAAACAATAAGAAAGGTAAGAAGAAAGTGTGGTCAGTCTTTTCCATGGCGCTGTGTTGCTGCAAAATCGCTCTTGTTATCTCTCATTTAGATTCCATAAACTTCCAGCTATTATACTGTTCCAGAACTGGAGGTGGGAAGGACTGATGCTAAATGTCTTAATATATTTTTTAGATGAATTACCTTTCATTACTCAAGTTCCTTTAGCATATGCGCAACATGTTAAAATACATATTGCTCATGAAATACCACTTTACTAAAATGAAATCAGGAATTCACTAGTAGTGCATTTTGACAGCTGTGTAAATTACTTCTCCCAGTTTTGTGGGGAGCCGCTGTCTAAGTATCTCTGTCTGTATCGGGTGGGCATGGGCAAGCCTATAATGATGCCTCATGCTGTGGAGATTATGAATATGATCTTGAGTCTGTTGGAAGTCAACCAGAGAATCCTATGAAAGGGGTCGTTCTTGTGGATTTGTGGTTTGTATTTTAATGTGATTTCATCATATATTGTCTTTTTAATTTGATGTAAGCTACCTTAGGGTCCTTGGTGTTGAAAAGGACCATTTAAAAAAAAAATAGAGGGATGCCTGAGAGAGAGAATCATAAGGTATGGGAACTAGGGATGTATCTCAGTTTTTGCTGTGGTGCAATTTTTATTTGTTTCAGAATCAATGCTTAAAAAAAGAAAAAAATAAGGAAATGGGAATGGGTTTCATTGTTTATTTGTACCCTGACACTCCAGGTATATACAGTATGGTAGCTCTCTGTGTCAAAGGAGTGTATTTAAGGGCATACTCCTAGAAGAGCTTCTTCCCATTCTGGATGGAAAATGGCAACCCTCAGTGGAAGAGGCTACCCTCTTTTGTCCCAGAGCCAACACAGTGCCTTACAGGAAGGCTGGGGAAATATATTGGTGCCCACCAGGAGGCACCTACTGAAATCAGTTGAACTGTTACCACAAGTAGTAATACTTACAATACTAATGAAAAGCAGGGAGGGAGAGAAGCCATATAAGTGAACCAAACAATTTAAATAACTGAATAATCAAGGGCATTAGAGTTTTGGTAAAAAAAAAAAAAGCAAATGGAATGGGAAAACTAAAATATTTTTGCACTCTTCTACTAAGAATAGTCTCCATTCACTATGTAGCACAGTAAAATGGGACAACTGGGTCTCCAGTCCAGAATTCACTGAATGATACTTTTTCTCTGAGAAGATCCACAAGGACTTGGTCCCAATCCCCAGTGCTTGCTCTTCTACCCCTGCAGGTCTAGTATTGATTATATATTTCATGGATCTTTTCTCTAATTATGCTAGAGAATCATCTACCATGGCTATCAAAGTGGCTAAGAGAATGGTTTAAAGCACTCATTATTAGCAAAATCATATCAAATGGAATGTAAATTCTTGTTGTTGTTTTGTTTTTGGAGCTTGTTTGAGGACAAAGCTCAGGCTATCTCATTTTGGGTCAAGCTTCACAAAGCCAGGAAATTGGAAGCTAAGGCTGATACCTTAATAGAGGTGACCCATGATCAGCTATGATGATAATGTGCAATGTCACAGATCTTGTTTTCTTGCAATTTACCCTACATGTACTCACTTTTCCTTTGTTTAAAGGGCCAAATTCAGATGGAAAAGGTGAAGTGCCTGGGTCAGAACTATATTGTCCTGGTCCTGCATTGCTTTATGAAGCATCTGAATCTTACTAGATTCAGCCATCCTCTTGATTGCTAGAGGAATCTTCCTGTGAATCTACCCATGGCTGTTTGTTGCTGGTAATGTCTGTGTACCTCTCTTTTCCTCTTTCTACTCTCCAACATCCTTCCATCCCCTTTCTCTCTCCCCTCATTCTCTCTCACACACACATACAACCACCACCTCATCCCATTTTAGCCACAAGGCAACTTTCTTAGCTTTTACATTAACCAGATCTAAAGAAAGATATATGCATGTTTTCTTATTTTAGTGAAAAACTGCTAACAGAGATCAGTTCTGCATGCTCATCAAAATCTCTCCCTGGGCTTTTTGGTGTGTTCAGTGAAACCGAAAATCTCAATTCTTGGCACTCAAGCGCATGGACAAGAACAGAAAGAAACCACAGAGGGTGACCCTTGGAGCATTATTCTGAAGGGTGTTCCTAGAGCCATGTTCTGTGTTTGGATCGCATGTGCACCTGACTGCCGGAAGCCGAACTTTCCCACTTCTTTGAACATTCCAAAAGAGCAGAGGGACAGCACAATTGTGGTGAGGTTCCTCCTTGCTGCAGGGTCATTTTGCTTACAGTGGTATCAACACAAGCATATGTAGGAGTCCTAAGAGCTGCCTAGAGGAAAGGCCGCAGTGGCCCATAAGCCGCAGCTTGCCGATCTTCGATCTATATCACGGGTAGTCCTTGGCTTCTGTGAGATATTACAGAGCGAGTTTTATGTAGTTATGACTCATCTTTCTGGCTGCTTTTTCCCCTTTTAATTTCTTTTAAGCACTTTCTCCAAGAAACTCTGACTAAGCCAGTCCTGCCACGTCCCAAGTGTAGCAGGGATTCCTCCACAGCTTTGATGCAAACAGAACCTAGCAATTCACCTCAGAAATAGCAAGCAACGGCTACTCGTGGGCTGATGCTTTACGCAATGATGACCTTGGCTACGGCTACCCAAACAACATGGTCCCCAGCTCATGAAGCTGATGCCATTGTGGTAAACAAAGCCAGCGCCAAGAGGGCAGCATTTCAGGCTCCCCTGGCAGAGCTGCGAGGCAGCCGCGCTCTGCTCACAAGCTATATTTTCTCATGACAGTCTGGCAACCTCTTGGCACCTTCTGGTTTGACAATCCTGTTCTGTATGTCAACTTGGTTTTCCACACAGAGGCTACTTTTTCCCCTCAGCAGTGTATGTGATCATTCAAAATGAGTTGCCGCGAACTATAATTGATAATAGGGATGGGTTCTGAGACACTTGCATGTAATTCTGGCTCCTGTGGGAAACTTGGAGTTGTCCAGGCTGAGGTAGAGGGTTATTATTAAATTGGGGAAGATGAGGCCTGCCTCTTGGCTGGGAAGGATCAAGGTAAATGGGGAGTGGCAACAGAAGGAAGGTCCTTGCTATGCTTCGTTGTTGTCACCACCATGAAGCCCTCTCACTTTCTCCATAGCAATGAAAATGTTGAAGAGAATGATTATGGGTGCTGAGCAGACAAGTGCATCTCTGGCTCCCCAATGCACATTCCCCAGTCCGTGTCTCTGGTGCACCGCATCACCGTAATATACGAGATGCCCCAAGATAACAGGAGGTTGTGTGCCAGTGGAAGCGGAGTATGATTATTGAATGGAAGATCCAAAGAAGCTAGACATTTCAAGAAGCCAACGGTGATTATGGGCAGCCCTCAGCATCCCCCTGAACATCTTTCTTGCTGCCTCCCAAAAGGCTTCTCCCACCTTAACACATTTTCTTGCTGGCAGCTAAGATTGTGGCAAAGCAGGTTTCTGCTAGTGCTAAAAACTGTGGGTTTAAAGAAGTTGGCTAGAGAGTTGGGTCTCAGACATGACTTCTTTTGGGCAGGATGCTTGCAGATGTCATGGAGTAGATCTTGGAGTAATTTCAAGTTACTGACTCAACAGGTGTCATTTTTAGAAGCAATAGAATGTTGAGGTTTAGGGCTTTTTGTGTAAGAACATGAGAAGAGCCCTGCTGGATCAGACCGAGGGCCCATCTAGTACAGCTTACAGTTCACACAGTGTGCAAGCAGCTGCCTACAGGAAACCCACGAGCAGGGCATGAGTGTGAAACTGCTCTCTCAAACTGGTGGACAGACGAAGCTGGAAACTGGTGGATACTGCAAATCACATATAACCATCAGGGCTAGTAGCATCCATGGATAATTTTATCCTTATGCGTTTGTCCAATCCTCAGATAAAGCCAGTCAATGCGTCAACCATCATTCCGTTCTGTAGAAGTGAATTTCACAGTTTATGTACTGTATGGAGAAATACTTCCTTCTCTTCTGATTCTCCCACTGATCAGCATCATGGAACGACCCTAGGTTCAATTATGAGGGGGACAAATATTGTCTTTGTCCATACCATGCATGACTGCATACACCTCTGTCATGAGACTCAGAGACTCAGAGGGGACCTGTTAGTGACATACAAGTACATGAAGGGATGTCACACAGAGGTGGGTCATGACCATTTTTCCCCTTCAGTGGAGGGCAGGATTTATTTATTTATTTTATTTATTAAAACATTTTTATGCCGCCCCATTAGCCAAAGCCTCAGGGCGGCTTACAAGGATGCATTCCAATGGAGCAAAGCTCAGGGAACCAAGATTTAGGGTGGATTCGAGGAAAGACTTCCTGACGGTTAGGACCCCTAGGGTATGGAATGGGCTTCCATGGGAGGTGGTTGAAGCCCCATCGGTGAGGGTGTTCAAGGGTAGACTGGACTCGCACATGGTAGGCATGTCATGAGTGGAGCCAGCTGGAGCTGGGGGTCAGACTAGATGGCCCAGGAGACCCCTTCTGACTCCCTCTTGTTTCTATGTTTCACTTTCACCTCCACTAGAGACAATGGTACATTCTAACAGCACCAGTATGAGGGAAGTAGACTGATCTGGGGGTTTTTTTTTCCTCTACTTCTTCTTCTCTTTTTTCACAATGCAGTGTTTGTTTGCTGAGCGAACAGGTCTGACCTGCCGAGACAATTATGCTCTTAAACAGGAAGATGCGGAAAGAAACACAGCTAACCTTAGAGCTCTACCTCTAAACAGGAGTGTGAGTTATGTCAAGGAGACTCCACGTTTGCTGTGCCTCTAGCAGTGATATGGACAAGTTTTCTACTTGTTTTGTTGTCTTCATTCTAGCAAAATTGGTGTGGGGACATTAGAGGGCCAGGGGCTCAAAAGCCTTTGCCACCTTCAAGAAAAGGGGCTGCTTTTTTGATTTAATAGGCATGGCCTTTTGTTGCTGTTGCTTCCCCTCTGTCTCAGAGGCTTCACCCGAGGTAAGAGATCAGTTCTTGTGCTGGGGCGAGGGGGGAAGTAGCTGCAGTTAGAAGTTCTTGTAAGAAGGCAAAGAAGGTGAGATAGCCTGGACTGGGGCAGAAAAGTCAAGCCAGCAAGGGAACTTTGAAATATTTGTAATGACAATTGGAGAATTCTGTAGTGGAAAAGTTTAAAGAGTATCTTATAAATATTCCACCTTTGAGAAGCAGAGAAGCGAGCAGTACTTTTATTTTTGTCCTTATCACTCTAGGTCCATGCACTCATGATAATTATCGTAGCACTAATGTTGGAAAGGTTTTCAGGCAAGGTCAAGTGGGCCCAAAAGGCCATACGCATGTTTCCAAAGAGAAGAATGCGTGCATCAGCTGACTGAATGATGAATACTGATATGACTTCACAGTCGGATTTTCCAAGCGGGAAGAACTCCATGGGTGAAAATGTTATCCAGGGTTCCCTTTGCCTTGGAATGAGGTCACAGGAGGCTTTTGTCGTGTTTATCCCGTATTTACAACTAGGTCGAGTGTAAGTGGAGATTCACAGTGTTACTATTCCAAAAGGTCCCCCCCCCCTTTTGTTGGGGAGGGAAGGCACAGCACCGGAGCAACACTTTCAGAGCTCCAGCTGAGCTCACCCACTGTCAACTTGATCTTGTCTCAGTCTTGCTCAGCTGCTCCTCCCTAAAAAGCTGGTTGCATTTTCTCAGACCCTTAATTAGCACATTCCTTGTGTGGGGGGGGGGGGGAGATTGTGTAGGGAAGAGGCATCTCTTCAAAAGCTATTCAAATAGTCACTGGCCATTTGGAGGGATTTAATTAATTATTTTACCCCTAAGCTATGTTATAGCAAAGCTCTCATGGTGAAACACAAAATTATAAAATCACAGGAAGCCCAAGCCAGTCCTGTAGAAAATCAACACAGGTGAGTCAAACCAAACTCGGGTCCGCGTGACCCCTGATTGTCGCTGAATATGAGCCAGGTCTTGGCCTAACATGCTGAGGATCTGTGAGAATAAACTTGTTCAACCAATTTTGACCTTCAACTGATCCTGGATCTTTTACATTCAGCATCACTAGGGTGTAAGAGACCCCTGAAAGGCAATTTAAACCAATTCCACACCTCCATACAATATAAATATAGTGTAATTTTACACATATACGTATTCTGAAGCAAGCCCCATTGTGTTCAGAGAGGTTCACCTACAGCATCTGAGTTTTGTGTTCAAAATTGCAATATTTAGCCCATATTACTAGTAATGGTCTCAATACAAACAGAAAAAAGAACCAGTTTGCCATTGGCTCAACCGTTTTGCTTACAAGGATCTCTGGCTGCCATTGGATGAGCTCTTCAGAGGGAAGCATGATTAGAGGAATGGAAGGTATACAAAACATGCAGATTTTTCAAAGAAGGCCAAAGGAGAGCTTTGGTAAATGTAGGTTGGGGCTGGAATGAAATTCCAGCTCAGAGGAATGGGTGGAAGAAGCAAAGACCAGAGAGAGAAGGACAGGATCTCTCACAGAAGCAAGGAAATATATATTTTATTTGAAATGATCATAATTAATTAATCTTAACCAGATAATATGTTTAAGCTCAAGAAAGGCTAAGGCTTTTCATCACCAAGCAGTGAAATGGGTGTCATGAGAGATGTCTACTTGACTCTGCAAACAGAACGGTGCACATTTAAAATACAGGTGCGAAGCCGGCTGATTCCTCTCATACTGAAGTCCTTCTTCATAGAGGAAGAGGTGACTCTAAAACTTCCCTTCTGCTATAAATTTGCCTCAGGAAGAATAGATTGTCATTCTGCACATGCTTGACAGGGATCATTGTTGGAATTGTTGCTTTGCTAGTCCAAAATCTGATTTGTGTATGTGTGGGGGGGGGGGCGGGAGGGGAGAGGGCATGATCCTTCTGCATGCAGCTTAGCACCGTAGAAAATGAATGGAACCGCTGCCATTAAAATTACATTCGAATGGTATGTAAATACCCACTAATTTTGAATTTAAAAGTGCACTGGCAATGTTAAATGCAGTCATGGTCAGACCTAAAAACAGAAAATGCAAGTAATGGGTAACTCCTAGTCCAAAATTGAGCTCAGCCAACTTTACAATCAAGGAAGGAAGGAAGAAAAGAAAGATCCGACTATGTTCCCACAGAAATCACTGGCAGCACAGTGGGGTCCTTGCATTTTCTCCAACGCTCTGTGAATCTTTAAAACCCACTTGTTCATTTCCCACGTGGAGCAGCACAGGCAACAGTGGGCAGCAGGAGGCCTTCCCGGATGCCTTCCTCTTGCAGTTCGTTTGTGGTGCCTGCCAGAATACTGCTGTCCCTCGCATGTCTGCTGCCAGGAGAGTGGGCCATCTAAATTCCCCCAAGGCACCAAACACCCCTTTGAGGAACTCTTGAGCAAATGAGTTAGAGGAAATGCCTTAAAAGCTTACCCAAAATCCAGAGTGTTTCAGCCAACAAGGAGCCGCTCGAGCTCACAGTGGACATCACAATCAATCCTCTTGGACAAGTTAAAAGTCAGCTGAACTTGCCAGCTTGGTGTCCTGCCCAAGGAATTGGGGGCAATGTCAGGGACGGGGGGGGGGGGGGGGGGGGTTTTAAGGAAGGGGGGGAAAAGGGGGGGGGGGGGGGGGGGGGGGGAAGGATTTTAAGCACAGGATGGAAACAGTGGCAAGGAAGAGGGTGGTGGTAATCCAGAAGGAAAGCAGGGCACAAACCACCAGCAGCAGTGGCTCTTGGTAAGGCCTGTGACCTAAGCAGCATAGGAGAGGAAGATTCACTGCCTCACTGAATTGGACCTGGGTGAACATGCTTGCCTTGAATTACAAGCTGAAAATTACAGAAGTGATCCACAGCACTGGTCGTCAGAGAAACAGGAACATGTAATCCATAAGAAACAGACACATTTCCCCTGCAGACTGCAAGGAGCAGATTCCACAGGTTCCATAAAATTAGGTAGCGAGTTGCCCTGAACCAGAGGTAGAAACAAAGGGTATGTTTCTTTGAGAATATGCATATTGACTTTCCAAACACTATTTCCCATGGAATTCCCAGAATGCCCTCTCCATGGAGAGATGATCTGCACATTCTCCATGAACGAATGAGGCATGTAAAATGTGAACAGTGTTCGGTTGTTATGTACATTAGCCATTCAACAGGTACATGGCACTTTTATAAAGTGAAGGGTGACAGGTAGGGCTTGCAATGTAGAATTCAGCAATGGAGAAACAATAGAGGAGGAGGAGGGAAATGGAGGGAGAAGTAGGAGGAGAAAGTTTATGTATTGATGTTTAAGCACCTCACTTTATTCACAGAGGGAACCCCTCAATTCACAGCACCCAAGAAAAGCTTGTCAGGACACCAGAAGTCGTAAAAGCCATGCTAGTGAGTCACCTTACTCAAATGTCTTTTTTTGTTTGTTTGTAGTAAAATGTTCTTGAGATTATCCTTCAGTTGTTTCATAATGGGTCTTATAACAATTATTTTACACTTACAGTTTTCTGGTAGAAACAAACTATTTCTGCAAAAACAACAACCAATATTACTTAGACTATGTGTATGACATTTCATTTCCTTTTAAGCCTTGTTGGTCTCATTCCTCACCTCTTCCTGTCTCTTCTTCTTCCATCTTGGATTATCCATATGTGTGATCTCCTCCAGCAGGGATCTTTTACTAAAAATGATGAAATTGCAATGATTCAAAATAAAAAAGATTTGGCCATATGATGATATCACAGAGTGGAAAAGAGAACACCTAAAGTGAGGTGTTCTTTGAAAATGAACAAAGAAACATTTTCTCCAAAATCCTGAAAAAGTTGCCACAGTGATGATGCTGGTTCATATTTCAGAGTTATACCACATGTTAGATTAGGCCAGACATCAATCTGCACTTCAAGAACAGACATGCAGGCTTTCCTGAATTCTCAGGCCACACCTTACCCCCACTCTGACACCCATCTATTACCCCCAACTCATACCCTTCCTACTCCATACACTTCCAAAGCAGCACCCCAAATTTCTAGTGAAAGCTTCATAATCACCCATCGTCTAAAAGTCATCCAGAACTCTTGGCCAAACGCTTGTCAACCTGTGGATGCTTCAAACACAGTTAAGGCTCAGTCCGCACAATGGAAGGCTCAGTGGAGGTGGCCTTCACTCCCTACATTTTTTCATCAGGAGGACATTTTTGCCTGCCTAGTGAGGGGTGGTGGGTAGAGTAGCCTGGAACAGTGGCCTGTTAACAACCTTTCCAGACTCCTTCCTTGCAGTCTTCTTTTTTTACTTTCTGAGGTCCCATTCTTTGCCTTCATTGGGTTCAGTTCTTTCCATGTTAGGAATGAAGGGTGGAATTCCGCTTCCTGGGCTTCTGACTTCAGGTCTAAGAATCTGAACTATTCTATTGCCCTTAAGATACTGCCTTGGGGACAATGATTGCTTCCTTAGGGGCTAAGCTAGGGTCAATTATGGGTCATCAGTTCCACCTATGCAACAAGGGGTTATACAAAACCAACCTTATTTACATGTTAGTTTATAGTATTCTGCACAGTAGCCCATGATACTCTAGATAATAAAAGAGAAGCAGGAAAAGAAAGTATGTTTAGTAAAGCTAACTCAGAATATTCAGGCATATGCAATATACTACATGGTGAAGGCAAACATCAGTAAGGGAAAGGCTTCATTCCAGTGTGCGTGCTGCTCGGGATCCAGTGGAAAACGTTTAGATGTTCACAATCATTTCAAACAGGATCAATTTTTTTCATTTCCTTCTAAAAAGGTATAGAATTAAATGCCCCCCTAACATCCACATACTTTTTAAAAGAAATTGTGCCTCCACTGTCCCTAAGAAATGAGATACTGCTCAATGTTCTCATAATTAAATTGACTGTAGAGAAGAATACCAAGTTTTGTAGACAGAATTCTGACCAGTGTTTTCCTCTCTGCCCCTTTTCTTTCTTTCTTTCTTTCTTTCTTTCTTTCTTTCTTTCTTTCTTTAAACCTCTGTGACATCTGCTAGAAATACTACCAGCAAGTGGATCAAGTATTCCATTGCTTGGAAAGATGAAATTAGGTTCTGCAGGTTTGAAAAATAAACTCTAGTCTAAACTGTGTTGTCATGGAACCACTGGTCTGATTTTCAATTGGATAATTCAAGGTTTAATTATGGCTTCCGTGCTTATTCTGGTGAAACTACTTTCCGGATATGTTGGCTGTGACTTTTCAAAGCCAGCTTAAGGGATTTGGCATGCCAATTTCCATTAAACATAGTGGCAGCTGGACACTAAAATTTCCTGGGATGTACTTAAAATCGCAATCTACATAGGCCATGCAAAAGAATGGCTGTTCTTGGTCAGACGGATGGATCATTCAATCATCCTCTCCAACATAGGCAGAACCAGGCTTTCTACGCATACGCATGCGCGCGCGCACACACACACACACACAGTATATTGTACTAATTAAGTGCTAGTTGTTATTGGCCACAATTTGACACATTTCTTAGGAGAGGACTTATGCTTTAGGCACACTGCATGAATACTGAGCCCCATGAAAAGAACTTGGGGTATGGCCAGTGTAACACTGCCAGGCAGCTCTGTAGCTTCACATGGTACACCTGAATGCAAATATCCCCTCCCTTCCAAAGGGAACACAATATGACTGGGGGTTTCTTTGTTTCTTTCAAAAACATCTACTTCAATGCAGAGGGCATGATAATAATATAACGTCTGTAAATCTCATCACTGGATTGTAGCTACTTATTTGTGCTTGTTAATTTTGAATGTCACAGTCAAGTATTGTTGTAATTTCTCAATTTCATTTTTTCCCCTTTGATAATTCTCTAACATCAGGTTTGCTTGGGCTTCTGTCTTTCTAGCTGACTTCAGCAAAGATAAAGCCCTCATTGTGAAGCGGGTCAATGTGCCTGAGATTGACACACTGTTCGCCAACATTGCTGAAGCTTTCAACAAGCAGCAAGGTGATTGTTTGGCTCTCCAGGAAGCCATCCAGGGCCTGAAAGAGACCTACTGTTGTTCGCCTGCAAGCAGTCTTTCCGTATGCCTAGAGAAGATACAGCAGGAACACAGTAAGTTGGTGCTGTAAAGAACAGCAAGTGTGAAAATAGAGAAGGTTGAAGCATCTGTTCCTGTGTGCACATGACAGCAAGTGAGAATCCACTTTAATATATTCATTCATGGTGCATGTAGAAGTTCTAAGATTCATAAGAGAGCAATGGGAACCATCACCTCTCTACATTCACATCGACTTTCCACAATACTCAGGTGTAACCAGAAAAAAAAAGAAATGGAATGCCAGGCTGTGACTATGTAGAATGAGAATGGGGAGGCAGAAAGAACTAAATTGGATTTCCAATAGTTGGGGTTACCTGAGACAGATTTAACCTGTACCTTAGTGGATTCCATGTGTGACACTTGTTTCTTGTGTACATGGATGGTAAGACATCCATTCCTGTGTAGAAAACTAATGCACTGCACTTGGAGGCACTGTAGTTGTGAAAGCAAAACATACTGGCTCCCATAACAAGATTGCATAGTGAGTGTCGTAGGGTTAAAAGTGTCTCTGTTGTACAGAGATGAGCTTTATTCACCAGGAGTTTTGGCAAGATACATGCGCAGCTTAACACACACATATACTCCCTGTAATAATTATAGACATTTTTCTAACGCCTATGCTAGTTTCCAGAGTTCCACTATTTTCTAGCACCATATCCAAAACTGGAACTGTGGAAGTAAGGGGATGGAAAATATGTTAATGAAGAAGCTGGGCTATACAAGTGGGGCAGGAAGGGCAATACGTCTTTCCAGAAGTACATATATACGCTGTGCCTACACCTAACTTACTGAAATGAAGGGCAATTTTCTATGTTAACAGCAGAACATCGGAGACATCATTGCATCATTCTTTTATTTCTGTCATCAAGATACTTTAAATGTGTTTTAAGATAAAATCTTCATCTAATATAAAATTAAGCTCCCCATATGGTTCAAACAAAGCGAGTTTTTCTCCTACAAAATCAGTTTGTTAGCATCTCTTGCTGTAAGCCACATTTTGAACCTGCTCATTTGGCTGGAACACATCTCATAATGTATGCTGTTCCCAGGCAACAAGATGACATGTAACTTGCTTATCAACAAACCAGTGCTCTAGGTGGAGATAAATTTGGAAAAAAAAAAAAATCACATTATACAAATGGTGCTGTGAATTCTGTTAGCCCTTAGGTAGATGTGTCAGTGTTAGTGCTATCATTTTGGACTCGTGGACTCCATGGGTGTAAATTTAGCTTTAAAAGTTTCCTGTTGAAGAAAAAAAAATGGACCAGATTAATTCAGCTTCCTGAGTTTCAGTAAATTAGCAAGATACAAAGGATTGTACACTTCCTTTTTCCACTGAATAGTCTACTGATTGGGCTCCACATTATAGTGGAATGTAGTATCCACTGGGCCTGATTGTTTTTAGAATTTTCCTTCATATGTATTACCTCTTCATGTGCCTTTAAATCCAATCTTGTCAGGATTTAGATGTCAGACCAGCCTTCTAAACTGATGCCAAGAGCACAACAATGCCCTCTTCAGAAAGAGGAGCCAAACATTTGTGAAACCAACAGTATGACAGGCAAGAGGGCAAGGTGAAAAGAGATTAGATCAGAATTCATTAGAGAGACTTATCCAATACCTGATAGTTCTGTACTGAATGAGCAGTGGGATTATGGGTCAAATTCAGCAGAGTAGTGTCACTGAAGAGCAGGGCAGAGGGGCTATGCTAGGGATTTGTTTCCTACGAGCAAATGGCATCAATGATCTTGGCATATAATTTTGCCAAATTGCTGTATTACATCCCTCTCACACACTGTGAGATACACACACACACACACACACACACACATGCACACACGCACACACATACACACAACTGCGTTGCTGATAAGCAAAGTGGAAATAATCAGATTTCATGGCACTGCGATATCTCTGACAGCAGGTCATTGTTAGAAGCTTTGTTCCTTCATGGGTTCAGCTTTCCCGGGACTAAAACAATTACCCTTCCGTTCTGGACTCATACCAATTTTAACTTAATCATAGCTTTGTCTTTCAGGTGCTTGCAATGTGCAGGTGCATATGGAGGGCTACAAGTTTTGGCTAAGTTCAAGGGAGAACGAGGTCCCAGAGAAACTGGAGTGGGTTCAGAAGCAGGTGGAGGAGCTGAACCGTACCACCAAAGGAGTCATCAGAATGGGAACAAAATTGCAGGAAATGATCTGCCTGGTGCTTCAGAGCCAGGATAAGTTGGCAGAGAAGGTGAAACTCAAAAACCCTGAGTACCTAGACTCTATCCGGCTTGAAGGAAACCTGAGAGAAAATATTGAGAAAACTTGTCTGGCCAAACAGTTCTCAAAGCAGTATATGGAAGAAGCCAATAGTGTGCTGACAGAAATGTCCAAGTCAGCAAGCTTGACCTTGTAAAAAGAGTGGCTCTTGCCCATCTTTCCACAAAGATGAATTAAAGTGTCCATGACAGAAAGGCCTCCAGATGGTTAGGACCACTCCTAGCATTCCTAACCTTTAGCTATGCTGGATTGGGCTGATGGGAGTTGAAGTCTCCTTTGGCTAGTCTGGTTTGGCTATAAAAGTTACATAGAACTTAAAGCTGATCCCAAGATTTCTGTGAGAGAAATCAGGTGATAGAAAATTGTCAGAGGTGTCCTAGAGTTTTATCACTTGATACCTCTGGTCTTAAGACAACTCCAATCAACAAACAGTCTTAAATGTTCTAGGTGGTGACATTAAGTGCATGGTCTCTGGACCAGGTAGCTCTTTTTTCATATCTGTCTTCTGCATGAGGAAACTGTCTCTTTCCTATCAATTGCTCTCAATTTACAAGAGGCAGTAAGTCTAACCCCTGCTATCATATGGGGCCCATTAAGACACAAACCTCTCTGTGTGTGCTCAAAGGCTCATTCTTGGTTGGTTGACCAGAGGTGCACTGGAAAATAAAGAACTTTTGCTAAAGAATGGTCTATTGTGTTGGAAGTGTGAAAGGGGAAACCTAGCTCACAACAGCTTGAACCCAAACTAGCAACTACTTCTCAGGACTCTCCTTTTGAGTACCCTGACAGTGCCCTTTTGGAGAAAGACAAGTTTCTTCTCTTTCTAGTTGGTTGGCCCATCTCTCTTGATGTTGCATCATGGGATAAAGAGTTGTACCAGGTTTGGCTGGCTGTAGGAGTTCTTCTCCCAGGCCCCCTTCCTGCAATTGTAAATCCTGGCCATTTTCAATGTCTCCTGGGAAGGGTGTCCTTGAGAGAAGCCCCACTGCTTCTTCCATCTGAATGTTTGAAAATCTGGTGAGTCCAAATCTGCCTGACTTTGGTGCCTTTCATTCCCAATGGGTTCTGCATTTTTCCTGTAATTCTCATTTGATTTGATAGCAAAGTTTTTAAGAAAAAGAAGGAAAGAAAATATTGTCTACACTCTTGCAAGTGGGATGTACAGTTCCTGGACTGACCTTCGTCGCAATGTGACTATGGGGCATGAGTGCCTTTTCTCTCATTGAACAACCATCTGTGTAGCCATCTGCCACTTTCCTGATCTCCCATGCCTCAATTAACACTCAGAGAAAGATGCCATGAGGTAATGTCTTCCAAAGAGCCTTTTTTCCCAGATCAGGAAGTGCAGGCCAATGATGCAGGTGCAGAATGAGAGGAAGGTGTATTAAATTGGGAGGGGGGCAGCATACCTTACAGTGATAAATCAACCCCCCACCCCAAAACCAGCAAAAATACCCTGACCAAGGTAGAACTATGGAATCATCTTCGATGGAGGAAGAAAGCTTTTCAGATACCTGGAGGAGAGATGTTAGCACAACATCTTTACTTTGTATTTACTTTGTAGTATACCTTTCTCCGTAATACCTCCAAATAGGTCTCTCATATAGGTTGAAGAAGCTAATAATCCCAAGAGAGTTGGTGATTGGCCAGATAGTTTCTTTAGTCACAAAGTTCAAAACCCTGTGGATCAAGAGATGGTCAGCTGACAGGCATGCAGTGAGGCTCTGACAGTGAATTTCAGGACAACCAACAGGTAAGGCTGAATTTCAGGACAACCAATGGCTAAAGAGATTCAAGCAAAACAATCCTGATACACTGGACTGCAGAGTACATCGTAGTATGTCCTTATATGATCCAAGTCAATTCCTTGTGTATGGGAGCAATGTGTTTTGCAGAACGCCCTATGAACTAGTAGGGCTAGGGGACACAAACAAGCCTAACTTGTTCATTCCATATGATTGTGAACATAGTGGGCACCCTACAGCAAAGAGAAACAGGCATCTTAGCTACATCCATAGGATGGTGCTGCACTCTTTGCTCCAAGCCACACTGAAGGCTTGGTAGGAGGAATGCACAGCAGTATCTGTCCGTGAATACAATACGTTTAATGGCATGGAATAGAGGTAATGGAAAATGATTAGTCTCCAATGTCTGAGAGTTTTCACTTGCCAGCGAGGTCTGTAATTACACACAGACATACCACAAACCTCATTTGGTGCTTGACTCAGTCCAGGGCACCCAGACATTTCTAAATGTACGTTATATGCATCACGGCATTGACATTCCCATTGTGGCTTTCTTTAAGGAACAAACTATTCTTATTCCTAAATGTAAAGTGTGATACTTTGGTTTCATCCATCCATTTCTGATTAAAGTATGTCAACTTGCTTCTGCAGTGAGTTTTGCTACTAATACTTTGAAAAATACATGTCAGAAAGTGGTTGTAACATTGCTGAGCATATGTGCTGGTTACTTGGAAGCAGCCCCAATTTACAATGGAAGCTTCCTTCCCCATGATCCTTTAGGATAGGAATGGTGTTGGGCATCTGGAGGACACCAGCTGCAGTTCGTATATGAGTCCACATTTGGTTGGCAACATATGAAGTGGGTAGCATCCTGATCAAAAATGAACTGAAGTGGGTTTCTCGTACATCCTACCCTTGGCTTATTCTGTAAGAACTTATTCGAAAAATATGAGGTATTGAGATACTCAGAGATCTACAAAAATATATAGGAAAATCAAACCACATGGCTGTAAATTGTGTTGGAATAAGCAATGGCCATTAGTTAAAAACCACTGTATAGAAGAGGAAAAATATTAAGAGAACATTCACAGTTACAGGAGAGCATTCCAGGGGCCATGAAGGTCTTCCAGTGCTCTTCCAAGCCTGTAGACACTGCTACAACTTCAAATGGGGGGCACGAGTATCTCAGCAGCCTGCCATTCCTTCTACTTGCTGCTGTCAGGGAAAGAAGCATACTGGCGACTTTCCGAGGTTACAACACTGGCCCAGGAGATGGTAAAAGGGAGACCTGCCTATTGGCAGGGAGGGAGTGGAGAGCAGAATGCAAGGTATGAGGAAATGCATGCCTTCTCCAGCCTCAACCCAAATCCCCTGAAATTATTCTAGACCGGTTCAGAGGAATATCTAAAAGAAATATCTAGAGGAAAGAATAAGCCTGCAGTATTATTTTACTCCACCCACTCTGCTGGCAGCAAGGCCTACAGGGATTTGGGGTGCTGGTTTTGATTTCACTGCTTGGTTATTTTACTTTAGTTTTTTACATATAACAAGACAATGCCTGTTAATATAATGCATCAATTTATTTAACAAGCTTGGACCAGTATTACATAAATTTGCTAGTAAGTTGGAGATTGATCACAAGCATTGGAAAGTGCATACTCCATGGCTAAACAATGCTACTTCATGCACAGAACTGGTTAGTTTAACCCCTGAAAGAACCAGTATATCTGCTGCTACTTTCCTTTTGATATTGTTTATCATTAACAAACAAATTAACGAACATTAATTTACATGGAACAAGAGTTGGTTTTAAGGGAAAACTTTTGTGAGTTTTCATGTATAAGTACGTAGTTATCTAAGGAAATAATAAATTCATTGGGATAAAGTCACCCATCACTTGATAGGAGTGGGAGAAAATAGACATGTTTCTTGATAGATTTTCACCTTTCTCCATTTGAAATAACACATTTAGGAGAAGTCCTGCAGAAATGCAGAATACACACAGTGTCCATCCTTACTTGGAAGTAAACCCCAATGAAGCTTGATGCTATTACTTCAGAATGAACATCTCTAGGATCCGTCTGATGGATATATGATAAAGCTATGTTTTCTTTCACGAGTTACATTCCCACATGCAGTGCTCAAAGATCTCAAGGTACTACAGGTAAGAACAGCACATTGAATCAGATCAATGCCCTGTAGTCTAGCAGTCCTTTTACACAGTGGCCAACCAACTGCTTGTGAGGAGTTGGATATAAGTTCAATAGCACCAGCCTGCTTCCCATCAAATGGTTTACAGAGAGAACTGAGTAGACTTTCTTAAGTGTTATGTCTCCTCCTGTATTTATGCTCTGGAGTGTGAATGGCAAGAGGTCATTATCAGAGAAGGGGGAAAAGGATGAGCTGTGTTGCAAGGGGTTCTGAGATACCAGCTGAAGGACTGAGAAGAGAGAGCAGGGAAAATACCCATGGTGAGTGTATGAAAGATTGATCCGTGAACAACCCACACTGTGCAGCTTCTTGGCATGATGGCTTAGCATCTTGTGCAAAGCCACACAGAGCTACTAGCTATGGAATCTCTGGTTTGGACCAGAGGCATATGGCCTCTGATGGTGTATAGCAGTATAGATGGCCCTGGTACAAGGAAAAGCTTTTGTTGCATACCTCACAGTAAGACTGTGGATCCAGCTGAGAAGCTAAGCAGTTCTATTATCAAAAAACCAAAACACAACACAAAACCCAAATGACTCTTTGGTCCATCTTGTAATCAGGAAAAGAATTCATCTTTAAGAATGAACAGATTTTCTTCATTCTGGTCACTCTGAGCCATGTTTCACTCACTGTAAGTTATAGTTCCACTAGGAAAAATTCTACAATTTAATTTCAGAATTGGACCATTCAGAACTACCAGTGCTCAGCACTTCCATTTATTTGCACATTCCCTTCTTTGTTGTTACTGATCCTGTGCACAGGTAAAACATCATGTAACATAATCATGATATTGAAGTATGAAGGAATGGAGAAATCTGTTAGCTTTAGTCTCAGCCAGTGTCCTTCCCCCTGCCCCCAGATGCTCATTTCATCTTTTATCATCTTTTTAAAATAAATGTGTACAAATGTGCACAATCAAAGCATTTTTCCTGTGTGTCTTCCTAATATACACATTTTTGCAAGTAACTTCTATAACTTAGAGCACAAAAACACATAACTTACAGAAAATAGGTATACATGTGGTGCATGTATAAGGGGAAATTCCATAAATAGGAAAAGTGCATATAAAATGCATGTTATGGAAAGTTGTATTCAAATAAAACTAGATTTTCATCCCCCTGCCCCCCAATTACAGCATATTGTAGAAATTGGATGGAATCCTCTTATGATTAAATGTACATGGGAAACTGACATAGACCAGATACAGGCAGATCCATACATCCATACCCCCAACTCTGACAGTGGTAACCCTTCTCTTGCAACAGGTAAGTTTCCTATACAGAAGTCAATCCCTGACTATTTTTCTCTTTGAGGCTCTTCCTCACAGCCTACATAGTCCCTCCTAACTCTTTAATATCAACTGTGGAGTGTGACGTCATCCCTGAAATATTTGCAAAGGAAGTTTCTGTTTTATTTTTAACCATGTCAGTCTTGTTATGGGTGTGCATCACTTTCCTTCTTCACACTCTCTGCTTTTATTAATGTTGCTGTGATCAGCAAGTTGACTGGAGTCTGAATTCACGGAACACGTCAGGCCCCGGTGTTTCCCAGACCTTCTAGGAAAAGCATATTGCATGAAAATGTTTGGATCCTGTACTGGCATCATTTAAGACCACCTGCTCTCCAGGCCCCACTTGGTCTAATAATTAGTCATGCTCCAGGCAGTTTTTCTGCTATTTGAAGGTTAAAAAGAGCCTTCATCTTAGTCACTTAGCCTTCCCCTTTAAACCTGTGCATTCTGAGGCCTCATCCTTTCATACCACAGAGAAAAGAAATGTCACTGTATAACAGCTGTCCACCCAGAAGCTTGCACAGGCCAGTAACTTATTTCTTGGCAAGGGCTGCCGAGCCAAAGCCCATAAACCATAGCAGGCTGGAATAGTTTCCCACTAAAACCGCCAAGAAGTAAGAGGCATGTGACCCACTCCGCCCCTTCATTGTGACGGTGGTGCTAAGCCTTCCAGAAAAGGAAATGTTTATGAGACTGGGAAAACAATAAAGGAGGGAACTTGTGAGGAGGTGTTCCATGTAGTGCAGCTTTTCTTGGAAAGCTGAGAAGGTTCTTCCCTGATTACCTCCAAGCTGTGCCCCCCAAATGCTGCTTTACCAACATGCATTTGCTAAGTACATTGTGCCACAGAAATAAACCACGCAAACGCACTTGGTGGCTTAAACTGAGTTCGCAGCCATACTGGAACTCCATCCATTTACCTGGGAGAGGGCCCCACTGTACTCCAAACTAACCCAGACTCTTGTCTGAAATTTACAAATCCTGAGACCCCTACAGCATTCTTAGTTTGACTGATTCTGCCCCTTTCATTCTCAAAAGGGGCCAGCTTTTGTTTACCTAAAGGGAGCACAGGCAGGCAGGCAGGCAGCTCGGGGGGAGTCACATTCGGGGGGCTTACTTCTGAGTAGATGCATTGAGGCAATGCTGCAAACTGTCATTCTGCAAAGGCAGCTTTCAAATCCAATGGTCACATTCCATGCTCAATGGAAAAAGCCATGGTGCTTAAAACTGGAATAAAACTGTTCTAGGTTTGTGGTACAGATGTAGGCATTATTCTCCACCTCAGTGGGTAATATTGGTGCCAGATGAACTTCTCTGGGGAGAACATTTCATAAACTGGGCAGCACAACCAAGAAGCCCCACTGTCTGCACAACACCCATCTCACCTCAGATCATGGGACACCTAAACACAAGGGGAAAGGAAGGGGAAACTAGCACCAAACTATCAAAAGGAGTGGAAAGATGGATTTGCAAAATATTATCCATTGTCTTGAAAAAGAGGAGTTCCTGTTCTGCAGTCAGCTAACCCTTGGTGTGATTGTGTAAATATACACCCTTCTCTGCACATAAAAGGCAAATGACCGAGACTGTGATTGAACGAAGACATAGCCTCAGATGTGAGCCTCCAATTCAGCAAGGGCAACTAACAGAGATGAGGGGGCCTCCATTGTGCAACTCTTTCTGTGCAGTGAAGCCAAGGAAAGGACAGGAATTGGCAGGCTTCATGGCCTGGGGGGCCAGCTCAGGGTGGAAGTGATGGGGTGGTGTTGAGGCAGATGGCAAGGCACAGCATAGGCAGCCACACTCACTGGGTGACCCAGATCCAAATGTTCCCGCATTAGCTCTGGCACTTGATCCTTAATATCAGACATGGAAAGAAAGGGAAATCTTCTTGAACTGGTGGGGGGAGGATCATTCACCATAATGTTCTTTGAAGAATTCCATGACTTTCCCTTTGGATACTACAGACCAAGATACTACCACCATGAACTGGCTGTCCAGGTCGAGGGTGGAGAGCACTGATTTATTTGCTTATTTCATTTCTATACCACCCAATAGCCAACAATCTCTGAGCAATTCATCATAATACACAAAAACCATACAAGAATACAGAAAAAATAATGGAACTTATTCTTTTTAAATAAAATAAAAATAAAAACAATAAAATAAAATAATAAGATAAAAACAACTGAAAGCAAACGGTGAAGAATGAACCTGTAAAAGAAAAAAACCTGGGCTGGGTTGCAGTACTTTTCTGAAGCCCCTGGAAAGTCAAGTATCACAGTCATTCACCCCCCTGCCCGCAAAAGGGCCTGTGTCAAGAACCATACTGAGTGACCGCCGATCCCCCCTGGCATTTGGATTGTGGGGTGCTGCAGGGTCCTGCCCTGCCTTTGGTGCTATTCAAGATTAACTTACTGATGTGGGGACCTCTTGTTTGGCTATCTGGAATGAATACCATGAAGTGTGGAAGGGCCCAGCTTCTTCTCTTGTGGAATCTGGGTTGGCTGTGCCTGTGCAGGTCTGGATCCGTGCCTCAAAACAGTGAACTGAGGCTGCATTCTACAGGTGGAACAACCATGAGTGGGTGGTTTCTGCATCCGGGAATTAGGTAGTTTACCTGCTTGGGTGGTGCTGCACTCCCTCTGAAGGGTCCGGTTCATCACTCAGGAGTTCATCACCTTGAAGTCACGGGAAACACAGGTGCATGCAGTGGCCAGGAGACCTTTTTATTTATTTATTTAAATTTATTTATTTATTTAAAACATTTCTATGCTGCCCCATTCGCCGAAGCCTCGGGGCGGCTCACAACATAAAATTAAAATATAATACATTCAAGCTTTTACCAGCTTCAGCTGGTACACCAGCTTAGTTCTTTCTGGAGAGGACTAGCTAGGCTACAGTGATGCATGCATTGGCAGCCTCATGACTGGATTACAGCCATGGATGGGGTATCCCTTGAAACTGCTCTGGAAATGTCAGCTAGAGCAGAACAAGGTGCTCAGGTTGTGGATGGAGCTGCTATCATGAGCATGATAGGCTAGGACATAAGCAAGGTTATATCCTTGCTCAGAGAACTACACCAGCTGCTAGTATATTACCAGACTAGGTTCAAGATGATACTACGAACATGTAAGATCTACACAGCCTGAGACCAGGTCTTCTTCAATATCAACCTGCCCATTCAACTAGGGGAAAAGCCTTCTCAATTCTCGTGTGCCCTGCCTGCCTCTGGAATTTTCTCCCTACTGCAGTGAGACAAACAACATAGCTGGGGATGTTTTTGTACCTTCTGAAAATGCATCTGTTTAATGATTTTCACACCCTGCTTAGTAGATTTGCTTGTTTGTTTTTATTATCACTGTGTTTCTGATTTGATAATGAAAAGTGCTATTCAAAAAATAAACAACAAAATCTGTTAAGGATCTTAATCATACTTGTTATGTTTATCTCTAATCATACCATCACTGAATCATCACCTGCTTAATGTCCTAATAAGCATATTGTCACTCTGACACCCCTAATGGTGAAAGACTAATAGGCCAATAACTCAAACAACTTTTCTTATTACTGCATTCAGAAGTCAGAACAATAAAGTTAGGGGTCTATTCAAACAAGATGCTAGCTTTTGGACCTATATTCCCCTCACCACCATTTTTTATTTTTTTATTTTTGGCTAAACCTGCTTCCCTCAAATGTCTGAGAAACAATAATACAGAGATCTTTCAAGCACTGCAAAAGCAGAGAAGGGGCAATGGTTAAGTGATATATTTCAGGCCTGTGACTTGTGCTCCATGTAAGTTACTCTTGCCACTGTGGACTGTTTATTATGTTTGTCTGGTTGCCCAGGGAACCAGCTCACGCCGTTTCACTCATTTTATAAAGTTCCTGTAAATGTTAGGTAGGGCTGGGATTTATGATGCACTGTCAACACCTCAAATGGAACGCGCCGCTGCGCTCCACTTACTTGGCAAGGTGCCGTTGCTCAGTCCTGTCCGCTGAAATAAGTAAGTAAGTAAGTAAATAAATAAATAAATAAATAAAAATAGATGTTCGCATCCAGATTTTGAGGCATGTGACAGCGCCCATGAACGTTTCTTTTTGCATGTGTACATCTCTCCATCGATAAATATAACCAGTGAGTTTCTCGGTGGAGCCGTTTGCCAGAGAAGTTGAATGGGTAGCACATGTGTCAAGGGAACAACTGAGTTAGCAAGCAGCCAACCCAGTTGACTGCTGTTAGGTGGAATCTGTGACTTGTTATTTGTAAGACGTAAAGTTTTAATGAAAAAAGGTGGGGACATGTTTACTGAGCGTGTTTCTCATCCCTGCACAGTATGGCCCTCCCTACCCCACCCCCGTCACCAGCCCAATGGCTTATGTTGCTTTGGAAGATGAGTAATGAAAATTATTATGGCTGGAACATTGGTTTTCCTTTGCTTCTTACGTCTCAAGCATGACAGAGCATATCTGAGAGCAAATGAGCTGGCATGAGGTTCAATAGAACTTATTTTGGAAAATGGGACAATCGAGCCTGATTAAATACAAAAATAGCATTCATGAAGGTTAACACGATCAGCTATTTGCTGGGCTACATTTACTTGGAGTTTTGCCATGAAACAGAGCCACAATTTACCATTTGTTTGTTTGTTTGCACACTTGCATTTCATTTATTTCATTTCTAAACTGTCTGGTAGCCAAAGCCGCCTGGGCAGGGTACCACAATGAGACCTCACAATGTGCAATAAGACCTCACTTTGGAGACCAAATGTCATTCATAAACTTCTGACAGGATCCTGACAAATTCTTCATTTGTGTGTGTTCTCTTTCTTTCTATTTTTGTTTTAAATATTCAGTAATGTGTTTGGGATGGCTTAGTTCAATGATTTTTTTTTTTTGTTTTGGTGGGGGGTGCGTCTGGTGTTGCACAGCCATTTTATGACCGTTCTTCCATTAGTAAATCTGATTTGCTTGTGTATTGCTTATAACTCTGAACTATAAAACTTTAAGTTCAATCCAAACAAGATGGAGGTGCTCTTGGTGGGCCGTCTCTCTGTCTAACTGGTAAATTTTCTACCTGTCCTGAACGTCCTAAAGGAGAAGGTTTGTATGATGAGGGCGCTCCCTGACCCGGAGCTGCCACTTGCTTCACAGGTGGCCTCAATGGCCAGGGGCATCTTCTTTCAGCTTTGGCTGAATTTTCAGTTACATGCCTACTTGGATGAACAGAGCCTTGCCACAGTCATCCACGTGCTACTAACTGCGCTTGAATTACTGTAATGTGCTCTGTGTGGCGCTGCCCTGGAAGATGATCCAGACATTCCAGCTAATACAAAACAGAACAGCATGGCTGTTTGTGAGGACTGGTTTGAGATAGCGTATCATGCCTGTCCTCCGTTAGCTGCACTGTTGCCTGTTGGGCCCAATTCAAACTGCTCATGTTAACGTATGAAGCCCTATATGGCTTGGGGCCAGGATATCTGAAGAAACACCTATCTCCTATAACGCTACCAGATCTTTAAGATCTTCAGTGGAGGGCCTTTGCCACCCCCTAGAGGAGTAAAGGGCAAGATGGTGAGGAGAAGGGCCTTTTTTGCTATTGCACCTTGCCTATGGAACAGTCTTTCTAAGGAAGGTCATTTGGCACCCTCGCTACTGAACTTCCACTGCCAGGTAGACGTTTTTATTTAACACTTGTTTTTAGTGTCAAATAAAACACAATCTTGATTTTATCTGAAATCTGTGTTGCTTGCTTTGAACACCATGAGCTCCTGTCTTATATATCAAACTAATTGGATGTTATGTTGTGTATCAGACTTCATAGTTTTATTCTATTTATGGCTTTATCTACTTATGGTGACTGTTTGTATCCTCATTGTGAGCCACTCAGACAGCCCTTGGGCTATGGGGTGGCATTTAAGTGTAATAAATAAATACAATAATATATGGAGAAGTATCAATTCCTATAGCAAGTGTCACTGAAGATCTCTCTGTCTGCCCCTTTCATAGCTGGATAAAATCCTTGCAACATATATGCCAATTATTTTTAGGAATCAGCTTGGTTGCAAGAGGTAAATAGACATGTATGTATGCACACACTTATAACTGCATTGACAAAATCTGTAGCCAAACATTCTTGTAGCCAGTATGTGAGGCATCCACAGTGGCAAGACTGCGTCAGCAAAATCACAGCTGCTCCTTTTAATTGCCTCCTAATTTGCCTCTCTGGAGCTGGCTAATTTGAACCGTTCACCTCCAGGATCCTGTGAGGTCTCCAATGCTAATTGATTTTGTCTTGCTTAATCAGAGCTGCAAGAAGCAGACCCGTTTATGCTGACTGCTTTCTCAGCCGAGTTTCTGGCAGTGGGTGATAGAATGGAAAGAAAACACACACATTGAAGGGTGGAGGGAATCACCAAAGCACTTGTTGGCCAAAATCTGATTAAAATTGCAAGAAGCCAAGGCTCTGTGCTGAAAGGTGAGATTCCACTATATATTATATAAATATATAGCTTTATGGGCCTCAAAATGCATTATAGGGAGACCTCAAATGACTTTGCAGAGCCTTGGTATATTATACACATGATACATTAAAAAAGCAAACTTTCAGGCTTGTACCAGTGTTTCAAAATGTGGGTTTCAAACGTTTTTCTTTCTTTCTTGTGCTTGGTGTCAAGATAAGATTTACTGTAAAAATAATAAAACATTCTTCATGTACATAAGAAAAAAGGGAGGAAGGATAAATCACAGAATCGGTCATTTCAATTTCTCTTTAGTTTACCTAGTTATAATTTAGGGGACATTCTGTTATTCCAGGTCCCTAAATATCATTTATTAATATATTTGAAGAAACAGAGGAAGGTGTGCACTTGGAGCTAAGTTATAGTTTTTCAACACAATCATGTAGGTAGCCTTCTTCTAACAATAGCAGCGCAAACAGTGACTTGCTCATTGTCTTATTTGCCAAGTAAGCCAACTCAGCTCCAAGAAAGACTGTTAGATAGAGCCATCTCTTTCATTTCTGGCATGCAGAAGATACAAGCAGTTCAGCTCACATAGCTCCGCTTTTGACAAATTGCCCAGTTTCCAGTGTGACAGCAGTCCAGGAATGATAATTTTTAGCTTGCTCCTTAGCCTAGTGGACATCAAGGCTGGAGGTAAGGATCCTGCTGTAGCCTGAGCCTGGAGAAACCCAGGTTCAGTGCAAGTGTGGTACAGGAAACTTCTGTTCTGTTGGGTCAGACTATTTGTCTATCTTGGCCAGGATTTCTCTGACTGGCTAACAGGCAGAGCTTTTCTCAGACATCCTGGAGACACAGAAAACTGAACCAGGCAAATCATGGGTTCTGTCCTTGAGGTTGTTGTTTAGTCTCAAAGTCGTGCCTGACCTGACCCACCGCGACCCCATGAACAACATTCCTCCAGGCTCTCCTGTCCTCCACCAACCCTCAGAGTCCACCCAAGCTCACACCCACTGCCCCATAGACTACATCTAGCCACCTCATCCTCTGCCACCCCTTCTCCTTTTGTCGTCAATCATTCACAGCATCAGAGTCCTTGAGGTAGGACCACTCTATTATGGTCACTCACAGAAGCCACAGTTAGGCTTACTGGCTGCTCCCCTACAGCTGCAGGGAAAACAACCAGGCACAGCCATGTGGGAAGTCAACAGCTTTACTCCAGCTCTATTCTTATCTGTCACTCTGAGGACATTTTGGGTTAGCCTCCAATGGTTAGGTTTTTCTGTCCGCTGGCTCATGGCACTGGCTAACTGTTGGACCATCCTTTTTCTAGACTATAGGTCAAATTAAGAGGACTGTAACTTTGACAGGAGGAAATGCTTAGTATTTGCAGAATCAGGTCTGTGATTCTCAGTTCTTTGAGGACTGCAAAGCTCTACTGTCCATGATCAACTTACTAAAGGCATTTAAAAAATAAGGGAGAGTAAGAAACAGGCCATGAGTCTGGAAAGATTTATGAGCCTATTTAAAAATATTTATCATTTTAAATGCAGCTGCGTTGCTGTCAACCGCAGATAGACTGGTAAACTACTTAGAAAGAGAAAGACCCATTACATAAAAACAATATATCCAGATAGGTTTAAAGAGCTTTTGTCATGCATGGCCTAACTTCGAAACATATTTTACCAAATCCCCATTTATTTTCTTCCTAGTTTTTCTCTTTACTTCCTTTCCCATCATTTCTGCTTACCAAAGCACTTGTGTAAATAGAGGTATTCCCTATTCCAAATAATGACCTCCTAGTATTGCAATGACACTGAAATGCGCTGAACCATCAGCAGCTGTCTGCTGCTGCTTCTTCATATCACTAGCTGGATTCTAATGCCATTGTTGTTGAGATAAACAATCAAAAATATCAACTGGCATAAATAATGAAAACTTGAAATCCAGTTGTCAAGTATACCTTGACAACCAGAGTAAATAAAGGGTGGCTTGGGATCTACTAGCTGATCTCTGACCACTTTGCATTAGGTTTGCAAGGTTCTGACTTGGATTTTTAATAGCTTACCACCAATCAGCTATTTTAAAAAAAACTTGAGATAAAAAGGTATGGATTGGTAAAACTCTTGAGGTATGGATTTCTGCTTTTAAGGACTATAAGCTCAGTTGGGTACTGAAGGCAAATTTCAGCCTATCCTGCCATTTTAAGTGTATGCTGCCCTGACCACCCCCATCTCAAGCCACCGATTTGCACCTAGGGGACTTGCACTTTTGACACAAACACAGCAGCTTTCACAAGATTAAAGTTTGTACATCCCTAATTTAGAAGATAGATAACTGATATGGAGGAGCACTGCTTTCCCCATTTGAATCGCGTGTAGGAAAAAAGAGGCTTACTCTCAGTTTTTCACACATGCATAGACAAGACCCATAATATGAGCTTCAATATAACTTTAGGGAAGTAACGCATCACTCATTTCTTTATGGCTTAGAACAGCGCTACTCCAAATTTTGGGAGCTGCTGCGTCTATGAGGCTGTGATTGCCATAGATGCTCTCAGAAAATGCCTAGTATGGGTTGGCGGGGCAGGGGAGGGGAGACTTTCTCATTCACAAGGGGTTGCTATGCTAGGTATGAGCAATCACAAACACTTAATAACTCCCAGAGGGCAAACTAGCAAGACTAAAACAAGGAAGCATTCTTGAAGATAGCACTACAGACTGGATGCTTTGCTTTTTGGCATGCTGAACTTCTCATTAAAAACATGCAATTTTAAGAAATAAAAAATGAAACTAAACATGAAGTAAGTCAAGAAGCCTTGTGGGCACCAAGGAAGGGATCTGTGGGCACACTGATACCCATGGGCCCTATGATGGAGACCTCCAGGCTTAGACAGAGGAGTAGTCTAAACAAAGTCAAACTTATTGTGTGCATGAAAAATCACACAATTTTCATTAAACAAAAAAAGCTTGCGATTGATACAGACATGAGTCACAATGGACTCTGAGGTGGAATTCAGAGAACCCTGATGAGCTTTTTCATTTTCTTTTCTTCTGAATTTGTACATCCCTCTATACTTCTGAATTGACTTTGCAGTCTTTGGAGTCATGCCATAGCAGAAGCGCATGATTAACATGTGAGCCTGTGATAGAAACACCATAGATAAAGGACAAATTTGACCACTGCACTGTAGGTGGGCCACCTCACTTCTTGGTTTAGCTGGCAGAGCAATTCCTTTGGATGCCTGAGATGAAAACCACACAGCTTCTTACTGGGACTGGCTGAGCCCCAACAGCTTTCTCTAATTTGGAAACACACAAAAGTGTACATCCAGCATGGTAGGTTAGCTCTATAGACTCATCTTTTATTAAGCTTGCCCACTGAAACAGAAAATGACTTAACATTACTACTGCTCATGGAAGGGAGAGAGGAGAAACCCTGCAGAGCCAGACAGTGGCTCAGAAGGGTACATACAGTATTTGTTTGCCAGGAATCAGGCAGCATCTTGTATTTTCTCCTGTCAGTATTTTTCATCTTCTTTGCATTATTTCCCTTTGTGTTCCTAGTCTTTAATTTGGAGACTTTACTCAGCAAAGCCAAAAACATTTTGAAGCAAAAATTATGTTTCAAATGTTTCTGGTATTTGCCTTTCCAGTAAACAGGAGATAATTGTAATAGCAGGTAGATAATCAAATGCAATATTCAAACCCTTTCTATATTTTTGGTTGGTCTGTTTATTTTACTTTTCATTGTAATTTAAATCCCAGGGTGGTACTGGTGTTCTATCCTGCCTTGAATAGTCCAGCAGTATGGTATTCTAACTGTTGTTCCCCAGAAACACAGGCTTCCATGAGAACTATCCAGGGATTCAATTTTTCACTTTACTCTTATGATTATAGTGGAATTGTAAGATCTTAATTAACATCTTCTCTTAAAAGAGAGAAGTCTGTGACAAGGTAAGGCCTTCATTCATTTTAATTCAAAGCATTTACACACATACATTTAAAAGCCATTAATTCATTTTAAAGCCAAAGTGGTTTCTACTAATGTTGAAGGTACATTTTGGGGTCCAGAGGCTAGATTGTACCGTGGACCTCTCTTGTGTGCTGATTAATATCAGAGGACCATGACATGAGGGGCAGAGTACTACACCTTGACCTCACTGGGTCTCTGGCTGAAGTGCTTCCTCGAGATCTCGCAAATAGCACCTCATTCAGGGAACCGAGTTTGCTCTGCATGGGCTTTTCCTAAGTAGGGGCAACCTGGAATAAGGAAGGCTGGGTCCCCAACGCCTGAAAAATATCAGAGCTGGCCAAATCTAATTCTTTTAAACTTCCGTTTCAAAGCTTGTTCTGACTCCAGTCTTACCAGATCATGATCTCTTGCCTTGTCCACTAAAAGTCATGCATACTTGTCCAAATATATACGTCAGTTGTACACACCTTCAGAATCGGCATATTCTCCATGGATAAATGTATTTATTGCATTTATTTTCCTATTTATTTTCTCCTTCTGTGTGTACCTTCAGTCCCACATCTCACTGCTTTATAAAGTTGATGGACCCTCCAAAATGTTGTTACATGCCATCAACTCATCTCCAACTTAAGTCAAACCTATGAATGAATGCTCTCCAGTGTCCTGTCCTTGGCAGCCCTGCCCAGCTCTTCTAAACTCAAGACTGTGGCTTCCTTTATGGAACCAATCCATCTCATCTTTAGTCTTTATCTTCTTCTTCTTCTGCCTTCAACAGGAGCATTATTGTCTTCTCCAGTGAGTCTTGCTTTCTCATTTTGTCATTCTTGCTTCCAGGGAATGTTTTGACTGGATTTGATCTGGTACCCACTTGTTCCTCTTTCTGTCAGTCCTGGGCAGTCATAAAGCAATTTTCCAGTACCATATTGCAAATGCATCAATTTTCTTCCTGTCAGTTTTCTTCATTGTCCAACCTTCTTCCTTGTCATAGATCTCCCCCCACCCCCACTCCCAGCACGATTGTGGCTATCTCCCCACTGGGGGTGGGGTGGGGAGATGGCCTCTATTGCGGTCGCTACCCAATGCGGAGTTCGCGACCTGAGTCAAAAATTTTATGAAATTTTTGTTCGCAACCTGATTTGGTTGTGAACTGAGGCATTCATAATCTGAGATACCACTGTAGTTCTTTCATTTCATTCTATTACTTTGGCTACAGTCTTCATTTGAATTAATGACACTTTTGATTTACAGCCCTTCAGAAAATTGATTTCTTCATTGTTGAACTTAAAGTTCTATAATTCTTTAATCATGACCTTCGTTTTCTTAATGCTCAGCTGCAGTCTTGGTTCTGCTCTTTCTTCCATCACTTTCATCAGCAGTTGCTTCAAGTTATTGCTGCTTTCCACCAGTAATATGTTATCATCTGCATATCTTAAGTTATTGATGTGTCTTCTGCCAATGTTCACTCCTTCTTCTGATCCTAATCCAGTTTTCCTTATAGTATGTTCTGCATACAGATTGAATAGATAAAAGATAAAATAAAGTCTTCTCTGATGCTTTTGCTGTTTCTCCATATTCTCCCCTAACAGAAGCTTCTTGTCCTTGATACAGGTTACACATCAGGATTCTCTTCATCTTCTCCTGGTTGGATATGTTCCCTTGTTTGTTTTTAAGGATTCCTAATCTAGCTTTGATTTTCCCTTTGATTTCCTGGAACTTCTGGAGGAGCTCTCTGCTCCTCCCCGACACCTTGTTACTCTCTTCTACTTCTTTGCACTGATCATTGTCTTTTTGTCTCTACATAATAGTCACTGAAAAGTTTCATCCAGGATTCTGACTCTCTGTCACTGTTTGTATTTGCTTCACACCTGTCCTTGGCAATTGTGTTTCTTCTGTCATCCATCCAGGCCTTTTCTTTTTTCTTTTCTTGATACAGGAATTTTCTTTTGGCATTATTCCCAAATGTTTCTGATTTCAGCCTAAAGTACTCCTGGTTCACAGCCAATTAAGTTGAGTAATGCCAATCTATTCTTTACACCGATTTTAAATTCCTCAGGAATGTTACTGAAGTTGTATTTTGGCCCTATTTTTCTGTTAGCAGTTTTTTTCAGCTTTACTCTGATCTTTGATAGTAAGAGTTCATTGTCACTACTGCAATCTACTGTAAATAGTGAAAATACAGCTTTCCATCTCTTGCTTCCAATTACATAGTTTATTTGATTTCTATATTGGCCATTTTATATTTGTATATACAGCTGTTTGTCTGGTTGCTTAAAGTATGTGTTTGCAATGAAACTCTTATGATTCTGGTTTCACAGAATCATATGAGTTGTTCTCCCGCTTTATTTCATACCCCAAGGCCAAATGCTCCTACAATATTTGATTCTGTTTTGTTTTCTAATGTTGCATTCCAGTGACCTAGGATTACCAGCGTGTCTTGTTCAGTGTGTTATCAATTTCATCTTGAAAACCTGTGTAAAATTGTCCAATTTCTTGTTGAGCATCTGTTGTTGGAGCATATATTTGAATTGTGGTTATGTTGATGGGTTTTCCATTCTGATTTATATTATTCAGTTGGATTTTGCATTATATGCTACATCTTGCCTCAGTATTACAGCTACTCCATTTTTTCTGAGTTTGTAATTAATTAATTTATTTAAAATATTTATACCCCACCCTATATGCAAAAGTGTCTCAGGGTGGCTTACTCCATAATTTATGGAGTATTTCTTCTGTGAAACTTTTTGTTTTGGTTTGATTGAAAACATCCCATTCCAGACTGTTTTTGGTTGGTCACACCAAGTAACATGATATTTACTGGTTTCATTTCTTGCTTTACAGTTTCCAGTTTGTCTTGATTCGTACTTCTGGAATTCCACGTTCCAGTTCTACATGTTGTGGAGCATCAGACTTTCCTTTAACTTTGTGTATGTCAACCAGCAGACTTCCTTTTGTTCTAGTTACATCATTGGTGACTGTGCTATTTGTACTTGCTGCTCCCCAGTAGAACCTTCCAACCTGGAGGTTTCGTGTTCTGGCACTATCTCTTGTTTCATTTTGGACTGTTTCATGATAAGGGTTTCAAGGCAAAAAGGTTCAGAAGTGCTTTACCATTGCTGCCTTCTACATAATACTAGCCATTGTCTGTGAAAGATCCTCCATCAGGGTCTTCTTCAAGTACTACTGCTTCTTCAGTGGCTGCCATTCAGAAGTTTTTCCACCCCCATCACCATTAGAGAGATCCATTCTCTCCTGCTGATGTGACCATTACTCCTGAAGAAGGTGGATTCTTCTTAGTCTGGTGTCTCAGCTTTGATTATTCCATTTGGGTAATCCTGCTAGCAGACTAGCCTGGTGAGGCAGTCTGGCCTCCTAGTAGCATTGCTCATAATTCTTCTGACACTCTCAAACTCCCTCACCATGTAAAAGTGTGCATCCAAGAGGGTTGGGTGTTGTGTTAGCCTCTCTCATAACAGCCTCCATCAACACTGGTTGAAGTAGGCAACACACTTCTCCCACTTTAAGACAGGCTCAGACTTACACTTTATTAGACAAGTGGGGCTGAGGGGTCAATGCAGTTTCAGCACAGCAGTTACCAAAAAAACAAATTGAACAGTGTTATAATTTAGATTGCACTGTCCTTCTTGGCTTAGAATAAAAACTGCTATATGCATACACAAGCAGGATCCAGGAAGTTTGTTCATGTTGCCATCAACCATGTACGTTTCTCAGTAGCTTCATTTGTTAGTGGAAAATCATCATGACAACACACATTTTCCTATTTTTCTTCATTTTGCTGTGTGAGCACTTTTCATGTAATTAGGATTATGTCAGTTTGTCAATTAGTTTTGTAATCAAGGGCCCTGTGTTTAAAATCTCTTGTGTTTATATAGTAAAAGCAGAGGCTTTACCCACCCTATATCATGGCACAAATAATAAAGCTAAAATAAAATAAAATAAAATCTGAAATTTAGAGATGGATGCAATTTTTCACAATATATTTGCTGATCTTTTCAAAATTCTGATTATTCTCATTTAATATTCATAAAATATTTTGTGTGGGTAGTATTAATAAGTGTATGAAAAGCACACAAACAATAGGAACTCAGCATCAAGACACAAACCTGGTTCACATGTCTTGGTGGCAATTCCTAGATGATTTTATCCAAGAATTCCCAGGAACGAACAGTGCATGTGAGGCTTACACAAGTCATTTCTGATTTCAATTTGCAACCCAAATTGCAAATGTGGGTTGCAAATTGCAAATGTAGGAGTGTCCTATTCCTGGATAGTTTCATGACATCTGAATCAGGAAACTTATTGTTTATGGGTTAAACAACCCAGAGTCAACCCAGCAACATATGGTACCTATTGTGCACCTATTTAAGGAGTAGTGACTCATAATATTTAAAGGTCCTAAGCATACATGAGCATTCTTGCTGGGATTCTACTAATGTATGTTCAAATTCCTACACATGATTTCACCTGATGAGGATAGATTCATCTTACAGATACAGTTGTATATTTAGGAAATCTTCTGCAATACAAGTAGACCTGAACTAGGGAAGAGATGCAAAGCCCACTGCCAACAATGCCAGCACGCCTTGCTGCCTTACAGTTCTTGGTACAAGTGAGATCCCTAACTTACCAGGGTTCTCAACAACAGAGTTTTGTAGGTGCATTCAGCACAAACATTTATAAGATAATTGGGAAAATAGGGACATTGTGTGCACCCATTTTGCCTTCCCAGTTTAGTTCTGTTCATATTTCAGGCAAATCCCTGCATAAACCATCAGTTAAGACCACAAAAGTTCACAGAATATAAACAACATAAGCAAGTTGCCAGGCTACTTCTTGATGTGTTGAGAGTAGTTTCAATTCCTAACCAAACCAAGAAGTTGGAAAGCAAGTAAGAGCTTGAGTCTAGGAAACTATCATAAGACTGGATACCCCATACCACTACATCACCACTAATACCAAAGGAAAGGAGACCTTCAAACATTCCTAGGCTGCTTATTCAAGGGTTTGTGAGCATCCTTTGAATTTAGGAAGCTTTCTAGGTTTAAACTAAATGAATTTCCCTGTATTGCTTGGTTATAATCGAGATATAGCAAAGTGAGCAAAAATAAGTGTACCATTAGTAGAACTTAAAAAGTTTTGCTCTGATTTTACTAATCTTTGAGTCATAAATAAGATCTCCTAATGTTGCTTTAATGAAGTTTCTACACCACTTCACTCTGGTGTTCACTGTTTTAAAGGGTAGCAATTATATGATAACTGTAGGCAACATGGACTGTGTCTCATTACTGCTCATTTTGGAGGTGCCAAATCTATGTGGGACGCCGTCATTATTATGGCTTAAAGTTGGCTAAGGTCACCCTGGTTCATCTGTTTTTTACATTGGTAGCCTTCTCCTTATTACTTGCCAAACAAACCTTTTTATTTTTGCACACGTTTATGTTGATTTTGTGGTTTTTGAAATTGGATTCTGGCTCCTACAGGCCTGTGTTTCCACAGCAACTACAGGCCTTATCTGCTACTGCTGTTTGGCAGACAGACAACAAGGCCTTTCAGTTTACTTCTCTCTCTCTCTCTCTCTCTTTCTCTTATTTTTTAATGTACTTTTTCTTCTTCAACTTTTTTATTTTTACTTTTCCTCACGCATGTCATTTAAAAATCATATAATTAATTGAGTACATCCTGTGCCACATAGGTTGCCATGGTTTGAAGCCCCAACAGAACATTTTATAGAGACTTGGGTGCCACTTTTTTTTTTTCAAAACACAGCACCTGGCGCCAGTACGAAAACTTGTGGAATTTAGCATATCCTACACCAGGTATGATAAAGAAACCCTGGCACTTTATGTTTGTTTTTACTAATTTCCTTTCCAAACTGTCTTTTCAATATATAGAGAGATGCAGGGAGTAAAAGTTTGTTATTTTCTATCCACAGTTACTCCCCTGCCTCCAACCCCATTACCCAAACCAGCTTAAACTGCTTCTTCATTTGTGGTAAGTTTTTCTTTCTTTCTTTTTTCTCCTGTGAAGTGTGGTCTGATTTAGCATCATGTAGCTTGAAGCTGTTACTGATCTTGCAGCAGCAGCAAGCGGAAAAACTAACCCCCCCAAAATCATTGACAGGCTCCATTAAAAGTTAAAAACAATAAATGATCTCATCACCTTCTTAAATACAGAGAGATGGAGGAAGAAAAATACAATCCTTTGCTTTAGTGAGTGAATGAGTCTGTTGGGACAGGTATAGTGGAAGGCATTTCTAAAGGCACCAGTAAGGAAGAGCTATTCTGCTGAGTTGAAACTATTATGTCTCCCGGTTTATACAAAAAGGGATATTTGTTAGATGGAAGAAGTGAGCAAAGAAAGCTACAAAAATAGGCAGAAAGGATAGACAATTAGCCATATAATAAGGATGAAGGATGAGTTACATTTTTCTAATCCTATGGTATATTGGCTGTTCCACAGGATTTTTCTTTAGCCTCTTGGGGCATATGTAATGAGCCAAGTTATTATCTGTTGGCAGGAGATCCAGATGTTGTGGGGGTTAACATTATTTTACCACCATGAAACTCTACAGGCCAGACATTTGGAAAGTCCACTACTGATTCTAGAACTTCAGCACTGGGCTACTTGTAAATTTCCATGCCCTCGTTCATTTCAAAGACATAAACTTTTAGAATCAAGTATCCCAAACTACTTATACGGAAATCATTGCAATTTAAATGAAGTGGCAATGATGATTAAAAATACTTTACAAAGAATACAATAGATGAGACTCTTCCATAATCTGGTAGATACAATTAAAAAGGAAAAAAAGGAATTAAATTTGGGTACCAATTTTAATAGCATAGCAACCATAGCAAAGTATGGTATGGTATAAGCAACATTCAGTAAAAGACTTAGGTTTGAGAAATTCTGGTGACAACAATTTGCAAATAGGACTGTGGAAAACATGCATGGAGATTTTTTTTCCTGCCAGTATGTCTCACACCTACAGTGATGGTAAAATAGCATGAGTTCTTTACAGTGAAGCTTCTGATCATTCTCATGTTGCTCATGGTAAAATGCACAGGCCGACAAGGTTTATGTACACAACTCATCATGGTGAAGGTGTGAGCATTCTGCTATAGATGATGAGGACAATCATGTTATATTTATGTTTCCTATTTCCCCATTGTCTGAAAATATCCATATATGCTACAAAACGGAAACAGAATCAAGCCAACTTGAGAAACAAGCCATCCCAAGACTGAGCATGCTTAGTGGTGCAAACAGCTCCCCTTTCTTGAAGATTCTAGGAATCAGTTGCATAAGGTATGGTCAGTGCACTTAAAGTGTGATGTACCAAGTGATTAGTTATATTTTTACACTAAATAGCTGAAATTCTCTGGGCAGTGAATGACAGCAGGTGAAATAAAATACAATACAGAATACAATAACACAGTACAGAATTGCAAGTGCATATTTAAAGCCATCTTTTTAAAAGCTACACTAGCTTACACATTAAATCACAAGATCTGTTAAGTCGTTATGCCCCAACAAAATAGATATAATTAAATGCCCTGTCATACAACACACTCTTTAAAAAGGGCAAAATTGGCACCAGGTGGGCCTCAATGGGGATCTTGTTCCGTAATTGGGGGGCTGCCACTTGAAAGGCCCCCTTTCTTGTTGCCACTAACTGAATGATACCTACAGGAGCAAGACTCAATTTAATTCTGCAAGGTATAAAAATGTTAATTCTTATTCCAGATCAGAAATTTAAGTTATGATTGTATTAATATCCTATCACATTATTTTGGGAAAAATCTTAGGTATTCAAAGAGAGTTTATAGAATTCTCTGTTTTGATAATGTTTGGGGATAAAATAAACTATTTTCTCGCACATTTGTCACTTGTCCGCTAAACTGCTTTCATTTCTTTCCTCCATTCCTTTCCTATTTTATGTTTTATATAAGTATTTCACTATAAGTATATAGAGTCAAACTGTTCAGCAAAAGAAAATTCTGCTGTTTTGCCTTGGTTTTCATCCTTGTCACAAAACCTCCTTTAAATACTGGAAATATTCATAACATTAAGAGATTTAGGCCATACCTATCTGGAAACACTGGTATGTATTTTGGCTCCAAAACCGAACATTTCAGAAAACATTAGGATAAAAATTAATCCCCTTTGCAAATAAAAAAAATCTATTTTGAATTGTCATTTCAAATTAAGGTGGGAGCTGAAGTGCCATTGTATGCCAGCTGTTAATCCAAAATGGCTAAATGCTGGCATTGGAGAGGGCACAGAATCCTTAGTCTGAGCGGACGTGGTAAAGCCTGTGACCAGTGTAAATGAGCTGGAAGTCTTGTTAACGGCTGGCAAGCTATGCACTCTCAGCTTCCCATGAAAGGCACTATTCATGTCAAAGGAAGGGATTGTAACACACGCACGCACACACACGCGCACACGCATGAACACACACACGCGCGCGCACACACACAGTATTAGGTTTGGATGATACTGAACACCCAACCTACACTTTTTCACTGGTGAAGGCTGGTTAGGCTTGTCCACTACTCTTTCGTATTCTGGTGCTGAAGTTGTTCAGCTGTTTCCATACTTCTACTTCCCAAGTACAACTTCTCTCTGGAACGATGCTTTGATGTTAGGAGGCAGAACACTCTGCTACTTAAGTAGATTCTGTCTTGGTATAGCAAGAACCTTAATAAACAAACTAATGCTAAATTTTAAATTCCCCATCTCCACAAAGGATAGATACAAGGAATCTGTGGCCACCATAGGTATTTTTCATGATTAACCTAAATGTGTCTTCTGGTTTCAATCAACTTGAAAGATATTAATTTATTTTTACCCACACAAACTTGTTACTAGCTTATTCAACATTTGTATTTGTACTAGACTTTACTTGGGGGTTTGAGCAGCAGTATGTGCTTTACTTCTGTCTTTCTGTTTTGTCATTAATTTAGCTCCTAAATCAATTGTATATTTACATTTGCTCCTTTTAAAACCACATAATACAAATATCGAAGTATAAAACTCACCTGAAAATCACAGCCTGGCTTTTCAGCGACATGTATTTCATGACTAGTATAATTAAAATTGTGCAATAGACATTTTAAAGCAATTCTCAGCGAATTCATGGAATTGTGATCATAATGAATGCTCAACTACTTATGAACCCAAAGAAGTCATGACCCAAATTTCTGCCTCTAAGCGGCTTTGAGTTCCTTGGGATAGCCACTTTAACCTTTAGATTGTGATCAATTTAACTGATTAGCCTATTCTTAAGGAAGGAAATGAATTTTCAGTAGGCATATAAGTTTGTTGCAGTTGAATAGAAATTGGGAGGAATATAACAACCTATTTACCTTTTATTTTATTTTAAATGGCCTACATTTCATAAAATAACTAAAATGTATCTTGGGTTCTCTGCTTGCCACCACACTAGCTATAAATAGAACTAGTTCTTCAAAATAAGTTATATTAAGAGAACATGCTAGTAATAACATCTAGGGAGCATCTCAAGGATAGGTTGCAAAAACTTCCTTAGACCAATGGTTGGCTAGTCTGACAATTTCCCCTCAGATTCATATTATCCCCATCAACACTCCTGTAAGGGGTGTGGCCATGACAATGCCATGGTTTGCAGACAATATTTGACAGCAAATTACTAAGATTTAGATAAGACAGATGCTTGACTGGAACACTGACCTTTCTCCTTTCTACCCTGTTTCGTTAAAAAGTAGAAATAGCACAGGTGTGGGTAATGGACTGGGAGACAGCAGGCTGTGTGTCATCTGTCCATGTTTTAGACAAAGCTTTGACCTTAGAGTATCTGTTCCTGGTATCAGAGTCCCTTCCTGACGTCTTGGACTCACATGTGGGACTAAAGGGGTTCATTAGGTGGTAGTGGCAGGTGGTGTGGAGGAAATCCCTGACTACGCACCTGACCTGGAAATTAAGCCGTCCCCGGTGCTAACAACAGGCGGGTTGCAACAGTATTTCTCTGTTGATAGAGAAAATGAAATCCAAGAAGACATTCACACATACACTTCTGCCCTGCTGCCTCTTGCTAGTAAGATCTAGACAAGAGCAATGGGAAGGCAGTTTCCTTTGCAACTAGCATCTTTGATCATTTTATTCAGGTAGCTGCTGCAATATTACAGCTTTAGTCTAGGCAGATTAGTTTTAAATTGAGGGATTGCTTCTTGGATAATTAAAGTGTCTCACATTAAATACATAGCATGGGTAAAGAAAAATTTATTTCCCTATGTCTTATCAATGTAAGTTTAAATAAGCCAGAAACCATTTTCTTTGTATTTTATAGTTCCCCTGTGTGGTGAATAATTTAAATATTTCTACATCAGCAGAGAAGAAAAAAAAATCAAACCATGATTTCTTTTTTAAAGGCTTTTTTAAAGTACAGTAAATCCAAAGCAAATATATGCAAGCCTGAAATATTGATGCCCTTTATATATTTTCCCCCTCAGGAAACATTGTGATGCCTATCAAGCAAGCCAGTTGGAAATACTTAAGTAGTTGGAATATTTTTTTTTTGTCTTTTTTAGTTGTTCCTCCATGACTTTCTCTTTTTTTTTTTTTTTGACCATTTCTGTTTGTTGTACCCATTGTCCCTCATGATTAAATAGCAAATTGCTAATATTCTTGATCTATTGCTGTATAGTATTATTAGGTACTGGATTCTTCCAGATGCTGTGTGTAAATTCTTTATCTGCTTTTATAAAATAAAAAATAAACTGTATAGCAAGCCAAGCTGTTGGTGCAGCCATCTAGGTCAGTATTGTCTGCACTGATTAGCAGTGGCTCTGTGGGAATTCAGCCAGAGATCTTTTCCAGACTTACTTGGAAATACCACAGATTGAACCTAGGATCCAAAGCGCATCCTTCATCCTACAGTCCCATTTCCCACTTGAAACAACTTATTGAAACATATTGAGTACCTTATTGAAGGGGTTATGAGTCAGTTGCGCACACACATCATCCTCTCTGTAGGGGAGTCAGAGTAAATGAAGTATGTGGATGAACTGGATAGCAAGTCCATGCCTGAAAACATTACCAGACACCATTCTTTCCCTGAAACCCCAGCATGGCCTCTGATGATTTTAGGATACAATCTGATGATTGTTGGGTACAGTAGAAGTGGATGTTGGATGCACATGTTTGATTTCAAGTAGCTAAACATTTACATCTGTACAGTTGATATTCAGAGTAGCCCTGGGACTTCTTTGGTTCATAGAAGGGTTGTGATCTGGTGGAGCTGCTGGTGATCTAGCAGAGGCTGTTCTTGTAGGAGGGCAGGAGATGATGCTCTGATGATCATTCCTTCCCCTCACAGCCTCCTTCAGCACTCACTTAGGTCCTTTGGGAAACAAAGCAGGTTCCAGGGAAGAAGAAAATTTGGTGATTGTCATTTTCACCCTTCCATAAGAGGAAGGCTCCATAAGCAGAACTCCACTCATGCGATCATCAAATCTATTTGTAGGTGAAATGTTAGTTCTTTTCCAAGGTGACATTAAACAGTTTCTCCCCGGTCGGTAAGGCCAATGTGTCTCAAACATTCAGGTTTTGTCCCAGAGTTTTCCCTGAGTGCAGTCCCTTCTGAATTACCTTGAATGCTGTTGGTTTGCCTCATTTGGCATTGTTCCAAGGAAGGGGAGCAGTGGGAGGGTTGGTGCTGATTTTCTATTATCTGCTTCTTTCTGAGCCGCCATTGTGCTGAATGGCACCAGTACTGGAGCCAGTAAATGCTGCTGTTTAACAGTGCTTGCCTTGAGCCAGTTTATACATCGCTTCATGAATAATTCCCCAATAATTGAATTTATTGGGTCTTTGTTCTTCCTTGCATGTGCTTTTTAATATGAATTCCCTTATGGATTGGATTATTGTGAAATGTTACCATCCAAGGCTCTTTCTCTCCCCCATACCCCTACCCACACTCCTCAATGCAAAGCTTTTGTACCTTGGGACTGATAGGACTCTGAACAGCATCAGGTCTCTGTTTTCTCTGTAAATACAGAGCTACAAAATTTCAACAAGTCAGGCCTTGTGTGCACCACCAAGAGATTGATGACAAATCACATTATTCTCCCCTCCTTATAACAGTCCACAATTATAACTGCGTCTGTCAAAACACTGGCTTGTTTTGTCCAGGCAGAGGAGAGCATGAAGCCATTCTACTAAAGAACTGACCTGAACATCATAAGCATTTCTTACATGAATTTATTCATTTTTTACGTCTCCTAACAAGAGGCAGGTATAAATTTTCCAATATTAGGAAAATAGGAAGAGGCCCTACACTGTTACAACACCAGTGTATCTATTTGTATGTCTGTCCTGACCAGGGCAGCTCTCAAAATTTTTAAGTAGAGAGAAATCATCTACATTCTATCTAGAAGTGTCAAGGACTGGACTTTGGTAGTTTTCGCATGCTTACTCCCAGATGTTAAAAAAAACAAAATCACTCCATTTAAAGTTACAGTGAAGGTTTATCATTCTTTTAAATGCTACTCAATATATTTTATAATATTTTTAACATTATGATGAGGGTCTAAAAGGTAAAGGTTTCCCCTTGACATTATGTCCAATCATGTCTGACTCTAGGGAGCAGTGCTCATCTCCGTTTCCTAGCCGAGGGAGCCAGCGTTTGTCCGCAGACAGTCTCCATGGCCATGTGGCCGGCATAACTAAACACCAAGGTGAACAGAATGCTGTTACCCTCCCACCAAAGTGGTACCTTTTTATCTACTTGCATTTAAATGCTTTCGAACTGCAAGGTTGGCAGGAGCTGGGACAGAGCAACGGGAACTCACCCCATTGTGCAGATCCAAACCGGGGACCTTTCGATCAGCCAGCCCAGCAGCACAGCAATTTAAACCACTGTGCCACCTACATCCCCAATTAATCAATACTACACAATATATTAATAATATTGTGGATATTATGATGAAGATTTAGATCGGAGGCACTCATGAGTCCCTCCAGTCTCTAGTGTACCGCCCAGTGAAGTGATGCCGCAACACCAAAATTTGGTAGTGGCACCTCTCCGCCCCACCAAAAAATAAAATAAAAATAAAAACTCAGCTTGCTTTTTTTTTTTTTTTTTGGTTGAACTTGTGTAACAAACTGCTCCTGGGAGTTAGAATGGAAGGTGATGGGAACCACACGATTATTCCCTTAATCTTAAATGAATCTGTGAATAGGCCTTTCAAAGTTCTGTGAATATGGCTTCCCTCAACTAAAAATGTGTGCCTCTTCCCTACTAGGGATGTGTGAATCAGCAAATGTTTAGCCCACCAAAACAATCTGAATTCCATCTCAAAGCTTGCTCCAACTTAACTCCATATCAGATTGAGAACTTTTTTTTGCACAAAGTCAAGCATATCTTCATGCATATTTTTCTAGGTATACACATCAGCTGCGCACACCTTTGAAATGTACACACTGTTCTCTCATTCATTAATCTTATTTGTGTGCAATTTTCAAGTGTATGAGTTCTATAGAGCAGATTTTTGGTTCATAAATCATATTGCCAGCTCAGAAATGTATGGAGCTTGTATGGAATTGGAATTAAATGTATGGAATTAACTGCAGATTGGAGCTGGGGTTCGAGGTTAAGAAGCCTGTGAGTGTCCTGTCTTTCACAGTAGAATCGTCTTTCTGGCAGCCTGTAGCCTCCTCAGCTGCCCACACTTCAGTTAAAGCTAGGCATCATGAGCTATGTAACTCCTCTCCTCCCATAATTTTTTTCAAACCAAGAAGCCCTGACAGTTTGAGAAGCTGCAGAAAAATTGGGAATTGTATAATACATACAGCATTCTCAGCCGACTTGTAGTAGATATGTAAGCTCAAAAAAGGCACCAAAAAAAAAAAAAATCAAAATTATCAAATGTCCTGAGAGTGAAGCCACAGTTGGCCACAGAATCAGATTCAAAGAGTGTTTCTCAATGACTCATTCTCAGACTGGGGAGGGCTATTGAGTGGGACACCTCAGGACTCAGTCCTGGGTTCAGTGCTGTTCAACATTTTTATTAATGTCTTGACAAGGAGTTGCAGGAATGCTGATTTAACTGGCAGATGATACAGAATTGGCTGGGATAGCTAAAAACCCAGAAGACAGAAACAGAATTCATAGTGTTCTTAATAGACTGGAGCACTGGGCTGAAACCACTAAACCGAACTTTAATTGGGATAAATGCCAAGTTCTACACCTAGGAAGAGGGAACCAAATGCAGTTACAAGCTGGGGGATACTTGGCCTAATGGTACTACAAACAAGACAGATTTTGCCATTTTTAGAGATCACAAGCTGAATATGAGTCAACAATGTGATGTGGCTGCAAAAAATGCTCTTTTGGGCTCCATTAATAGATGTATAGTTTCAAAATCCCACAAGGTAATGGTTCCCCTGTATTCAGCACCAGTTACATACCATCTTGAGTATTGTGTCCAGTTCTGAGCACCACACTTGAAGAAGGATGTAGACAAGCGAGATGGGATTCAGAGGTGAGTGAGAAGGATAAACAGAGGTCTGGAACAAGTCCTAAGAGGAAAAATAGAAAGAACTGGGCATGTTTTGCTTGGAGAAGAGAAGACTGAGAGGATGTAGGGTACCACTTTTCCAGTATTTGAATCGCTGTCACACAGAGATAGGCAAAGATCTGCTCTTAGTCATGCTAGTCCTGCAATGGCTGGGAGCTGGACTCCACGGCCTTCTAGGTCCCTTCCTACTCTACTATTGTACGATTCTATGAAGCAGAAAAATGTAAGCCTCTTCCATGGTGGAAGGAAATTGGAGAGAAGATTTTGGCACAGCACTAGCTCCACCTCTTCTCCAGAGCCTGATACACAACTCCCCTCACCTTCCTTAGGGATTTCTAGGAAATAGCTGTAGTATAAGCATCTGCATCAATAGTCAGTCCTCAGATATTTAATCTTTAGAAGACCCCATGGAAGGTTATGAAACCTAAAGTATGATAACTAGAGCTGAGCCAAAAATTCTCAGAAGAGTTATAAGATGTTTCTTTTCTTATTCCACTGCCCTAGATATAAATGGTCAGTTTGCATAATTCACTCACATTTTTATTTCTGATGTGGTGGCTTTTTTCCAACAAACACATAGTACCCCATCACAATGCTATATATGGGACTTTGTAGAGAATGCAGAAAGGAGGCCAAACTATCAACACAGTTGATGCTGTTGCCACTTGCAGTGGCAGCACAAAATCCCAAATATCCCTTAGGAAAAAAGAAAAGCCGTGTACAATACACTAAGAATGGTGAGTTCCTTCTATGAGGAAAAGTTGGAGAATTACTCGTCCCCCTGAAGAAATGCAATGAAATTGTTTATCCCATGAACAAAAGTACAGTGGACAACTTCGAGAGGCTGTTTGTACACTGCTGTAATGAAGATCCCTTTATAGCATGTATGAAGGAAAAATCAGCACCTGAAAATGCATCTTTTCTGTGTGCTTGATATTGTGCCTGTTTAGGAAGCAGGAAGAACCATTTCACTAGAGGTCAGCATTGACTTAGTTCTGCTGCTATTCAAATACCATAAATGAGAACAGGTTAGGCCATTGCTAAGTCCTCTTGGGAATCTGATCCATGTTTTTTGACACCTATTTAAAAAGTCAGAAGTCAATTCCCAGCTTTTGACTTGCTGGTTTTGCTTGAAGTAGCTACAGAGATGAAGGCACACAGAAGCAGGAATTCACTGCAGAGAATTGGGAGGGGGAAGCTATTATTATTTTTTATTATTTTAATGTGTAGCCAGTCATATTGCAGTAGTGTAATATGCAAGCCCATTTGCAAGCAAGGTGGCTTTGCTGGATTCTAGTAAGATGACAGGGCTCAAGCTGTGACTGAGCAAAGCCTGCTGAGTTGGGAAAGCAAGGTGAAAAGGGGGAAGAGCCAACATCTTATTTCTTTTTCATAAAATGGAAAGAAAGCAATAAAGCAAAAGGCATTTCCTACAGGTAGCCATTAAATCATTTAGTGTGCAGGTCTCTGGAGAGACATACCAGCCCTTCTTTCCTTTCCAGAATGGGCTGTTTCTGACCATTTCTCATTCAAAACTCGGTGTCTTCACCTGGGTCTCTCAGGGTTTTTAACCCAGACTCATGCCACAGCTCTTTTGGAGATGGACCTTCACCGATGCATCACTTTCAAAGAATTTTGAATGGGTCTCCAGTGACACCAACCAAGGTTTCTGTTTTTCTCGTGATAATGTGCTAATGGTCTGAGACCCAGAATACATTCTCTCTCCACACCATCATTTGTCAAACTCACTACATGATGCTGGAAATGGGGTGGAAAAGGGAGGAAAGACAAAGGAGAGTAAATGTGCCTCTACTTTTCTCTCTCATACAATTCTTCCTTAATCTTTAAAACATCTGATTGTTCATTGGAAAAATAAGCAGTGTTGACTTCTCCTCTTCACATTTAAATGAGATCATGCAAAACTGGATTTGAAAAACAATAATTTCACCACAGATGAGGTAAGAAAATATACCATGAAGTTTGGTGAGTCACCTTTTTTCAGTTTAAAGAAAATCAAATTAATTGCATTATATGGAATGCTCCATGATAAGCAGGTTTAGAGGCTGATATGATACCTCTGTTGTGAATAATTCCTATAGGCCACATCCAAAGCAGCTAACTAGTTCTGAGAGATAATGATAATAATAAGGTAGAATTTATATTGTCATTGATGTCATGATACAGTACTGTAATTTAATGTGCTTTAGTGTATGAATTTTTCTTCTGTAAATTTTATGGTTGGTTTTTATTGTTACAGATTTGTTTTGAACTGCACACTGCTCAAAGGGCCCTGAATGGCTATGGGAGCAGTATAGAAATGTAATATAAATAAATATATCTCTATCTCTATCTCTCTCTCTCTCGCTCTCAAAAAATTTGCTTGTTAAAATCATGAAAAATATTGCTATCTTTAATGTGATTGAGAACAAGACAAAATTTTAATTCAGTTTCTGAATGTGAAATCATGCAAATTATAATCACTGCTTAGAAATGTATGTTTAGATGTTACATGGAATAGTGCAAATTATAATCACTGCTTAGAAATGTATGTTTAGATTTTACATGGAATAGTTTTAAGAATCAGAAGCTGCAATACAATACAGTGCAAGGAATACTGATTACAGAAAGACTTCTGTGTCAGCATGCCTAGGATTGGCCTGTACATCTTACAGAGAAAGAGAGATAGATAGAGAGAGAGAGAGAGAGAGAGATTGATTTCCTGAATGAACATAAAACATGCAATGTGTCATGCTGATAAGACCAAAGATTCATTCTGTCCCCACATCATATGACCAATACCTATATGAAGGCCATAAGCAGGACATAAGTAGTAACATACTTGTGTTCTCCAGAAATTATTATTCAGAGTCATATCGACTCAAATACTGGAAGTAACATTTGTAAGAACATTGATTAGTAGCCATTGACTAGTAGTAATTATCCTTTATAAATTTGTCTTGTCCCATCAAGACCATCTAGATTGGTGGCCATCTTGTGGTAGTATGTTCATTAGTGTTGTGTGTTCAAGTACGTCCTTAGATCTGTCTTGAACTTTCTACCACTCAGCTTCTTTGGGGGACCCCAGGTTCTAGTATCAGGCAGGTTTTACAACCTCAGTCCACTTCCTCCACAGTATGTGAATGAGTGTTGTTCCTCTTGGATGCAATTGAATCCGTTCAAGAGGGGTAAATATTCTCTGTATTATGCTAAAGATAAATCTGTTGTATGGAGCACATTAGGTGCTTCAATAGGTAGTAACACTCTCAGATTTCATCAGTACTAGGTTTGGAATGTGAATTTGCTCATCTGTATAAATGTGGGTGGGCTACTAAATAAGTACCGTTTCCCCTACACATTCTTCTCCGACTTGGCATATTAAAGGAAACCCTATGCATGCACAATCAACATTAAGGCTGGTTGTGGCTAGGTTACTTTGTAAGTCATCCACAATAGTTGTTTTCATATTAGCAACTCTTGATGAAATGAGCAGAAATTCTCATTGTCTGCCATGCAGTGACAAAAAATAAATGTTGCCACAATTGCTTGCTAGACACAGTTTTAACTTTAACTAGTTAGTATCATTGAAACATTTGCCAATTGTTGTGAATCATGTAGCCAAATGACTTGCAAGCTTTTGTTTGATGCATATCTTCTGTGTTTTAGTCTATTCTCCCATCTCTTTCTTGAAAATATTTTGTTTACTTGCTGTCCAGAGCTGGTGTGTTTCCATGCAACAGGGTGAAATCATTTGCATCAGACAGTACCATGGGGAAGGGTGGGGGTAGATGAATTCAGGATCTGATGCCTGCATGATGCATCAAGTTTATTTAAAGTGTTGGCCGTAGCAGGTAAGAAAGAAATTTGTGTTCTGCTTCAGGCAGGAGAATGTCTTGGTCCAGCACATCCTGTATCCAGATGAAAATTCTTATCCTCTTCCTAGCTACATCTGGGTTTGTGAAGGGAGGAGTTTTTGGCCTTTGAATTTCCAAGCAGCACTCCACTGGTATGGAGGGTGGGAGGGCAAGTTTGTATTTCACAAGAACATATTGCCAGTGTACTGTTTCCCACCTGTAATCTGAGATTACTCTGCTCTTGCTGATTCCATTGTAGAGGGGAGATAATAAGTTAGAGGAAGGGAGCAGCCAAAAATCAAAATCAAAACAAACAGAACACCAGAGGAAAGGGTAGTCTCTGGGTGAGTGAAGCAGACAGAAGAGGGGCTGAGATTTGTGATGGTGCAGAGAAAAGAATTATGAGGTGAGAAGGGAGAAAACAAGATGAATTTGGAGGCATCAGCTTATTTTTTCATTTCATTTTCAAAGAATCTGCAGCACTAGAAACAGATTCAGCACCCTGAGTTGTAGATGGGTATCATAACTTGAGTAAATTAGGCTTTTGTTTATGCAGCACTTCAACCTTCTTTATATAATACAAATAGAAGCATTGCTTCAGAAAAAAGAATAATATATTAAGTGGTCCATACTGTATACTACGCACAGAACTTTGGTTATTTGACCATTTGAAAGTGCAGTAAATGCATACATGCATGCATATGTACATACATATCATCATTATGTGAATATGCTACTATCATGAAGTAAAGCTGCAAGTTAAGAGATATGTGCAAGGTATACACAGGGTACAGATTCCTGAGTTCATAAGAAAAGCTAACAGGAAGCACTATAACTATGTGCTGGGCTTTAAGTGTGAAGAAAAAAAATGTTATGACTGCTTCAACATGCAGATTCGTTCAGCTACTGAATCTAAATCCAAGTCAGTTGGATTCTAATATTCTAATATTCAGGACAATATAGTAACCACTAGGCTTTTTATCCCTTGTTAGCTTATGCACATTTCTTGCACTGGAGTGAATTTCTCCCCATAAGAAAACTAAGCAAACATAGCAGTGCAGACTATATGGCTGGTTCAAGGCCGCAGGATCGAGCCCACTTTATTTTCCGGCATCATCTAACCGCTAGTTTGCAACACATAATTTGATTTAGACAGTGAATAGATGAGCTTTGCAACATTTGCTGGCAACCCCTGGATTTCCATAATGAGCAAGATAAAGTGGCTCAGTCAAACCTAGCAGTTCAGTCTTTCCTTTGTTAAATGTTGCCATTTGATATGGGTCTGTGCTATACCTTAAAATGTATACTATTTAATGTCATTGGCCTCTCCGTCACCAATGAGGCAGATTTTCTAATTTTAAATTGTTTAACAGGCACCAGCACTTTTTATCCCTCCCCACCCCCACCAAATAGACCGATATCTAGCTTTATTTGGAGCCATGGCATGAAATCAGGCTTTTTTCTCTGATTAGTCTCTGTGCGTGAGCCACTTCAGTTTCTGCTGGCAGCACTCCCATCCTCTGGCATCCTCCTCCAATGGCCTGAAGTCCAATTAGACTTCACCTCAGGTAACTCTTCAAAAGAAAATTCTAATAATTTTAATTTGATGGGCATCATGTCGGGGGGGAAAAGAATAACAAGCTCAAATCCGGTATTAACCTGTGGTGGAAAACCAGCCAGAGGGGTATTTCCACCAGAAAGCTTGGAAGCTCTTCAATGAATGGGGAGAGGGGAGGAAGCCAGGCAGAGCAAAGATGAAGTAAAGGAGATGTGGTCATTTTCCAAGGTTGACTTCTAACCAAATATTCATGGGTTAGGTTTTGGGTTTCAGAACTTTGGCTGATAATTAGCTACACTTGATACCAGGGAGACTAGTAAGAAATTGATACACAGCTTTACAGTCTTTCAATGTTCATTAGGATGACCTTGAATTAACTCTAACTGTATCTTCATTGGAAGTTATTCTGATCAATCATTCATTTAACTTTCTTTATGTAGAAATGCTTAACTTATTTTAAAACCTTGTGAGTTACAACTTCATTACTTGTCTCTGGTAGATTAAGAATGAATAGTGGGAGATAAGGAGCTTGTTTAAGGCCATTAAGGAAAATCCTGGAATTTAGGACATAATGGGAGGAGCCATTGCTCAGCACACATGCTTTGTACAAGTTCCAGTTCAATTCTTAGCATCTCCAGGCAGAGTCCAGAAAAGTCCAGCCTGAAACCCTGGGAAACTGCTTCTAACTCTATATGGACAATATTCAGCTAGATGGACCAATGGTCTAACTTCCTATGGAGCTGCTTCCTATGTTCCCAGAATGCCTAGGCTCATGAGCAGCAGTGGCTGCTTCATGCCGCTGCTAACATTAATCTCCCATCCATATTATGAGATGCTATTTTTTTAAAAAGTGAGCCCGGTATGTTTGACCAATACACTTGCATTCTACTGCAGTATTCTACATTTAGACAAAAATTGAAAATAAGAATCTGTGGCACCTCCCTGGGGGGAAAAATGTCCTAGTGGTAGCAAAACTGGAGACTTTATATCCCCTCAGTTGCTAAATTCACATTGAACCATTTTTCCTGAATACTGCCCTCTTTGGATGTTTCCTTTCCTTTCCTCTCCTCCCCTCCCTTCCTTTCCCCTCCCAGATGTTAGAAAAAGGTTGCTTCACTCATTACATTTTTATGTATGCATATATAATATATAATGTATTCATAGAAGCAGTAGTGCCAAGCACACATTTGCCATCTGTAATCCATGAAGAAGTCCATAGTGGAACTATGTTGAGCAACTATTTTCTACATATATTAGGGAAGTATCATGCAAGTACTCTTGTCTGTTCAGCTAGAGTTTTGCTTGTGTTGCTGAGGATAAAAGAAATAGTATCTGCTAAAACACCAAGCTGCAGGATACTTTCCCTAGCTCCAAGCAATGCCAGAGATTGTCCTTACTTTTTTACATTATTGTTTCTGACATCAATAGTCACCTTCCCTCAAGCATAAAGCACATGAAGTTTTTTGTTAAACTGCAGGATATTTGCACAAGAGAAAATAGGAAGGAAGAAGTAGAGACATGTTTTAGCTTTTTGACAAATAGTTTTGATGATCGAGGATTCCAGCACCAGTTAAAAAGTGAGGACAGAGAAATAGTTCCCAATGGCAGAGACCAGGATCTCTGTTAATAGCAGCATGAGTGAGCAAATAAGGGAAACACAACTTTGCTACTGTGAGAATAACCACAAGTAGTAGGAGGCATGCAGATAGGGAAGGAGAGATTTACTTCCCATGTACATTTGCCTGCCAGTTAAGCTGGGCATCCAATGAAGGTTCTTTTCTGCTCATTCTATCTGCCAGACTGCACGTTTCATTTTTGAAATGTCTGAATATGATATAAAACACGGGTACTCAAACTACAGCCCATGGGACAGATCTGGCCCACCATGCCCATTCATCCAGCCTGTACTGCCACCTGCCACCCGCCCACGTGCTCGCCTGCCACGTGGGTGGGAGGTGGTGGCTTGCTCACTTGGAGATGGTTCTGGACCTGTTGGGAGATCTCGAGTTCAAAACCATCTCCAAGCGAGCGAGCCGCTGCTGCATGTGCCCAACACCACCTCACGTGCACCCAATGACATCTCACTGGCCCGCACACCCAGTTTTTATTTATTTATTTTTATTTATTAAAACATTTTTGATTCCCCCCCCTTCACCGGCCTGTGCATGTAGCTGCTGCCTTTCAACTGGACTCCTATTGAAAAAGTTTGCGGACCCCTGATCTAAAATATCCTTGCCGAACTTGATGCTCCCCAGACATGTTGGATTACAACTCTCCCATCAACTCCAAACGGCACTGGCAATTAATTAAAAATAATGCAAAATCATTTGATGAACATAAAGTAATTTAAAATCATATAAACATTGATTTCATATCTCAGCTCCATGACTATGTCCCATCCTGGCATTGGCTTGCCTGTTCATTCAAGGGCACATAGAAAGCAAATGAATATTTAACTGAAATGGCATTCAGTACAGTCAAACTGCTTAAAAATAAATGCATTATGTATATGACTAAAATACTGAGGGTTTTTTGGGTGTGGAGGGGGGTTCAGCAGTGTTTTTTGATAACAATTTTTGATGCCAATTCTGATGATGGACAACACCTGTGAAAATGTTCAGCCAATCATTTTTACTTCCCTGGTTTGCTTTCATACCCTCTTTCAATCATTTTTGCCTTATATAATATAATCTTTTAGTGATATCTGACTGGATCACCGGGTATTTATATCATGTACGATGCATGACCCTTGATTAGCTGGGATCACTCTTGTGACTGATCTGGGAAGAAGAGACAATGAGCACTGATTTTAAAAAATGCTGCTGAAGCATCTGCAGAGAACGAGCCAATAACCTAAGTGCTGGAAAATAGGAACAACTCTGTATGCTTCCAACCACTAGGGAGTGACAGAGGAGGGATGGGGTCACATGACACAACAAGCCACTGTGGTTTCTTATTCAGGATGGTCTGTTGTTTCATCTGAACCCTGGCATGGTATTTCAGCATGGAATAACTGGTTTTTGAAAACCACAATAAGAAACAAGCATTGTGGTTTCTATGACCCAGGTATGCAGCTACCACAGAATTACTTGGAAAGAGCTGCTGCTGCTACAGTTGTTCCAGCCAACCAGCATGGCGTTGAATGTCAGGTGTGATGTCTGATTGGCTATGTGCAGGAGGGCTGAGCTAGGAGGGTAGAAACCACACTAATAGAGAAACCATCTCATTGTCAGCCACATCTAGGCCAAACATACACACACACGCATATCATGAAAATCATTCAGGGTTGCTTGTCATGACATGTGAACCTAAGCAATGTCTAGCTCATTCTCTTCTGTGTCCTCCAACTTGGATCAGTCCCTTTTTTCCTTTGTCCTCTTTCCCTCTACAACCCAGAAGCAAGCAAAATGTACCTGCTGCACTATATGTCGCATTTCTTTTCTTTTCCACACTCCCGGGTTCAAAGGGTGCTTGCAGTTAAACCATGTTAGTATCTTCTCCAACAGTATGTATGTAAGGACTAATAAAGGTCAAATAGATTTGGAACTTTTTTCAGAGTAAACTGCCTGTACTCTGTATTCATTGCTGTTAACACTAAATACTGTATTACTGCACCTTTTTGTGTAAGACAACTTGGCTGTTAATTACACCAGACTGGGCAACAATAAGATCATAGCAGGATAAGAAGAACCATGCTGGAATTTACCAAGGCTCCACTGACTACAGAGCTCTGCTCCCACAGTGGCTACCAGATGCTATTCATAATTCTCAGCAACTGATATGCAGAGACAAATTGTCTTTTATATTGGTGGTAACATATAGCCAACAGAACTAGTGGCTATTTCTCCATGAATTGGTCTAACCCCTTTTTAAGCCATCTCAATTGGTGGTCATCACTTTATCTTGTGCTAGTAAATCTTGTGGCACTGAACAGATCTTTGGAACTGTTCCATCTGTGGATCACACCAAGCAGAGTTTTTTTTAAATTAATTTTTAAACTGAGGAATATTTTCATAATCAGTTTTTCCCATGAAATTATTATTATCCTTCCTCAAGAGATATAACCTGCCTTTCCCAAAGTTGATAATGCACATTAGATTCCTCCTATGCCTCTCTTAGTCTCACACTTTGGTATTTTTCCAGTACCAAATGCTACAGTATGTCTTTCTTTGCTTTATGACAGTATGAATTCTGCAATTACTTGCAGGCAGGCATTGTTGAAGTAGTGTGTTTGTGGGGGAGGGTCCTGACCACAGCAATAAAACATGTTGGTAACAACACCCATTCATGTTACTTTTCTGAGCTGAAGCTGTAGAGATAGCAGAGAAAGCAGGGGAGTCTATGAAAGGCTCCCATGGAAGACCAATGCAGTTTTAATGCAATGTGTTTTAATCAAATAACTGGTTTGATTGATCAGCTAAAGCTGTTAACTGACTAGGGTAAATTGGTCGACATCCCTAATAAATAAGATCCCTGAAAGACAAGACGGCAAGAGCAGATAACAACTCTTTCAACAACATGTGTGGAGGAGACATTTTGGTGCCAAAAAGAGCCCAGGGAGTTCCCACGGCAAGAAGTTTTGCCCAAGGCTGAAGCATCGCTGTGGAGAATCCACATGCTGTTTTTGATATTCATTAATCATCGGGCTAATTTGTTTTCACACGGGAGCGCTGACAGCAAATGAATGTTATTGCAGCAAGAACAGTGCATAATCCTGATGATTATGGCAATAGCACTGATGAAAACGGCTGCTCCATGTGCACTTTCTATGCACCATTCTATGTCCAACTATAATTGTAAATATGTCTATTTTTATCATTACTCAGATCTGCTGAAAGAAATAGACCTACCATATGTGGTTAGAATGATAAAAAGTACTGCTGCTTATCTCAGAAACATGAGCTGAAATCTGGCCAAGGATTTCCAAACTATTTAGAATGATGAACTGGGACTGAAGTGGTAGTGGCTCTCAGGTACACCGATAAATTACTTTGCATTCTTTCTGTATGCCACAAGTTCCATCTGCCTACCAGTGCTATAATTAGAAGCTTGACTAAGATCTTTTTGGACTAGATTTCAAAACTTGCTGATATCAGTGAACAAAACAGGATGTCATCAGAAACTCTTCTTTCAAGGCACCCTTAAAATGGAGTGGAGAAGGCTTATGTGAATGGGGCGGCATATAAGAATCCCAAATAAATAAATAAATATGTAAACCAGCCTAGGTTCCTTGCAAGAGAGAAAGTAAAAATAGGATATAAGTGTAACAATGCATTGGAAGTTATAAAGGCTTCCAGTGCCCAAACAAATGCACATCACTGAAGTGGATCTTGAGCTTGTAATTGGGAAGAAGTGACAATAGGTCACACATTAAGCACAATCTGCATTCATGATTTATGGGATTAATTAATTGATCTGGAGCCGTCACTGAAGACCCAGGTAGTGGCGGTGGCAAGGAGTGCTTTCTTACGGCTTCGGCTAGTCCATCAGCTACGTCCTTACCTGGACAAGAACTGCCTAGCAACGGTGATTTATGCTCTGGTAACTTTCCAGTTGGATTACTGTAATGCACTCTACATGGAGTTGCCCTTGAAAATGGTCTGGATACTTCAACTGGTACAAAATAGAGCTGGCAGGCTGCTGATGGGGATTGGCCATTATTCTCATATAATGCCGGTCTTCTCCCAGCTCCACTGGCTTCCACTTGAAGTCTGGGCCCAATTCAAGGTGCTGGTTTTGAGCTATAAAGCCCTGAATGGCTTGGGACCAGAATACCTGAAGGAACGTCTCCTTTCTTATATGCCCTCATGCCCCTTAAGATCTGCAGGCCCTGCTCCATGAACCCTCCCTAAAGGAGATAAAAAGGATATCTACTCAGAGTAGGGCCTTCTCTGTGGTGGTGCCCAGATTGTGGAATGCACTTCCTAGGGAGGTTCGCCTGGCGCTGAGCCTATATTCTTTTCGGCACCAGGTTAAAACCTTTTTATTTCAACATTATTTTAAAAATTAGTTATTTTAATAACAGTCACTTTGATTTATTGTATTGGTTATGTGTTATTTTATTGTATTGTTTTATGGATTGTTATTATTCGCTGTAAGCCATCCTGAGACAATTGTCGTAAAAGGCAACATACAAATGTTTTAAATAAATAAATAGCTGCAGATCCAAAGAAATAGAGAGGTAGAACTTGAAGGCCACAAAGGAATTACTTCATTCCGTATGTCCTGCCCTTACATGCTTTGGATTATCAGAGGAAATATTCCTGATGGTGCCACATGCTCCTTCCCGGAGGTTTATGTCAGGAACACTTGCAGTACAGCAGTTGGTGTTACAGCACCCAGCCTTCAGTGCATTAACAACAGTCACTACCACAACAGTTTTTGGAATTGATGCTTTTGAATTGTGGTGTTGGAGAAGCCTCCTGAGAGTCCCATGAAATGCAAAGAGATCAAATCAGTCAGTCCTAAAGGAAATTGACCGTGGCTGCTCTTTAGAAGGACAGATACTGAAGCTAAAATACTTTGTCTACCTAATGAGAAGGAAGGACTCATTGGAAAGCCAGTGTGGTGTAGTGGTTAAGAGCGTGGGACTGGGACTCAGGCGATTTGGGTTCTAGTCCCCGCTCCGCCATGGAGCCAACTGGGTGACTTTGGGCCAGTCACAGACTCTCAGCCCAACCTACCTCACAGGGTTGTTGTGTGGATAAGATGGAGGAGGAGAATGATGTAAGCTGCCTTGAGCCCTTTGTAGGAAAAGGCAGATATAAATCAATCAATCAATAAAACGATCCTGATGCTGGGAATGATTGAAGGCAAAAGGAAAAGGGGACAACAGAGGTTGAGGTGGCTGGATGGAGTCACTGGGGAGGTGGATGTGGGGTTCGGTGGACTCCGGGGAATGGTGGAGGACAGGAGAACCTGGAGGAATGTTGTGCATGGGGTTGTAAAGAGTCAGACATGACATTGCAACTGAACAACAAGAACCATCTCTTCACACAGATTTCCCTGAAGGGGGATCCAGCCAGTTAGAGTTTGTAGCACACCTTGGAATGTGCAGTTTTATTGTCATATCTTATTGTTGCCTTGATGGTATTACCCTGTATGTTCACAGCTTTGGGCCAGTGACTGACTTTCAGCCTAACCTATATCACAGGCTTGTTGTGAGGATAAATGGAAGAAAGGAGGATCATGTAAGCTGCCTTGAGTTCCTTTCCAGAGCCAAAAGGGAGAATGTAAATATAATGCATGCATGAGTTAACAACAACCCTAACAATAACAACAGATAGTCCAACCTTCCTTACTAAATGTCTTTAAATACTCTCAGAATGTATTACAAAATCCAGGATTATGTCATCAACTGCTTTTTAAGAACTTCAGAAAGTTGAGTAAAAATGACCAAGAATGAGTTATTCATATATATACCAGTAGCAGTGAGACTTCAGGATTGAGGGATCTACTTTGATTACAAACCAGAGCCAGACACAAAATGGTGGCTCAGAGGACAACTTGTTATGTACTCCAGACCAAGAACCAGAAGTCAAGGATTCTAAGACAACACTCTAAACTTGAGCAGCGGATAAACACTTGGCTCAAAAACAACCAATCAGTTCTTCTATTTTATAAATGAAGACCACACAGATTCAGAGATAAGCACAAGGCCAACTACTTTTCTCCTTGCAATTTTACATTTGCTTGTTTAAGGTTTAGGAGTAAGACACTCTTAGAAATCTACTGCAAAGAACCCATATTTTCCAGTAGAAACCAGTGTACCTTTTGCCTACCCCTGATGGGCAGTATTCATTATGTAGCTTTGTCCAGATGAAGGTCTGCAGACAGAGCTGCTCCCACAAAGATGGATGGCTCGGAATGCTTGCCCACTTTTCCACTTTACAAAGCTTGCCTACTGTCTTACTTTTGACACAATGTGTTCCTAATTCAAGGGAACAAGAAGGGCACACAGTCCAAGCCTAAACTGGGAGCAAGTTTAAAACAAATAGGACGAACTGGGAGAGAGGAAAGGGTGCTCAGTTTTGCCATTTTTGAGTGGGTTTTCACTAATACTGAAGAATTCTCAGCTTATTTCATTCTGGCATTAAAAATTAGACCACAATTTAAATGAAAATCATTTCCTTATTTTTGACAGTATTCCCATTTCCTGTGAATCATTATTTATTTTTTGCCCACTTTATTCTGCAAGATCTTAGTGGCCAAGCAACTAGGCATAACTATATCCTTCTCTGTACTTCACTGGGTCATGTGATGCCATACTGTATTCCCAACTAAACCAATTCAGAGACTAAGATTTCTCAGCCTTTGTGAGAGATAAGCAGGTGAGGAAAAGTGAATAGGTATGTCGATATGGCACATGATCAGTTTGAATCCCAGTACTGAGTTCTTGGATACTGTTCTAACATCTTAGATAATAAATAAAATTATTGTTATTTTATTTATATGCTAACTAAATGATGCAGTGCCCCTCATGCAACAACTGCCTTGTTGTGGAGAAGGGGCTTGCATCGCTCAATGAAGCTATGAGCTATGCCGTACAGGGCCACCCAAGATGGACAGGTCATAGCAGAGAGCTCTGACAAAACGTGATCCACTGGAGAAGGAAATGGCAACCCACTCAAGTATCTTTGCCATGAAAACCCCATGAACAGTACCAAAAGGCAAAAAGATATGATGCCGGAAAATGAGCCCCTCAAGTCAGAAGGTGTCCAATATGCTACTGGGGAAGAGCAGAGGGCTAGTACTAGTAGTGCCAGAAAGAATGAAGCGACTGGGTCAAAGCCAAAAGGACACTCAGTTGCAGATGTATCTGGTGGTGAAAGGAGAGTCTGACGCTGCAAAGATCTATACTCCATAGGAACCTGGAATGTAAGATCCATGAATCAAGGCAATCTGGATGTGGTCAAACAAGAGATGACAAGACTGAACATCGACATCTTAGGAATCAGTGAACTAAAATGGACAGGAATGGGTGAATTTAATTCAGATGACCATCAGGTATACTACTGCAGGCAAGAATCCCTCAGAAGAAATGGAGTAGCCTTCATAGTCAATAAAAGAGTAGGAAAAGCAGTACTGGGATACAATCTCCAAATTGACAGAATGATTTCAGTTCGAATCCAAGGCAAACCATTCAACATCACAGTAGTCCAAGTCTATGCCCCAACCACTGGTGCTGAAGAGGCTGAAGTTGACCGGTTCTATGAAGGCCTACAACACCTTCTAGAATTAACTCCAACAAATGATGTTCTTATCATCATGGGGGATTGGAATGCTAAAGTAGGAAGCCAAAAGATAACCGGAATAACAGGCAAGTTTGGCCTTGGAGTACAAAATGAAGCAGGGCACAGGCTGGTAGAATTTTGTCAACAGAATACGATGGTCATAGCAAACACTCTTTTCCAACAACCCAAGAGACGACTCTACACATGAACATCACCAGGCAGTCAACACAGATTGAAGTCAGATTGACTATGTGCTCTGCAGCCAAAGATGGAGAAGCTCTATACAGTCTGTAAAAACTAGACCAGAAGCTGACTGTGGCTCAGATCATGAGCTTCTTGTTGCAAAATTTAGGCTTAAGTTGAAGAAAGTAGGGAAAAGCACTAGGCCACTCAGGTATGACCTAAATCATATCCATGATGAATATATAGTACAAGTGACAAGTAGATTTAAGGAATTAGATCTGATGGACAGAGTGCCTGAAGAACGGAGGTTTGCAACATTGTACAAGAGGTAACAACTAAACCATCCCAAAGAAAAAGAAATGCAAGAAAGCAAAATGGCTGTCTGAGGAAGCTTTACAAATAGCTGAGGAAAGAAGGGAATCAAAAGGCAAGAGAGAAAGAGAAAGATACACCAAATTGAATGCAGAATTCCAGAGAATAGCTAGAAGAGATAAGAATGCCTTCTTAAATGAACAATGCAAAGAAATAGAAGAAAACAATAGAATAGGGAGGACCAGAGATCTCTTCAAAAAAATTGGAGATATGAAGGGAACATTTCATGCAAAGATGGGCATGATAAAGGACCAAAATGGCAGGGACCTAACAGAGGCAGAAGAGATTAAGAAGAGGTGGCAAGATTACACAGAAGAACTATACAAGAAAGAGCTTAACATCCCTGACAACCATGATGGGGTGGTCACTGACCTTGAGCCAGACATCCTGGAATGTGAAGTCAAATGGGCCTTAGGAAGTCTGAGCAACAACAAAGCTAGTGGAGGTGACAGCATTCCAGTTGAGCTATTCAAAATCCTAAAAGATGATGTAGTAAAAGTGCTACACTCAATATGCCAGCAAATTTGGAAAACTCAAGAGTGGCCACAGGATTGGAAAAGGTCAGTTTACATTCCCATCCCAAAGAAGGGCAATGCCAAAGAATGTCAAACTACCACACTATTGCACTCATTTCACATGCTAGCAAAGTGATGCTCCAAATCCTACAAGCTAGGCTCCAGCAGTATGTGGACCGAGAACTACGAGAAGTACAGGCAGGATTTCGAAGAGGGAGAGGAACTAGAGATCAAATTGCCAACATACACTGGATCATGGAGAAAGCTAGGGAATTCTGGAAAAACATCTACTTTTGCTTCATTGACTATGCTAAAGCCTTTGATTGTGTGGATCACAACAAACTGTGGCAAGTTCTTAAATAAGATGGTCATACCAGACCATCTTATGTGTCTCTTGGGAAACCTATATGCAGGTCAAGAAGCAACAGTGAGAACTGGACACGGAACCACTGATTGGTTCAAAATTGAGAAAGGAGTTCGGCAAGACTGTCTACTTTTGCCCTGCCTATTTAACTTATATGCAGAGCACATCATGAGAAAGGCGGGGCTAGATGAATCACCAGTTGGAATTAAGTTTGCTGGGAGAAATATCAACAACCTCAGATAAGCAGACAATACCACTCTAATGGCAGAAAGTGAAGAGGAACTAAAGAGCCTCTTGATGTGGGTGAAGAAGGAGAGCGCAAAAGTTGGCTTGAAACTCAACATTACGAAAACTAAGATCATGGCATCCAGTCCTCTCATTTTCTGGCAAATAGATGGGGAAGAAATGGAGGTAGTGACAGATTTTATTTTCCTGGGCTCCAAGATCACCACAGATGGGGACTGTAGCCAAGAAATTAAAAGACACTTGCTCCTGGGGAGGAAAGCTATGGCAAATCTAGACAGCATACTAAAAAGCAGAGACATCACTCTGCCAACAAAAGTGCATACAGTCAAGGCTATGGTTTTCCCAGTTGCAATGTATGGCTGTGAAAATTGGACCATAAGGAAGGCTGAGCACCGAAGGATTGAGGCCTTTGAATTGTGGTGGTGGAGGAGACTCCTGTGAGTCCCTTGGATCATAAGGCGATCAAACCGGTCAGTCCTAGAGGAGATCAACCCTGACTGCTCTTTAGAAGGCCAGATACTGAAGATGAAACTCAAATACTTTGGCCACCTAATGAGAAGGAAGGACTCCCTGGAGAGGAAATGAAAGAGAAAGAAAGAAAGAAGATGAAAGAAAGAAGTTGTAAGCTAAATCATCTGGAGGGTCATCAATGCCCTACACTAAGAGACCCCTTTCCCAAGCTACCCCCTTCTCAAATCGAGGAAGCCATGCAAGTCGTCTCCTTTGTTCCAAGAAGACCACCACCTGCTGCCCCCTTTTTCCAAGGTAACCCTTTACATCTTGCAGAATGGGGAGAAGTTCTTGGCATGGGAACAGCAGAGGCAGGGTCTAAACCCTATTTCTAGTCAGTATCCATTTAGTGGTGTTCAGACAAAAGCCTAGTAAAGTCAATGAGATTTGCCTTTTGAGGTTTCTCCATTTGAAGCTTTATCCTTCTCCTCATCCTATCACCACCTCTTTCCCACCTCATTTCACTCCATATGCAGACCAAGCCACATACTTGTCCCATTTAATGGGAGATGTGAACCCTAACCTAACAGCCTGCCGAGCATACTGCTTTCCACTACTGCCTCCTTGATCTCTCATTTAAAATAAAATGTGCCTTCTCCTTGGGACGGTACAGGACAAATCAAGTAATGATGAATGCGAGGGACCTAACAGCAGAAAAAATCTATCTGGATTCGGGTATATAAGGAAAGGGCCATGATCTGGATATGAGGAGGAACGGCATGGGTTAAGTGTTTTCAAGAACACAGGATTGATTTTTTTACTGAATGACAGTCAATGTATTCCTTGTGCAGCTGCCACGGGGAGTTGTCTGGATACAGAGATGACAGGGTAGGTAGAGGAATTCCACCACTGCTACTGCCTCTGGGTGTATGAGGTTGGACCAAAGATGTGTGTTGGAGTCATGTTTTTGTAGTATCTCAACCTGAGCCTTATTTGTTTTCCCTATGCAGAATAACTTTTCAGAAGTTGGGTCTTCGTGCTTCTCAGAAGGCCCAAATGAAAATATCAGGCTCTTTGTAAATATACACCCATATTAATTTGATTATAATATTTCATTTTTCAAGCACTGACAAGGTTAATGATCTTAATGGCCATTGATGTTTACATACCAGTGTCTTGAGCGATTATTAGTGATGTTATTCCAAATTTGAGGCCTGCTACTTGTCCTCTTGACCCCTTTCCAATGCACCTTTTTCGTGCCTTGTCAGTGATATTAGGCCATCAATAGTTTCTATTCTAAACATCTTGCTGACGGTTGGCTGTGTTTTTCCTGCCTTTAAGACAGCAGTTGTTTTTCCTCACCTTAGGGAGCAAATTTCCCTTGGAGCCTGAAGTCTTTGGAAATTACAGACCTATTTCCAATTTAGCTCTTTCCTCTGGCTACAGTTTCGCAATGGGAGGTGGCTGTAGGCAGCTTGAAGCTGTTTATCAGAATGGTCTTCTTGTATGAGATACATCAGCTTGACGTGTTGCTTTGCCATAACACACCCTGACTCTGTCTCTGGAGACAAAAATTCTCCTTCATGGACACCCAAATCTGTTCTGCAGGCCAAACTTTTAAAATTTTGTTTTAAAAAATTGTTTTAAAATTTTGCTGGGGGACTTCTTTTAACCTGCACTTAACTAGATGGTGATGCTTAGTGTGTCACTGCCAAACATCTCAGGGAGGGATCATGCTTTGATATTTGCTTATTTAACAGTAGGCACAGGACAACAATATTGATTCAGACTACAGAATGCAGGAAGGGGAGATGTTGCCCTTCTTTCTCCAGCCATGAACCCACGAAAATCACCTTCCTGAGTGGCAGCCAGTAATAGGAAAAGGGGCTCTACTGGTGTCAGTGAAAGCTCTTCTCTGCGCAGCCCTCTTAAAATTGTTCTGTTGTTATTAAGAAACAAACAACAGATAGAAATTCTGATGTGACAATCAGGTATTTAGTGTCAAACATGGTTAAGCCTTCAGTGACAGAGGTGTTTTTCTGCCTGTCTGATTCAGAAAGACTTGCACCCTACCTAATATAAACAAATTGAGTGTCACCCGTGCGTGCTTTTATGCCTATATCAATGAAAAAAAATGGCTGAGGATATAAAAGGGATATAAAGAATGACACAAGATTTTGAAAAATGTGTAAATAAACAAATAAATAAAATAATGTGCAAAAAATAATAAAATAAAATCTACAATAAAAATTAAGCCAATGTCCTGTTCAAATTAGCAAAAATGAAAAATCATCTTCATTCAGAAATGGTTGTCTTCTCTTTTTATAACCAAAGTAATTCAGTATCTGCTCTGACTTTCCAGTTTATCTGACTTACCCATTCTGCCAGTCTCGAGAATCAAACTCAGCTCATTGATCTCTGGGAAATACTGAAAGCATTTTGCAAATACACGTGTTGCAAACTCACAGCTATGACGGTTGCCACGCTGGATAACGAAAGGCAAAAAGGAGACAAGGAAAGTATCAGATGGGGTTCTTGCTGCAACATGGGAGGTATTATTCAACAACTTCTTTGTTTCTGACGATCACTTTTGCCCTCCCAAATCTTTGGATTTTGTACATGCAAAAAGCATGAAAAGCGACAGAATATGCTGCTTGTGGAGACTTTCAAATGGAAAGTCTATGTTACCCCCAAAGACCCAATTCCTTCTAAGGGAATATAGTTAGGATACATGGACAGCACGGTAGCCTGCATGCGATCTGTGTAATTCTTTTGGAGGGTGTTGCTCGACCCATGAAGAGTTAGAGCTGTGACCAAGCAACTCAAACAAATTCTTTATTTGTAGAGGTTCTTAGATTTATGTTTGTATTGGCATTCTCAGGTAAATAAATTTACCGGGCAAATATGGAGAAGATAACTGCATCACCAGTTATAACTGCATCAGACACTCATCGCTAAATAGACAACATTTGTCAAGATACAAAAATATGTGTAGAATGGTTATGCTGTCCAGTGGGATTTATATGGGATAGAACATAGTGACTGGGTTCACACATCATAGCAAACAACCCCACTCTGTTTCCACAGTCTGTATCTTTTTGACCAAACTTACCAGTCCGTGGATCACATGATTTCCTGGGCCTTACAGTTTCTGTGCTCCTTGCTCCATCCTCCCACTCTCTCCATGCAGCCCAGCATTCCCCATGAGTGAAATCTCCTTCTATATTCTATTGCTCCTTATGAACTTCAGTAGGCTTATTCTGATTGGTCTGTTGAGGTTTTGAGGCAGGTTTTCCTTCTTCCCGCTCCCAAGTATACCTGCATCTCTGCAATACTTCCTAACCACTTCAGTCCCACAGGAATTTTTATTAAATTATTATGAACACTTTTTACATGGTTCACCCTTCTCCCGTCATACATTTATCTGCTTTACCTATTTCCAGAAGTAAACAGGGAATCAGGCACGTTGCTTGGCCAAAAGGAATAAAGCCATTTTAAAACGTGTGGCACTAGGGGGCTGAGGATAGTAGAGAAAGGATGGCTAAAGGGCCATTTCCGTGACCACTCTTTCCACAGGATTCTATGGTACTTCCTTATTAGTAATGTTAAATAGAGATTCTAGGTCTAAATGACCAGAAATCTTGTGATGAACTTTGGAAACCTTAGAATAGCCTATTGACTCTGTCTATCATTTCAGGAACCACTCAGAAAGGCCACAACTGGATTAGCACAAGATGACAGACAACTAAGGTTAGGAATCACCATGGCTTCTCATGACATACTGTTCTGATTTACCATTGTACTTGCTGATAAGAAGATGGGAGGTTTATTTTAGAGTTATAGACAACTTGATATTTTTCATTTTTGTCATTTGTTCAATTGCGAGTGTGAAATAGTAGCACTCCCCAACTTTTCTAAAATATATGTGATGTGTATCAGTGAAGATACTAGAGGACTATAGGTTTACAAATAATGAAAGCATCAGCCTGTATAAATAATGAAAGTATCAGCCTTCACTGTGAGCTGCTTTCCTTTATTTGCCTTCAGATAGCTCCTTTCCCTACTGCAAGACATTTTAAAACAATGTTTGCTGTAGTAGTTCTCACAGAGGTAGCACTGTTGGTCTGGTGCAATAAAAATAAGTCTTGTGGCATATTAAAGCAAACTTTTCTTTCAGGCATAAGGCACTGTACTTTACCAGAAAAGACTTGAAGCAAGTTATTGGGTTACACTCCTTTATGTCTTATGCCATTCTGTGTGTGTGTGTGCGTGTGTCCGTGTGTGCACATGTGTGCATGTGAACGCAATGCGCATGGGCTTTCACTGTCAGCATTCTGGAAAATCCCATTAGAAAATCTAGTTTCTTTATGACCAGAGGAGGACAACTTGTGGCCCTCTGTCTTTTGCCCGATGACTCCCATCATCCCTGAACTATTGGCTATGCTGACTAAGGCTACTTTAAGATGTCATAGTGGTTGAAGAGTGCAGCATGTATATGTCACATCACTAGTTGCTGTGAAGGTTTTGGCAATGCCCGATTTGGACCCAGCATCCACAATGCTGGAGAATGCACATGGAATCCAGGGGCACTGTATATTTGAACAGATTCTCCTGTATTATTCACCCAGATAAAGAATGATTTTTATTTTATGGCATGCAAATGCATTCATAGTAATCTGTAGCCACAGTAGTTTGACAAGTTAGTAGATTATTCTACGCCTACTTGGTGTTTTAGTTGAAACTCATCCCACAGAATGGGAGGCCGAGAGGAAGGTGGGCGACTTCATTGGACTTGAGGGCAGTTTAGCTGAACATGCACTTTAACCAAACATGTAGGCCTGCTCTGAGGCTGGTGTTAATTAGCACTACCAAATCCCTGGAATAACTTGCCAATATAATAAGGCCAGATCTATGCAGAGAGGCTATCCTGGATAAGAAAAGCATCCAGTCATGTGGTAAGCTGACTTATCTTCCTGAAAATAATACTAATACTAGGTGAATAGTATATAGATTTGGCATTTGAAAATGTATGGCCAAGGTAGGTGGTTGAATAGATAGAAGAGGTAGAACAATACAGAGATAGTCTTCTTCCTAGGCAGAAAATATCATATGACTGAAAGAGGGCACTGTGGTCTATTGCTTAGTTTAAACTCAGTGAAGGAATCACAGCTTTCACCATGATAAATAGCCATGCTTTCTCATTACACATATAATATAAAATTTAAATATATGCATATTTTCCCAAAGAAATCATCCAACTTTCAAAAAGGAGCCCTTTTACAGGGAAAAAAATCAACAACACAGAATCTAATTTCAGATGTATTCCAGGTAGAAAACAGATAGCTAATTGAATCTCATCATTATATGAGAGTAAATACTACCACATCCCAGATCCATGTTAGCATTTGTTGACCCTCCTGGCATCTATAGGAGAGATGCATTCTAGTCTCTCACTTGTGTTTCCTCCTAGTAACTTTCTTAGGTTTGTTTGTTTGTTTATTTATTTATTTATTCATTTAAGCTTTTATAAACCTTTCAGTTACCAACAGATCTCAAAATGGTGTACAAAATAAGAACTGCATAAAACCAGACATAATATACATATTTGATATCTATAGAGCTCCTGAAGCAACAAAATATAACAAAGTTCACAACAATTAATAAATAATACATTTCATAACAACTATAGTAATAACTAATCCACAGCATGTCAACAGCAATGTTGATAAAAACCAGTATGGAATCAAATAACGTTTAGAAATTAAAATATTGGGCAAATAAAACAGTTTTGACTTGGCAGAGAAACGTACACAGAGTCAGCATCTAGTGCGCCTCCCTGAAGGGCCAATTCCACATGGCCAGCTTCCTTCCATCTTTTAAAGGGGGCTCCCAGAGAAGAACTTCTGTATCTGATCTTAGGATCTGAGTAGGTATATTTGGGGGGATATGTTCGTCTAGATATCCAGATCCTAAGCCCAGTACAAGCACCTTAAAAAGGCCAGGACTTCAACTATTAACCAGTGCTGATGACAGAGAACAGGGGCTTATGTGTTCATGCCTGCCCATCATGGAACAGAATGGATTTGCTTCTTAGTAGTCACACATAGGAGGGCATTGTTGATGTAGGCAGAGAAAACGTATGTGTATAAATATTCAATACTCATGAAGTCCCTTGGTTGATACATGCCCCTAAGTCCCTGAAGTGCCTGCTTTCAGAAGCCACTTCCTCCAGCTCTAGCTCATGAGACCTTCCTCCAACTACCTCTACCTTTTACACTGTTGCCTTCAAAGACTCATGTCCTGGTATGTGAAGGGGATGCTTAAATTGTCATTCTGCACTGTTCTGCTTCGGGGGAGGGGGGCATGTTTGGCAGAATTCTTCCGTTTGTGCATTTTAATTTTGAGCTGTTCTGTGACCTGTTCTGGGAACCCTTGGAGCTCATGAGCAAGATGAAATACATGAAATCAATAGATAAAGATTTACCATAGTGCAGGCGATGAGTTTGTTCAGGATATTTATTTAAAGTTTGATTAGCATAATGCTCTCAAAATGGTTTACAAAATGCAAAAGGATATGTGGATTTGGCAACCTTATGTCTAATAGTCACATTGTTTTATGGTATATTTAGGCTGCCTTGAACTGGTAGTGTACAAATGTTTTGGAGCAGAGGGCTGTTGTCCTTAGAGGAGATGCTTGTAAGCATCTGGTACAAGGCGATCTGCCACACCTCATACTCTGTATTTTATCTAGAAGGCCATTTTAGGGCTTCTGGCAGGGAGGGAAGGAGGCCAGGGTGCTAACTGGAATTGGTGCAACTCTGTAGCCCCAACCTCCCACCCCACCCCCACGCAGTTGCTACCTCTAGGGAGGACAGCTGGTGTGGTTCTTCCTGCATGGACTGTGATGAGGCAGGTTGGGGACTCACCTTTCAAAGTTCTCTACTGGGTTGGAGGACTTCCATGCTTGGACTCTGAAAAATCTTGTGGGCTCTGAAATGGTGTCAGGAGGCCATGGGATTGCACCATTCGTTGAACAGTTCTGGGAAAAGAATGCATACACCTTCCTAGATCGATTTTTTTCTACAGCTGCACATTCTCTGTGTACCCAATATTTTTTTTCCATTCTCTGCCTTTGTAGTTGTTTTTCTGGGTGTCTTGCCCACCCTCCTCCATCCTCAACTATATTCACCATTCCACTTGGCCATTGTGAAGTTCTCAGCCCTCTCAATGGTACAAAGAACCTTTTGGGCTTCTTCCTCCTTACTGATCTTGGAGCGTGTCCAGACAAACTTTGTATTGTGCAATTGTCCCACCTAATTCCTGGATTTCTACAGGTGGAAAAGATGACACCCTCTTTCATTGGTAACTCTCTTGTGGTTCCCCACCTGTTTTCTGACTCCTCCTCCTCCTCCTCCATTACATTACACATACACAAACTGTTCAATAAGTTCAGCTGGATCACAATTGAGGAAAGAAAGCAGTGTGAGGAGGTATTTCAAGTGTCTGGATGTGCTCTGTCATCCTTCTCTTGTGCCATCCCAGAATCTCCTAACTTTCCATCATGCCGAGCTGTGAATAGAGTCAGCACTGGCATATGCATCAGTTTAGGGAGAGCCTGTGGCACTTTTAGGAGACCTGGCACAGAAAGCCAACTATTTTGACATTTGTAGGTGGCAATGTTAATAGGGGTGTTCAGGTGAAACTCTTTTCCCTTCATTTATCAGACTATCAGTTAAAAATAGAGCTCAGTAGCAGAAATGGTGTTTGGGGACTGATTTTGAACTTTTTCAGACATTTTTGTAAGTTCAGGGTAAAGAAAGCTCTTTGGTTCCCTCTACAGGAAAAGTCCATACACTGAAGGTTAGTAATAGTTTCCAGGGCAATTTGCATATGGTGTTCTTCCATTTCAGGACAGATTGTATAACATGTTCTGAGTTGCAGTGCTAACTCATACAATACTCTCATGTATTCTGTTAAGAAGTCACTGTAACGTGCAATTGCAAAGAAACAAATCGGTGCCAATATATGTGTTTTGCAATAGTGAGAAATGGGATATCCAATTGCTAAGAAGGGATAACTGAAAGTGAGTCAGTCAGATGTTACTCCAGAATGGAGTAAAAGGAAGGATTGCTTTTATTTTAGATTTACTAGGTTGGAAAAAAGTGTCTTAGATAAAGAAACTTAGTCTCTCTCTCTCTCTCTCTCTCCCCCTCCCTCCCTACTCCCTGTGTGTGCGTGTGTGTGTGTGTGAGAGAGAGAGAGATTGATTAGGATGACTTTTTATTAGCTGGGTTGGTAGCAATTCAGCCCACTACAACTAGCCCCAAAGGACAGAAGGGGAACTAAAAGCTTTATTGCAAACTTGTTTGCTGTTTTAGCTCTGTCAAATTTCTAATGACAGCAATTAAAATAAACTTCAGTAGAGGAGGGTAAAAAGTCTGTCCCACACCCTATCCAGGTATGATACCTCTGAGAAGTATATGTGTTTCCAGAGAGTAAGAAATAAAGGATTTTAATCTATTGAAAAGCTTCTTAACAAATTAGCTAACTGTGTTTAAATGGGTTGGTGTAAGGGTTTGGTCTGTAGCTGGATGTGCAAGTTATTGAGAGCAAAATGCACAGTGTGAAAGAGACTGAAATAGTGGTTATCATCCTCTGGAATGCTCCTTAAAACTCTGCTGCTTCTCAAAAAACATAGAAGTCCTTCTGCTTGAAGTCCTAGCGTGACTTTATGTGATGTATTTTTCCGGGCTGCTGCAGCTACCATTTGACAACTGGAATGACAACTTATCCCACTGGGCAATTGTGCAATAACAGGAGCCAGGCTGAGAAGAGACCAGTCTACCATGTTCTATTTCTCTGGATGGTTAGGAATGTTTAGTAATAGTTTCTAGTCTTTGTTATGGATGAGATCTCCTGATATTCTATTGAAAGCTAGCATTGTCCTGACAGCTTTTTCTTTGTGTCCTTGGCCATACAGCTGTCTAGTGACACATCCAGTTGGATCATAAAAATCCAATGAGACAAGGTCATAAAAATATTCTAAACCTGAACTGTATTATAACAGAGCAGGGCCTTAAACAATAAGATAAAAGTAAACACTAGAAAGCACAGAACCTACTGTAAAAATTATAATTCCATCAGAGCAATCCATGTGATGAATACAGTAGGTACCAGTATTGCCTGCTGGGTTTGGATCTGGATATCAGCTTCTCTGGTTCCCATGCTTTCCTATAAGAAGAAAACAAAGGAAAGCACTGCTTTTCAGAAAATTTGCATATGATAATTTATATGCATAGATGCACATTTAGAAATAATATCGTTCAAACAGAAGTACAGCTCAGGCTCCTGGTATCCCTTGATTTCCTTAACTCCATTTGGACTGGGCAGTTGGTCAATAGAGGGTACCTTCAGATAGAGGACTGCTATCTCTAAAGCAGGACACATAGCCATCCTTGTGCTGCCTGCATGTTCGAATCTAAGCCCAGTCTCATGGCAGTAGCCATTGAGAAAACCACATTTTTCAAGGGCCACTGGGCTTTTCTTCAGTGTGCTGTTGGCACATCAGAGATGAAAAGGAAGGAGATATCAGTTCTTTGCCCTTCTGTCATCCTGCTGCTACAGCACAGCTTCCACTGTTAGTGCAAGGAACCGGACTTGGAAGATCTACAGCCTGGGTGGGTGGGTGGCCTGCAAAGTCAGAAAATAAAATCTCCCCAGACACCACTCCAGTCCCTTCTAAAGTAGCAGTATGAAATTACCTGCCAAGAAAGAGATTGTGTAGAGAGTGATATGTACCCACAGTATAATTTCTTTGTGGTGAAAGTGGAAGTCTTACGTAGGAAGAACTTGTGTAAAATCCAAAAAGAGCTGCAAAATAAGCAGTAACCACATCTTGGGATTTGTTGTGGAATAATATTGATATGATTTCAGAAATTATAGCATTATTTGGGCTCATGTAATTAGGCTGTACAAAACACAGTCAAATCTATTATATCCCCCTCCCTCTGTGTGTGTGTGTGTGACAGAGAGAGAGAGAGAGAGAGATCACACACACACATATATATCATATTATAATATTGCATCAAGAAACAGAAAGCAGATAATGCGATTACGTTGGGCAGAAAGGGTAAAACATGAGCCTGCTGGCATAAAGTTCAATAGACTTTAAGCTGGCACTCTGTTAATAGAGAGGAAAACATGCCATTCAGCTCAGGGCAGGAGGATGGGAGAGCTCCTTCTAAATGGTGTTTCTGAATGTGCCCTTTTATCAGCATTGAATTAATGGCAGATTACCACCTATTTCCTGTCCGTCAGTAGCCTGGCGTTTCAAGTTGAGAACCTGGGAAGGGACACTTTTAAAATCCTGGTTTCAGACTGTACATGTACCATCTATGATAATAGAAACGTTTTTCCTAGATTACAGGCAATAGCTGAATGTGGGTTACTTCAGTTGTTAAGACATAGTGAAGCATTATGTGAATGAGCCTGCCTGAACCTTGGATAAATCTGTCCATTTGCTTTCTTTCATATTCATTAAAAAACAAAGCAAAACAAGCCAACCCTCAACTTTGCTCTCAGGCAAAAATGAACTTCATGAATTCTGATAAATTCTTACCAAAATTAACTGAGGTCTTCAGATTCAACTCCCTGCTATTGTAAACTAAGTTATACCAATTAGTACAGGTATTCCTGGCTTGGAGAGAATAATAATATGTCTGCCTGCCACTTAGCTGCTAAAGATGTGGAGCCTGCTAGAAAAAAGGAGACAACCCAAATAAGCACATACATGGCTGAAAATATACACTAACAAGCATTCAAACCCTGACTTCTAAGAGCAAGCACTCAGATCCTGGGCAGAATTTTGTCAATATCACTTTTTTCTGTTTAACATTCACTTTTTTTCCCCTTTTAAAAAATAAGGGTTTTTTTTTAATTGCCCCAAATGTGGAGAACGCCACAAAAGTTGGAAATTTATAGCAAAACTAGACTGAAATGAAATTCTTAACCATCTTTTATTTATTTATTTATTCGATTTATATCCTGCCTTTTTCCTACAAAGGGCTCAAGGCAGCTTACATTATCTCTCCTCCTCCATCTTATCCCCACAACAACAACCCTGCGAGGTAGTTTGGGCTGAGAGACTGTGACTGGCCCAAAGTCACCCAGTTGGCTCCATGGCCGGGCGGGGACTCGAACCCAGATCCTCTGAGTCCCAGTCCCATGCTCTTAACCACTACACCACACTGGCTCTCTTTTTTTTGGGGCTCACACAAATCCCTTCCCTTCCCCTTAGGTTGGGCACAACAAGGAGTTTAGAAGGTTTCTGTTCCATTTTAGATTAACCTTGACTGGTTTTGCCATCTGAATCTGGGCAAACTATTGTTGAAACAAGCTAACAAGCTAAACCCTAGTTTAGTACTTAGACAACCCACTAAACTGTAGTTAATCTAAAATGGAAGTCAACAGTTCCAGTCTTCTCATGGCAATGAAAGGGTGAGTGTATGAATTCAAGGTTTGCATTTACTTATTGTTACAGTGCTATTGATTTAACATCATAGCTGAAGAACATTTTAATGAGAAGACATTCACAAGAAAGATCTTAGAAATCCTCAGTCTTTATACCTTTTCCTGAAAATTATCTTCAGGTTAAACCCTTCTTCTATGTTTATTATGGAAACAATTTTTAAAACTATGCATGAATAAACACAATCTATTTGATTTATTCTTTTGCAAAGGTCAGAAAAGGCAGGTTAAAATGGGACCCACAGAAATTAGGGGACACTCCCCTCTGTGCTCAAATGGAAGACAATTCATTCTATCTTGTAGTATAATGAAAAAGAAATCCAAGTTTTACTTGTCCTATACCTAGTGTCCTCATCTATTTTCCCTTGATTGGATTCATGGTAGCTTGAGAAAACATACATTCTTAATATTGCAGTGGCATGGATTTATTCTGGGAATGGAATATTAAGAAAAGTTGGATGTTTCTCACTTATAAAAACTATGTAATTAAAGGGTGCAATCCAAGGGTGTCCCAGTGTTGTATTGGGAGCCGTAGGAACAGACAGAGACTGAGCTCTAGTGATTTTGGAGCTGGGTCTCCAGCAGAGGGTTGAAACCAATGCTTTTGGAATCTGTCCCTCCAGCATCCACCGACTTGCTCTTCTTCTTGGCCTGGTCCTGCAAAGCAAGCTAATCCAGGCAGAAAGGTACAAATGTTCACAGACCCCTGACCAGCTTCAGCCACCCAAAGAGTGTAGAAGAGGGGTGCTGCAAGCAACCTACCTTCTCCCATGTCCTGCACAGCTGGCAGTAACAGCAGCATGCATGGAAAAGGGGTGTTGGGAGTAACTGTGCCGGCACCATTCCTGGCCATCAGTCTTCTTCCCCACCTGCAACTTGCTTAGCTTGTGCTGGGTATGCTCACCAAGAACTCAGATTCAGGACTGCTGCAAAGTGCATTGGAGTTTGGGAAGCTGAATCCAACAGATTTCCAGACCCCAGTGGATTCTTCATACTCCAAAGGCTGAGCCACTTCCCCATCACAGAAAGAAGCACGCAGGCTGAGCCCCTGAGGTTGCACATGCACTTTGGAGGAGAGAGAAAAAGGGTCATGCAGAAGGAAGGGAGTGGAGAGGCTGTGGACTTATGTCAGTCCCTTTCAGGACCTCGGCCTCCTTTCCTCTCCCTCCCCAACTCTTAAACAGCCATTTAGATAAAAATTGGGACACGAGGCATGGCAGCACCAGACATGGTCACTGCTGTGCCTTATTCTGGGCATTGGGTACATGTGAGCCTTCACATGCCTAGGCTTACATGCACTGAGAGCAGGGGTGACAGTTCTGCACTCTGGAGAAAGAAACCTTGCATAAGTACGTGTGCCACTTAGAATATGTTGATTTTTTAAAATTATGTTTCATATTTTAAATGCTGAAATTATTTTATATGGCATGCTATATAAATGGATCAAGCTATGATTTTCCAACTGGATGTGATCCAGTTTTCATTGGAGCCAGTGAAAATTTGAACATTAATTATTGACAGTTGTGCGTTAAATAACCCATCACACCCCAGAAGTAGTTCAGGAAACTGAATTGTAAATGCACTTACTTCTAAATTATGCAATGATCCTAATATACTAAAATATAATTGCACTAAATTGAAGCAATTTGATGTCAAGCTTAGATCAAGCCATTAAATGCCAACTTGGCTTCAATACTGTGCCCATGAGTAGGCAAGTTCCATAAATGTGCAGTTGGAGTACGCCTCTCTTGAGAGTCACAGTTTGCATTTGAATCTGCTTGCAAATGGTTTAAATGGCAAGTTGCATGGGCATCCCTTTTGGTTGCGATGGTGCTTACATGGTGCTTACTCCAACTATAGGAGTAGCTTCCAATCCCTTCCTGATTACTGCTTCCAAATCATCCCTACATTATTCAGAATGGATGGTGCTTCATGCACATTTTAGTTGCTAACCCCAATTACTTTTTCAAGCTGAGTTCAAAATCGAAAGTTTGACCTGACCAAATGATGTGGAGATCTGGGCAACAGAAGCCATTTAGCAGTTGATTGAAACTCCAAAGCTCCTGTGCATTTAAAGTGGGTTTCCCAAAGCAGGAAAGCTGCAGTTAAAGAAACTGGATGGAAAACAGTGCTTAAGCATGTGTGCAGTGCTGCCTTGAACTTCATCAATCTTGTCCCATCATTTCTCATTAAGGGAAGAAATAAATAGAGCAGTGCACTGCCTTTGTACAGCTCCCATTCTGTCACCCAAAGATCATGCTTTCACCCATGAAATTGTTGTAGTGGACAATGAGATGACGGAGCTGAATGAGCTGGATTCTATAAGCTACTTCACAAACAGAAGGGCTTGTCCTGTTAGTAGGCTGAAGTTGGGCCAGCCCACGGGCAGGAATGGTGGGGTGGAGGTATCATACAATTCCTCTCCCTTGCCCCTGTGGCACCTTCTGCCACTTCACAGACCATTCTGGAAGTGAAGCCAGAGAAAAGATGTCTGAAAAATGCCACATGTTTCATGCTGGCTGCTTTCCACACGACATGTTGTGTTCACCACAGGTACCCTCTAAACCGTAGAGCTTTAGCGGGAGATGGGGTAACAGGAGAGAATTCAAAGAGGTGCAGATTGCCTTTCCCTGTTCAGCACATAGGAATCAAGGAGTCTGTAGAGTTGTAGGCTGTGCAACTATGGAGCCAACCTACTGAATCTGGCTTTTAGCAGAACTACAGTTGCATTCTTCTATTTCGATATTCACATGCATCACTCTATGCTACTGGCAATCAGATGTGGGAGAGGATACTAACACACCATGTTTTATATCTGAAACCAGCTTCACCCTGAAGTCGTCTTGATAATTTCTATTGATACTATGAGCCCAGGCCAGGCATGACTTGAAATGTGCATCTGGCTGTTCTGTTCTGTCCTCACTTTTACATTAGAGTAGATGCAGGGTGCCCAGTTGGGACTGTCAAAACCTGCTTACTCCTTACATGTGGGTCCTGAGCACTTCACCTACTCTGTGGAAAAATGAAGAAGTCATACAGATTTGACTTCTGTATGAACATACAGATTTGTAACATACAGCTACATACAGATTTAAGGTCTGAAGATCTAAACAGGGAGGACCTGGTAGCACAAAATAAGACGAAAAATATATTCTGGCATGCATTTTTCATCTAAGTGCAAACTTTCCTCTTTTCTTGGGGCCAATTTAGTATGGAGTGTATTTATTTAAGATCTTACCTCACCTGTGGGGTTGTTTGTATACACAGATGCAGTACATTTTTATTATAATATTTTGCAGGGTGGAGTAAAGAGCCACTGGAGCCAGGAGCAAAGCCCCAGCCCCCTTGCAATGGTAATTTGTGGTTTTTCTTCCAACATTTAGTAGCCACAAAGAAGTCTTAGAATATGCTGGGCAGGGTCAGAATTCCATTTTCCTCTGCATAGAAAACACTGAGGCCTTACAATCATGGTCCAGTAAATATTTCAAGTTGATTTCCTGAGGAGAAACGGATAGGTTGGGGAAAGAGTTTCAAGATGGAACTAGAACAAACAGTTGATAAAATTAAGCAAAACAAAGTTCATTCATGTATGTAATGTTCACAATGTAAACTTATATTATAAAATGGACATTAGTTATTCCCTATCTCATTCTCAGGGTGTTTAAGACTGTACTGTCCATCTTCTCTGCTTTTCTTCACTTTACTCTGATTTCCCTGAATGTGCTTCATCCCCCACTCTTAACTTGGTGGTTCAGGTAATTGCACACAAACACAGAGACACAATACTCCATAGATGCAGGTATGTGTAATCATTTCAGTTCATTTTTAATCAGAATTTACCCAGTTTTGACTTGCAGACTGGACAGAGTCCAGATGCAGATTCAGATGCAGTTGAAGTCTGTGCATTTCTAAGCATGCAATGTGATTCATGGATTAAAAAACATAGATTTGACAGTATATATCCATCAGAACAATACACATGGAATTATGCATACTTTTGAACATATGCACAAATATGTTTCAATGAATAGCAGAAAATGTGTACATTTCAAAGAGGCACACAATTGATGAATGTATTTGGGAAAATATGCATGAAAGTACACACAGATTTTCATGTGGACACAAAGCAAAGTACAGAGCTCTCAGGTATGGATTTGAGTTACAACAAGCTTTGAGATGGAATTCAGAAAACTTTGGCAAGCTCACTTTTTCCTAATTTGCCCATTCTCATATAGTGGCCAATGCTAGACTTTCCGTCCAAAAATACTTTATATCCCTTACTCATTCTGACCATTTTGAAGTTGCTATTAATGATTACTATTAGTAATGCTATTAATGATGTGAATGATGTTGAGAGCTAATGTAGAGTGATGGACCGAAATCTAGGAGATATGGATTCTTGTCTCCCATAAGGCTAACTGTGGACCAGTCACTAAGGCTAAGCTACCTCATAGGATTGTTATGAGGAGAAGGAGGATTATGTAAGTCAGTGTCCCTTATAGGAAAAAAAGCAGGGTATAAATACAATAAATAAATAGCATGCATTTATTCACTCCTGTTTATGTTTACTGTAGTTTTCCTTGATATAAAAGAATACTGGCAAACATCCAGTGGTTGACAGCAGATGGGACTATGGCTGCAATCCTTCACCTAGGAATAAGCTCCACTGAATTGAGTAGAACTTACTCCTGAGTAGACCCGCATAGCAGTTTGCTACAAGTTACCATTTGGACATGAATGAACAATACAACTACGCTGACCCCCTGCCAAATGAAGATTTAGTTTATCTTAAATGTATGAACTGTTCTTCATCCACAAAGAATTCCAGTGTGGTGTATGCAGTGTTAGTACAAAATAATGATAATGATAATGATAATAAAAGATCAATACACTACAAATAAGTGTTATTAAAACCATTCAACCAGCAACCAAGAAATTTGATAATGAAAATACTTTTTTTACTTTAAAAAAGCCTGGGTAAAAGGAATATTTTGACATGTTACTAAAAAGGAAACAGGGTGGCTGCCAGTTGCATGACCCTTGAGAGGGCGTTCAAAAGTTGGGGTTCCCACACAGAAAAAGCGTCCAGCTTTGTTAGTGCACTTCATTGCCTTAAGGCCTTGGCAGGTAGGAAGTTGTGATAGTTCTGCAGTAAGCAGAAGGTGGATTGTAGATCAGAGAGAACCACACCTAATTGCTGTCAATATACTTTTGGAACTTCTGCCTTTTTTGCAGTTTCTTGGAACCTCAGAGAGCTATAGTTCAATAAGCCTCCATTTAATTACATGGAGTGTAGGCTGAAATGCATCATCCCAATTTCCCCACCTCATCCATTGTTGGGCACAGAGTTGGTGGGGTGGGGCGCATATCAGAAATTGTAGGTATAAAGGAGGAGAAATCAGTGCAGTGAACTTACAATGCATGCAAGTCCCAGACTTCTCTTAGCGAGCAACTCTTTTTTCCAAGAGACATCAGAGCCAAGATGGGGAGCATTGTTCTCATTCCAGTGTGAGGCCAATATGATGTATCCTTCAGTTCTGAAGCATGCTGATATTGAGGGCCCTATTTCCTGTGCTCTCTCTGATGTCTCTTAAGGGTGTGTGGGGGTGGGGTGGGGTGGCTCACATAGGCTCTAATCCTGCAACTACTATTGATCTCTATTCTGGTGCTACTTTTGTCATCTGGTAAGTACCAGGTGAAGAGGTTTCTCCTTTCCATGAATGTGTTTTTGTATATTATACTTGCTGCTGCTCATAACATGGATGTCGATGATTATTCTTTGCAATAAATTTCAAAACTCATTTCTTCATTCTGAGACACAAATGTAATAAACTTACCATAGAGGCAAATCACAGAGTTGATTCTTCTCAGTATCTGCCCCAAAAGTGACCTCTATTCTGCTGTCAGAGGAGAACTGCAGCTGATGAGGAAGTTGCGCATTATGTTAGGGAAGCCCTCTGTGGTGTTCTCACACCCTAATAACCCAGTGGTTTGCAACTTGGAGTACCTCAATATCCTCTGTGACATCAGAGCCCTGCAGCTACAGTGTCTGCCCCCACAG